>NC_134644.1:162943744-163248271 GCF_030463565.1 Pelecanus crispus | reverse complement strand
GATTCCTGCCTGGCGATGGCAGGAGAGATGGAGACCTTGGAGAAAAATGAAATATAGGCAGCAGACATTAGTCAGAAAAGCTTTCTGGCATGGGGCAAGGTACCAGGAAGCACAAATGACCCCAGGCATCCCAAGGCAGAAGCCTCTCCCACCTCCTGCTGATTCTCAGTTGAAAGAGAAAACTCGCCTAGAAAAAGTGGTATAAGGCACAAGGTTAATAGAATCGCTTCTGACTGCTGGAGATGGTGATAAGGACTCAAGAGAAGATGGAGGCAGGGACACCCAAGACTGTTTCCTGCACATGATGGTATCTCATCTCAAATGCTTGAGGGGTTTATGTGCCTGCAATAGGATGTGCATCAAAACGTGATCATTGTCAAAAGAATGCGTTTCAATCCACATTTCAAAAAGCAAAGCAAAAATTGGCCAAGGTCAAAGCACATCCCCCACATTCTCAAATTAGCAAACAATTTCTTGCTACTAGTGTCCTTTTCTGCAAGAGTTTCCTCTAGCAGACACAAGGACAAAGCACTTATTAAAACAACCACTGTCCTGGCATAGAAAATGCAGAGACAGCATTTAAAAGCTTTGTTAAAAAAAAAAAAAAAGCTTTATAACCTAAAACATTAATAGCAAGATTTTATTTATGTTGAAATACAGGTGAGGGATATGTTTACACCATACTTCCCATACAAGAAGTGTGTGAACCAGTTGTTGCTGGGGTCAGCACTGTGCCCAGGAAGCCCCATATGGACATTTGGGTCCAGGATCTCAGTATTCACTCCACAACTTCATAAAACATGCCAGGACCCATCCTGTGATGTAGGAACCATCCAGCACAGCAGGACTCACACCCAAAATAGGGCAGCCTGATCCACCCAGTGCTGGCAATGATCCCTACTCCACGCCAATCCCCTTCCCCTCCAAATCGCACGCCGGAGGTGCCTGGAAGAGCACAAGCAGGCCTGTGCCGAGACCATTATGGACAGCGTGCCACCGGTGAAGGGGGACAGCCAGCCGCGGCCCTGGTGTGTCTCCCAATATAGATGAAGCCGTCACACCAACAAGCCACACGTGGGACTAAGGACTCTCATCCCTCTGGTGCAAGCTTCCCCTTCCCGTCCTGCCCTTAGAGAATCCGGTCTCGTAGCCTAGAAGAACCCATAAAGTGAAACCCGCACCAACAGTACTACCACAAGTACACAGACAGCAGTTAGAAGTTGATATTGTATACAAAATTCTGTATGCTTTTACTAGATGATGTGAATTTTCAGGACCATGTACGTATCAGCCCCTGTATTAGCGCTATCAAAAACCACACCTGGGAAGACAGCCATTGCCTGAAGAATGTGAATCTGCATCTGAAAGAAATGAGCTGCATCACCGAAATCTGAAAAGGCAGTAGTTGCCCAAGAGTGACCCACAGGTAAACAAGGTGTTGAGCTGAAGGAAACCCAAATGTTCCCATGGAAAAATAAATTAGCCATGGCAATAGCATAGGTGGAACCATTTAAAATCACATATGAGAATGCAACACCCTCCAGTAAATCATCTGGGTGCTCCTCCAGAACTGTCACTATGTCTATGCCTATTGCCTTAACATTAATGAGTATTTCGGTACTTGGCCTGCGGTTCTGCTGTTTGTGTTTGGTAATCCACGCTTGAAGACCAGCTCTAAAACCTGGCTGCAATACCAGAAGCCTCTTCGTCCACAGCTCTTCACTCTCTCTTTGCCTTTGGAAACTGATACCAGCAAAGGCCCAAAGCTTCGCTCTGCAGTTTCTCCTGACTCTGCCCGAAGCATTACTAGCTCCTGCTCTGCCATACGTCAGTTGGTGCAAAGGCTCATTTCATGCAGAACTGTGGTTTTTTGCTTTAGCCCTTCACTAACAATTTCCAACATCCTGTTCACCTTTTTGACTGCTGCTGCGAACTGAGCAGAAGCTTAGAGAGCACCAGTCATGGCGATTCCAGGACACTCACAACTGGGTTCCACCATCAGGATTATTTTTCCGATTTATGTTACTTTGCTTATATTAACACTGGATTTCAGTTACTGTTTAAAATACCCCAGCAGCTTTTATTTTCAGTACCTTCAATAACTTTACCTCAGCAAACTCTGTCACACTGCTGTTCACTATGCACAGTACAGGAGCTTGCGCAGCTCTTTGGAGCTCCACAGGGAACAAGTTAGGAACTGCTGACACTATTTTCCATGTAGTAATGTCATGCTGAGCAAGCCAGAATTTCAGGATGCATAATTAATCAGCTGCCCATATTTACTCCGGATTGAATGGATTTTGCTTTTGTCCAGAATAGACAAGCTGGTTCCGGAGAGCAGTATGTGCAAGCACCGTGAGCCAACTGTAAATTACTGACACAAAACAACCAGTGTGCATCAACAGTATTACAGTAAATACCAACACACAGGTTTTAAGGTTTTAGGAGACATGAGCAGCCTTTGAAGCAGCACAGGTCACAGCTTCCACGCAGGAAACCAGTCCAGGCAACGCGCCCAGCGCCCCTTTCCTAACCGTTCTGCGACTCAGTCCTACATTGCAGCACGCTTCTGGCTGTGAACGTGGAGCAAGGCCCAGAAAACTGAGTGGCAGAAGGCAGAGATCAGGCGTATGACACGAGCGCGAGGGAGAAAGACAACACAGAAAGTGGCATTATCAGGGAAGGAGCAATCTGCTTTAATCCTCCCCTTTTTTCAGATTTCCACAGATGTTTGGAAACACTAGTAACAGCACTGATGTTGCACGGACTTTGGAACAGCTTGATTACAACCAAACTCAAGTGTGGTTCTTCAAAACATCATTAACAAATCATTTACATCTAACAGAAAATGACATACTCCCCTCTTCTTCAGCTGCAGAAGAGACTATTTAAGCCCCTATTCACACACTTCCCCAGAGAGGCACTGTATTATGCTTGAGATTTCTAACATCACATTATACTGTCTCAGAAGCACAATCAAGTAATACAAAATCCATCAGCTGATCCACGACTAATCAAGTGCATTCTCTTTGTTCCAGGTGGTTAAAGTGAAGGTGGGAGGAAAATTACCACGGCTACTCTGCCTTTTACTTGCCTGCACTGGAGCTGGAGGAGGCATTAAGCACGTGCACAGACCAAGCAAGCATCCCTCCTCGCACGAAATCCAACACCACGTGCCTGCACCAGCAGGCATTTTAAAGCTGTAATAACCCCCCCACACTCATTGCCCCCTGTATTTTCCAGTAAAGGGCTTGTTCAAAACAAAGCAAACACCCAAAACCAGAAGACCAAGGCCACTTAACCTACAGGACACAAATTTCTCAAATAAGCTCCAAGAAATGTGACGCTTGCATGCTTGAACCAACTCCCCACCTATGAAGAAGCCTCCAGGCCACTTACTAGCAGAGAAGGCAACTAGTTTCCTCTTTCCTCCCCACGACTACCAAGTTTTCATACCCCTGCACCACGTCACAAGCTACAATCTCATCACTGCGTACAGCTGCTTTTGTTGTTCCTTCTGCTCTCCCAGTTAGCTGTAGCTCTCACTGGTCCTGGAATACAGGGATAGGCACATCCGCACGGCGCATGTCTCACGTGCCCACATCACTTACCAAAGCACACTGCTAAGGGTACAGGACGGTATTAAATTCTGCAGTGTACAAATCATATATATTTAATGCAACTTGTGAGTTGTCTGCGTGTGCATCGTGCTCCTCTCAGATTCTGAATCATGCCTGTGACACATCTTTCCTGGCGTACCGCTTCCCTTTGCTGCACACAGGCATAGAAAATGAAAACCAGGACTCTTACAGACTCTCTGCTGCATACTTTGGCTAGCATTAGATGTTCTTCGCTTCCATTTTACCTCTAGACACTGCCACCTTTACTCCTTTTACTCCCATTTGGCTCAAGAACTGCTTCTCCCACGGCTTCCCCTTCCCACCCCCCCCACCCCCTCCTTCTGTGTCCCTAAGAAAAACACTGCAGCCAGGGACTGCAGCAGAGCTTGAAATCCTGCCCTGTGACTTTTCTTCACCAGGGCACAGCGCTGCTGCGTGCCACTGACCAGCCGGAGTAGGAGTCCAGCCAAGGCGGTCAAACACTACCCAAGACGAACTCATCAGTAATTTCAGTCAGAAGCCTGCACCCTGTGGTGTCCTGTGTCCAAATGATCCCGGTTTGTTCGATACCTCAAAGTCAGTCCTTCATTTTGTCTTGAGGACAAGGCACATAACCATTTCATGAGTCGTATTTTCAGGTTGCTCTTCCTTACACATACACGCAAGATTTTTCCCTCCCCCACGGTAACTTCCAACAAGCGATCATTACCCTGATCATCGAGACACTTAACCAGGCAGTGGGTTCAAGAAAAGAAAAGAAAAAAAGAGCTTAAACGTAGTATGTAAATTTAAGCACACTGGTACTTCCTGATAAATCAGGACCTAACAAAGCTCATTAACCAGAGATACACAACGAAAAAAATCTACAGATATAATAACTTTTTATTTAAGTTAGCTGAGGATGCGTATTTGGCTCAGGACTGTTTATCCTTGACTTTAAAGAGACTGACTGCAAATAATATTAAAAAAAATAGAAAATGTAAAATTAATCAAAATTTTCAAAATTGTCACAAGTTTTGAAAACACTTGTATAAATTCTGCAAAGTTTGTATACCCTTAAAGGGGCATCAGTTACCATATATAATGATATTTGAAAATATTAGTACTTTACCCTAAAGTTTAAACATAGACATATTCATGATGCGTGCAACTTCAAGAGGGTATCAAAAGTGATACGGTTAGAAAAATATACATACTTTTGCTTCTGGAAAAGAACAGGTCATTTGAAATATCTGTCAAATAAAATACTAAAAAAAAGCCTCTCCACAGTTTTTTTTCACAGTCCGACATAAAATGTATGTTTACATACAGCTTATGCAATCTGTCGTTTTCAGAAGATATAGTCAAAGTTTCGCCAGTACAGAAAAACGTAATCTGTTACTGCTCTCAAACCTGTTGGCTGCGCTGATGTGTGATTGTTTAGGCAAGCCAAAATAGGAGAGCCATACAAGCGATACACAAAGCAATCACAAGAAAGGTAAGGGAAAATGAAAATAGACAAGAACAAAGGAAAGCATATTGATAAAGATAGCATTGAGAGGAATAGTGACCAACAGTAAAAGACATGAACTCTTTAGTAGCATGCAGTAATTTCTACAGGGGGGAAAAAAAAAACAACCAACATACTCCAAGTATTAAAAGGACACTTTCATGGTACTTGTCATGAATTTTAAGAAGTAATATTAATGATTACTTTACTGTCTACTGGAAATAGCCTGGACTGAATTTGTTTCAGTGGATACAGTTTGTTGCTGTGCTTCAGTTTGTGGCAGTGTTAAAGTTCAATTGCACACACCCCAAGTAAACCAAAACAAAATGCCTAAGTTTTTGAAAAGAAGTGAGATAGCAAGAAAAGTTCAAAAACATGTGCTTTTAGTACCTGAGTGCAATACAGTAGCCAACATAACTATGATTATTACTTGTTTAAATTAATTCTGGTGTAAAGAATGATTTCAGACGAGCAACATGGCACTTGCAACAGTGACTGAAGTTAAAGAGATGGTGACACTTCAAGATCTGAACTCCTTTACAGTGTCCTTTTAAGTGTCAGTAGACTAGTACCTTAGCTGCAACTGAAAAAGAAGAGGCAAATCCTAATGAAATAACCCAAATCAAGAATGTTCTTACAATATTTCACAGTAATGAAGAAACAGTGTATGGAACTACTGAACAGAAAAAAGCATGAAGGATAATAGCAGCATATGGTTTACAGTTTTCACTTTTCAGTTTATTAATATTAGTGGTGCACTCAGCAATGGATAAAGCAAGGAATGAAATTTGTCAAAACTGGCAATTATCTACGACATGTCAACACTTAATTATGGCCCTTGTAAACATCTAAATCCTTTTTGAATTTTAATTGCAAAGAAAAGAATATTTACATATAATATATATGTATATAACCACAAAACCAAAATTCAGTCAAATCCTTATCAAGGAAATCACATTTTGAAGAGAAGAAAACATAATACAATATTAAATAGTACATGTCCAAAGATTTTGAAGGCATCGTGATTTTCATGTTTTCTTCCTCCAGTCATTTGCCCCTGGATTTTAATAGACTAAATACTTCATTTCAGAGTAAATAAGTGGAAATATTATAGAGCAACTCCGGTAGAGAACAGCTCCACTACAGAAAAATGCTCGAGGTGTGGTGATCCATGACTCTGACTTAAAGCAAAAATAAACAGCGTATAATGCCACAGCAAAGAAGTGGCCAATCAGTACCATTGGTTTAGGAGATAACCTGTATTAAAAAAAAAATAGATAAAACATGTAAATAAACAGAATCAGAAAGCACTGACAAATTTTCATTTTACAAATGGACATCTCCAATCAAGATTACACACAGCTTTCCAATTTAGGCAGCTCTGGTCCTGCCACCTCAACTAAAAATATGAACTTGGTTGTCCTGGAGCTGCCACACACCCTGCATTCCTTTCTACAGTATAGCCAACATACACTGCTGCTTTCTCTTCACTTCCAGTAGTCTGTGTCTGCCTTTATTGTCCCCCAGGGGATTATTCTCAACAGGCTCTATCAGTTTTAGCTCTCATTCCAAAAAGGGAGAAATATACATGCACACATTCTCACATGTTCCAAGTAGTATGATTTATTGTGCATTCACTAGTTTCTGAGGGCTCATTCAAAACACCTTGGTAGTTACTGATTTCCTTATGCGTTTTATGGAAGACCTCATCCATTACTATTCTCAACTTGTCAAACACGAAATGTCTCCACCAGCTCCTCTGCTAGTCTGGACCCCTCTACCTCATTCAAACTCCCATGCCACCTACATTAACCTCTCTCCAGCTTTTAGTGGCCTTTTTTTTTTTACAAAGAAAAAAAAAAAAGAGTCAGCATTTAAAGACATAGCTTCTAATAAAGCTCCAACCTTTAGTATAATCCTAAAAATATAGGCTCATGTGGAGCATTGCAAACAACACTAAGCTCGGCGGGAGTGTTGATCTGCTTGAGGGTAGGAAGGCTCTACAGAGGGATCTGGACAGGCTGAGTCAATGGGCCGAGGCCAACTGTATGAGGTTTAACAAGGCCAAGTGCCAGGTCCTGCACTTGGGTCACAACAACCCCATGCAACGCTACAGGCTTGGGGAAGAGGGGCTGGAAAGCTGCCAGGACGAAAAGGACCTGGGGGTGTTGGTCAACAGCCGGCTGAGCATGAGCCAGTAGTGTGCCCAGGTGGCCAAGAAGGCCAACAGCATCCTGGCTTGTATCAGGAATAGTGTGGCCAGCAGGAGCAGGGAGGTGATTGTCCCCCTGTACTCGGCGCTGGTGAGGCTGCACCTGGAATACTGTGTCCAGTTTTGGGCCCCTCACTATAAGAAAGACATTGAGGTGCTGGAGCGTGTTCAGAGAAGGGCAGCAAAGCTGGTGAAGGGTCTGGAGCACAGGCCTTATGAGGAGCGGCTGAGGGAACTGGGGTTGTTTAGCCTGGAGAAAAGGAGGCTGAGGGGAGACCTTATCGCTCTCTACAACTACCTGAAAGGAGGCTGTAGTGAGGTGGGTGCTGGGCTCTTCTCCCAAGTAGTTAGCGATAGGACAAGAGGAAATGGGCTCAAGCTGTGCCAGGGGAGGTTTAGATTGGATATTAGGAAAAATTTCTTCACGGAAAGGGTGGTCAAGCATTGGAACAGGCTGCCCAGAGAGGTGGTTGTGTCCCCATCCTGGGAGGTATTTAAAAGACATGTAGACGTGGTGCTTAGGGACATGGTTTAGTGGTGGACCTGGCCGCATTAGGTTAACGGTTGGACTCGATGATCTTAAAGGTCTTTTCCAACCTGAATGATTCTATGATTCTCCCTGTGCAGAGCCAACCAATTGGGAGCAAAGCAGATCCTCACAGAGGCTCACAATGTTCCATCCGCTTCACATTAACTATTACCAGAACGCTGAACTTACACAGATAGCAATCCAACAGGACCCGAGACACATTCTCCACCAAGTCTGAAGTAATGGAAACAGGCTTGCTTGAGCTGATGCAAGGAATCTACAAAATGAATTAAAATGACTCAACAAATATATTCAACACATACCAAAATATTTTCCAGCATACGCAACAGTGATATTAAATCCAGGACTTGGGTACTTCAGTAGCTGTTGTTCTGTTAAATTTAGCTGGATTTTTAGTTAGTTTTATTTAAGTAAAGCATAGGCTTATAGAATAGCTACATATTCTTAAATAGTAACTGACACGAGAACAAGTGTTTTCTGTTTTTTTTCTTTGGTCGTGGGGTTTTTCTTTGGTTTTGCTTTTTTAATACTAACTCCAGACTTGCCTTCACTTTGCTAAAACTCAGTTTACATAACACTAGAACTAAACAACTAGGCAGAGAACACAAGCTAACTCATTAAAATCCTTTGAGTGATATATTTTTTAATATATATCAATATACATATATACATATGCATCTATATAAAAAAATATATACAGACAAAGACATGGACACATGCTTATACACATACACATCCCCTCCCCAGCCATATTTATTTACCAAGTTGTCATTAGTCAGAAGTTATCTTTAAAATATATTTACCATCTGTGGCAGCAAAGAGTTCATAAAGCGCCTGGGCAAGAACATTCACTACAAAAGAATGAGATTTTTTTCTTGCCCAGTAAAATGTTCTTTTTGCCTGAAAAAAGGGGGAAAAAAAAAGTATTTTTGTCAGTAAATACAGAAGAGCATTCAAAAGATCCCCAAAGAGGTGGTAAGAGTCATACTTGTGAAAATGTAGAGGGGATTTAGTGATACACTAGATCAGTTCCAAGCTAGTTCTTAAGGAACTTTGGAAACTTGTCGAACCAGTAATCCCAGCTCCTCTTACACTAAATATATGAAAAAACCAAAGGTAGTTCCAGGGTGTGCTTCATCTCATCCTATAGTAGGCATCTGGGGTAGGTCAGAAATTTGAAGGATAACACTCACCTAGTTCTCTCTGTTGACTAAGTAGGAAATAACTGAAAGTCTGAGGTGACTAGCTGAGATGTAAGTATCTGCATTTGGTCAGGTAAATCCTATATTGTCCTGACATTCACGGTCCCTCTAAGTGCTTCTCAATTTTCAAATATACCTTTTGAGTCATTTACTTGTAGTCTATAATTATTCTATAATTTAGCCAAGACAATATGCCTAACCTGATTAAAAACAGTAAGCAAATTAAGAAATCTCATTACCTACTCATCAGAATTTTATACGATCTGAAGAGAAACCAGAGTATTTTGGGTATAAATCTCACTGAAAAAAATAAACCCAGCATCAACACTGATGGTGCTGATTCCTGGGAAAGAAGGATGTCTTCTAACTTACTACTCTGAGATTAACGTGGCAGTCAAGAGGCTAGTGGAGCACCGAGATGCGTCTTGACAAATTCCTTACGCATACTCATTATTCTCTAAGTACCACTCACACCCTATTTAAGATCAACCTACATTACAAATGCACTACTAAAATGGGAGTATCAAGTTATACTAGCAAAGCATGCTGACTAGACACAGCACAGCAGTATCCTTAAGCAAAACACAACAGGTCAGTAAGCACAGTTTTGAATCTGCCTTTTGCCACACAGCCATAGCACTCACAAATCACAGCTCCACTTACTGGTGAATGCCTAATGTATGGCTTATCTACCCAACGCTTTGAGAACAGCTGTGCTTCACTAATAACTTGCATGTCCCCAGGTTGCATAAAACTGTGTAAAAAGTGTGTAATTAAATTGCAGCAAAAGCTGCCTAAAATAAGTCCAAAATAAAGCTTCACCTTAAGAACATCAGAATCATCATAAAGGTCTGGAATATCCTGGAGCAAACTTCTCCATATTTTAACATCATTTAAAATAACGCTCATTCCTCCACCAGTTAGAGGGTGTCTTATATTGTATGCATCTCCTAAAAGAAGAACACCTAGGTAGAAGAGAAAAATTAATGGGATACTGCATGACCATTACATAATCCTAGAACTCAAACCCTCTATTTTTTTAAAAAATCAAACTTACTAAGAATTCATTCCCACCAGAAAATAAGATGAATAACAACTAGAAATTAAAAAAGAAAAAAGAAAGGGGCGGGGGGAAGGATATCTTGAAATTAAGAGGCTTAAAAAAGCTTTACGATGATCAAGGTCAAAATATTTTTTTCCCCCTATAGGTATGCATGTGTGTGTGTCAAACACACACACACACTTTTCGACGTAATTTCTTCCCTTTTTTAATCAAGTTTTCCTTAAAAAGACCATACTTGTATAAGCTTCAGCAACTGAGTGATTTAAACTTAAAAATAAAGCAGGCACTGATTTGAAGTCCGGTGTCAATATAAACATTCCAGTTAAACTATGCCCAAGGTACACACTTTCAAAATAATATTTTTCAACAAACATACATACACCTATGACAACAAAGCCTTAAGTCCCAGAAGAAGTTTATAATGCTTTTTTCCCTCCTTTTATTTCATAATACGCACCTTTTTTGTTAACAGCTGAAGGAGGCAAGAAGCTGGCTGGCATAGTCCTCAAACGATCATTCTGAACTGCTATTAAGAATGGTTCCTTTAAGTGATCTGCAATAACCAAATTTTTTAGTTACACTACTTAAGAGTCTAAAATAATTTGCTCACAACCCTTTTTAACCTCTTCTTAGAGAGATAATCTTTCTGAATTGCCAACCTCCCAGATGTGAGCTGAACTGCTATTTGATGGGGAATCAAAGAAGGATGAATGGTTACGGAAACAGTTCAATGGATTCAATGAGTTGTGCCTCTTTTGGCACATTTAATTGTGACAATTATGGACGGAAATCTTTCTAGACTTACCCGGTAGTTGTGGATGAATGTTCTCAATCATGTATGCTTTTAAATTTTTTGGCATTTCCCCTCGAATATCAACAAGGACCCGAGTCTCAGTTGAAGAAATCTGATAGATTAGCACTGGACTAGTTTTAGCTAAAACAAGTTCAGCATAATTAGCTTTAAACTGTGGTGCATCCTTAAAAAAGGAAAGAAGGGGGAGAAAGACCGAGACTGGTTAATGAAAGGATATTAAAGTTCAGATATATAAAATCATTTACTGAAATACTTTGAAATAAAATCCTGTTTCATATTCAGTTTGTGTTATTTTTCTCTTTAAATGAACAAGAGAAGTGTTTTCAAAAAGACAATTCTGCTCTTCAGTGTAGTTACAATTCTTCTGGCAATACATTTTCATGTTTACTAGAATTCGTGTCAAGTTATACATTTCATTTGAACACCTCACTAATATTTAATACATGCCATTGAAAACCTGTTAATGTAATCAATGTAGTAGTTTTCTGTAAGATCATTTTGTTTTCTTTTCATAAAGACGGTGGTGGGAGGGCAACAAATACACTAGTCTGTATACGATTACATGGAGATACCAACCGAGGAAGAATCATAGGGTCCTGTCTAGCCAGGTCTTAAACAAGTTTCCAAAAGTAGAGAAACAGAAGGCACTTGGGCAGTGGTAACTATAGGGGTAGGGACCCAAGAATTGCTAAAGTTCCTCCAAGTCAGTGTTCCCAGTCCAGTGAAAGTTCTGCGGTTTTGGTTCCTTCTTCCTCAATTATTTTTGCTGTCAATCCAACGGTTACTGCAGGAGCCACAGAGGGCAAGACCCAGCCACGATCCCAACCTGAGTCCTCCAACCACCCAGCTACCAACACAGACCCCCACTTTCTCTCTTAAAAGTTTATAGATCCTGAAGGTATATATGTACCTGGTTACAAGGTACCCCACCTTCAGGCAGGAGCACAGTTTGGGTATTCTTACGGAGTATAAAACACAGGTGGTTTGACCCACAGCTGCTAGGATGACCTATGACTCAAGATTTCCACTCTCTGAACAAGTGCCATAAGTATTGCAAAATAATGAGCGTCATCATCTTAGCTACCGGTTAACACAAACCAGTCAAAGCACCTATATCCTAAGCACCTATTACAAATTGGGTTCCAGCTTTACAATGGTGCCTACCTCTAATCCAGAGATTAGTGCTATACAAGATATAGCACTAACAGCACACATAGCACTACCTTATATGAAATGCTGAGACTTTTTTTTTCTTTAAAAAAAAAAAAAGTATTTTCTATGAACTCGTCTAGTGAGTCCAGTGCTCAGTTTAAACTAGCTATGTTGAAACCTAATCCAGTTTTTTTAAGCATATAGTTGAACAAGGGAGGGTTTAAGATTAACACTGTACTCCGCTCTTAAAACCAGAAATCTAACTTCTAACAGTAGCCACTTAAAAAAAAAAAACAAACCCCAAAACTTGCTCGCAGTTACTTAAGAGTGTTTTAAGAGTTGAAAATCTGATCTGTAACTGTATCTAATATATCAAGTCTGACATAGCAAGTTCAGCTATCCTAGAGCTGGGATGGAGTATGCATCAATAATTTAGGAGTTAAAAACACAGACCAAAATTTCCAAGCACTCCCCAAAGGGACACAGAAACTGACAGAACAGCCAAATAAGTATCTAAAAGCATAGTTCTAATTGATTCTGTTGGAAAAGGTAACGAACAACAACATGTTCAGTGAAATTCAGACCCACGTTAGGAAGCAGTAGCATACTGGCTTAGACACTATTATACATAAAAGTTACCTTCAAAATGCAACCAACAAAATGGGATGAAACAGTAACTTTGTTGGAGACCAAGTTTTTTCTAAACTTGGAAAAAAGTCCATCAGCTACAACAGTAAGTGGTGCATGAAGCTCCTGCAGCATAAAGAAAAAATTTTTAAAAAAGATATGACATTTTCCATTTTGCTCCAGAACAGTGGGAAACAACTTCCAAGCTCTCATTTTCAATTGCACATTAGACGTTCTACAAAACAATAAACATGTTAAGAGGATCACAGACCATATTTATAATACATATATTAAGAAATACAGTATTTTTTCCTTCCTCATATTCATATTTACCTCTATTTCCTCTAAAAGTTGATCTAACAATATACTCTAGCTTTTTTAGCCATGCAATCAGATAACATAGTTATGGGGACTGTGTAGGAACTTGAATAAAAAGAACACAAGAAAGTAGAGTAATTGCTCCCTTCAGCCTATAATACTGTTCAGGAGAAAAAAAGAGAACAAAGAAGAAATTTTAAATTAAAGAACCATGTATAAGCAACTAAACAAAAAATAAACCAAATTGTAACAAACTAAAATGCAGGAAGCATATCAAGATCTTCTTTAAAAGACCAAGCAGTGAACTCTGAGCAGTTCCTAGTATACTTAGGAACTATAAGAACAAATAGTGTATACAGACAAAATACAAAGTAAGATCTGAGTGAACCGATTAGGTTCAGCCTGAACATATGCACAAATTCCTAATGTTTAATACATACATTGTTCTGTAACATAAGCATATTATTCTGATTATTAAAATAATTTTTTAAGCATTTTACTGTTACATTAATATAACAACATTATTATACTAGAAAGCATTTAGAGGTAGATGTTTCCTTCTACCTACAGCTTTCTCAGTGTCTGTATATTCAGTGATATAACTGCAAATGACTACAGTTTTATATTGAGCATTAGTCCTTGGCCTTCAATAATCTCATACATTTGTCATGAGCTGAAAAAAAACCAAAACGTTTTCCTTTTAAGCTTTTGGGATATAAGTAACAAGGCAAAAAAGCACGCCGTGTTTCATTAGTATTCCTGGAACATATTTTAGTATTGGATGGAAGCATCTGGTGAGCCAGTATGTGAATGGGTTCCTCTACGAGCAGCGCTCTCCTGCATAGGAATGGACTCAGTCACTTGTGTCACGCAATCCTTACACCTTTTGCTGTGCAAAGGGAAGTCGGACAAAATCAGATGAGAATAGAGCTGAGCAAAATAATACACATTTATGGTGTCGAATATACGTTTATGGTGTCTAAGCTTATAGAAGCGAGCTCTTGAGTGGAGCTAATGAAACCTCCTTCTGTGGATTCCTGTCTCAGATGACTGCAAGCTCTAATTACTCCTGCAATTAGAGCAAGGTCACCTGCCCATATCAGTTCCCTAGTGTCTAATGATCTGAACATTCATGCTACAATTTTTCCACAGTTGACATACTAAGACCTTTACTCTATTTCAGTTGCCTGGTTTTGATAAATTTTGTATGTTGATTTTTAGCTTACTGGCTAATTTCAACCTCACTTAAGAGAATAAAAATCTTAAAGGTAACGTGGTGGACAATGGGGACGGAGGGAACAGAAAAATACAGACACACAACATAGATCAGCCTCCTCTCTTTATGAAAGCAGGCTAAGGAATGTGAACGGGCTTTGGGTTTGGGTTCCATTCGCCACCGCCCCCCGCCATGCCAAGTAGCTTCCCAGCTGTAAAAAGTCACAGGTAGGGACACACAGTTAAGAAGAAATGTTTAGTGGAAATTTCTTACACTAGATTTCCACAATCAAAGGAGATCTAGGCCAGCAAATTAAACAGCTCTTTCCAGCCGCAAAACTTCAGCATTCAGAGCAAAACATGAATTTGCTCATCCCCATCACACAGATAGGAAACTCAAAGCCTTAGGAACATCCAAGCTCTCAGGAAAGATGCAGGCTAAAACACTGGTCAAGTAAGTCACACTTAAAATTACAACATCATCATCCATAAACGTGTAAAGTTTAAAAACAAATCTCAAGCAAAGTATGCACTATCCCCCTCCACCCCCAAAGAAAAACAAAAAAACCCCTTCTACACTGCTGGATGATAAAGCCAATTGGATTGGGGGTGGGGGGGAACAAACCGCGCCCCCCACCTCCTCCTCTCCAAACTCCCTGCCTTTCCAGTACCCATGTGAGATTCAGTGGCTTATTCTACTAGAGTGGATTTCCTAATATGGTTTTATTCATTTTACATGACATGTAAGGCAGACCAAAGGAACAGCACCTGGCACTCCCCCTTCCTCCAGCTACCTCGAGGGGACGAGGGTGGTGTTCCCACTCTCTGTGGGAACTCTCTTACAGCTTCCTACTCACAGCACTTTGCCATCAGGTGGCCTGAAAAATGCCTTTTGCCCAAGGAGGGTCTAAAACGAGCTCTCCTCCATCTTGGGGAAGTACTTTTAAAAGGCTCTTTTACACATGGCTTTATACCACCATTTCCATTTCTAAATGACCTAAAGATGAGAGATTTTGTTAGTAATGCTCGGAGCAGGATCTTCCAACTACTCAGGACCTTTCTCAATCTTGTATGGAGGGCAGCAGAGTGTAGACGGGAGATTCCTGTGTTCCCCATCAGGGCAGATCTGAACACACTGGCTACGTAACTTCAGGCAGTAAAGCAATTTTAAAGCCAAAGGGGGAGATTTCAAGTTTGGCTTTTCTAGAGAATAGGCCATATATCCAGAACTTCAGCACATAGATTCTACCTTACATTGGTCTCTCCTAAACTTTTTATTTTAAGTTCATACAGTTTCATAGCATTTAGCCAGCAGTTTAGCATTATTTGAGGCAAAGAACATTAATCAAATCAGTGATGCAATTAAAATAGGCCAGAACTCTGGTGGAAGTGTACATGGAAATGTAGACTGCTACACACAGGCAAAGCATAGATCTTAATATATTGGTTTTTCCACGAGTAACTCTCAAAAGATTTTAAACTCCAGACATACGGATATCGAAACAAATAATGAATTGAATTCTCCAAAGACACTGAAAGCAGAAGCTGCACAAGAAGTTATAACAAGAATTCCCATATGCCAGGACTGTATCCACTGGAAAGTAATCTGCCTTTATTTTAAAGCTTTCACTTTCTTGGTAATTGCATGATTTCTGTACCAGTGCTCTGAAATAGAGGGGGTTTAAAATTTTTTTATACACATATATAAACAAACCTTCGATTTTCTCAATAGTTTAACAAAGATTGTAACAGAAACCTGTCTTACCTTAGTGTCTCCAGTTTCTTTGTCCTTGTACTGAACACCCACGACACAGTCATCTTCCTCAAGCAATTGTAACACAGTCCCCTCAATGAATTTTGCACTGAAATAAAATGGAGAGGTCAGAACAGAATGGAAGAGGATTAATGATGCCAACATTTCAATGCAGTAGACACAGAAGGAAAACCAGATTTTCACTAATCTTGTCTCTGCCAACACAAACACTTTGTTTAAATTTTACAGACAAAGATGTGTTCTTGACCACCTTCAAGAAGCCACATCGAATGTCAAAAAGTGGTTGTCATTAATTTCAGTTCAACACTACCATTTGGTTTGATACTTGAGAACATTCTAAAACTGTAGTGCTTATCTTAAACACCCTACCACTTAGCAGAATCCCCAGTTGTGCTTCAGGTGCTCCATGGCCACGTGAGAGATACAGAGAAGAGTTTGACAGCTAAAAATGGTCAGAAATCAGGCAGCTGACTGAGTCATCCCTGCTAAATGGTGGGAAACGCTGACAGTGCGGGTGAGACCAAATTCCAAGCAGAATTCAGGAGCAAGATCTGAAGTAGCACTTCAACACTTAACATGTACACTAGACAAAAGTGAGATACCTAATTCTCAGAGTAGCCCAAAATAATCTAACCAACCTGTTTAGGACAGAGACATCTAGCTTTTCACCTCAGAAATATAGGATACACTTGTTTGTGGGTTTTTTTTTTCATTTGCTATTTATGCTTTTAAAGTTCTGCTAATGCTTATGTTTGGAGTTTGAACTGAGCATCCTCGACTTCCACCTCCCAACCAGGGCTATTTGGGTTTCCCAAATTAAATCTCTGTCAACTTAAATCCCTTGTTGGGTCTGAGCTGTTAGACCTGATCCCAGCAGTTCAGACTTAGCAGCTCAAAAGTGACACACTCTCTCCCTCACAAATATTTTCATATCCAGATGGAATTCCACAACTTGGAGAAATGAGCTAAAGGTCCATGTGAGAACACAACAGCTTGGTATTTTAGGCTCTTGGAGGGAACATGCGCAATTGAATTCATGTCTTTTCTACACGTCAGCCAGCACAGAAATTTCAGAGCAGATCATGACTGGCTTGATTTGCCAGGCTCCAGGCAGGTTGACTGTATCAAAATATGAATGGTCATGCATGAGCACACTAACAGCAACTTCAACAGCAAGGGAGTGCAGCAACACATCAGGTTAATAGGCGAATCAGAGTTCTGTAGATCCTATCCGCTTCAAATTTCTTTTGTAGTTGTCATTTCAGTTACCTAAGTGCTCACTTCTTTTTCTCGTTCTCACCCCCTATAGAAAATCATTAAAAAAAGATGCCCTACCTCTTTCCTCTGCAAAATGAATTCTTCTCATCTGAAATAAATTCATATCGCCTAGTACTTATAAAGAGGGTATATTAACCCATAATAATTATTCCCTATATTTTCACAAGTTATGAGATGAAAAACAAAGCCTCATGGCACTATTAAGAATTCTTGATCTCTCCCGCACCTTAATTTAATACGCAGTTTTCTATGCTACAATTAAAGTGGAAAGCAAACATGAATGAACAAAATGAACATTAAAGAGAGTGTGGAAAAAGGGGAAAGAATTTAATTCAAGTCACAAACATTAGCTTTTGTAAGTTTCTGCTTCAAAGGCTGTGCACAGCTACTGGAGTTTTCCTGTAAGCTGAACAAACAGGTGCCCAAATTTCACTGAACTTGAAGCCTCAACAACAAAGCTTTAGCTTTTATAGATAGTAAACGTGGTTGTCATTAATTTTAACTGTACTATAGAGCTGCTATCTTTTAGTGTAACTTTTAATAATCCATATGATATAACAGGTATGATAGGATAATGCAATTTTCCAGTTCAGAATAAAGACATGTAAGGTAAAAAGATGATAAAGCCCTGTTTCCCTTGTAGCATTACTTAGGGGGGAAAAAAAGACAAAACAAAAAAACACCCCACAGAAAACAGCACCTAGAATCTATTCTGTTTCAGTGAAAGTTTCCTTCTCCTCTCTTGTATAAAAGAAAGCAATCAGTTAAAGAGGAAACACCAAACACTAATTTTTATTTCATTAGGAAGAGAAGGTGTCTTCAAGATTCTGAAAAGCAGACGTTAAACACTGGAAAGAGCTACTTCCATTTAGTGCTCCTTTCTAGTTACCTTGCTTGACTTCTTGTTACCAAAAAAAGCAGAACAACATGCAAATGTAAAAGAAGCTTGATTTCTGGCATCACAGATAGCATCAGTGGAAGAAATAAATGTCCCTGCTCATTGCAGAAGGGTTGGACGAGATGACCTTTAAAGGCCCCTTCCAACCCAAACCATTTTATGATTCTAAGAAATTATACCACATTTGCCACTCATTTCTTGACCAAAGAAGTTCTACGCATTGCTCACTGAGAGGAGGTCACTGCTTCTGGTAAAATGCCAAACCCAAGAATCAGTAGAAGAGAGTCAACTTTTTACCCTTGACCTGTTCTCTCACACGGTTGGGCCACTACCTTGCCTAATATTTAAAGCCTATATTCCCATAGTTTAAAGATTAACTTGTCCCAAAGGCAATATGATGTATACGCAACTCATGAACATGTCTACAGAAATCAGAGCAAGTAACTATAGCTGTTACTTTCTCTCAGTCTTGTTCATTGCAGCCTTCTGGGTTGGGACAGAGTGAAATGGTTAAGGAATCTCACAGATGCTGGGAACAGTGCTTCTGAATCTCTGGAGCCCAACTGTGATGTTCACAAGGTGACTCACTTGGGCTCTGCCATAGCTGCCTTTCGGAGACCCATGATGAACTGGCCATGATGAAAAGATCTTCCACTGGCCACGCGGCCATCCTCATATCTTGGATAAGGAATTTCAACCTCCGACTTGCTCTCTATGTCATGAATTATGTAACCATTTACTATTTGTGAATCAATACCTTCTACTGTATCTGCAAAACATAAGGCAATAGATGAGTTTAAAAAAGGTTTTAAGAAAGCTTAATTATGTATGAAAAGTATTTCTTTACATAGAGTCCAGTTTTCTTAATCAAAACACACATGTTGAAGGACGAATATTTTCAAAATGGCAGACAGGAAATATGCAAGCAATTTTAATTCAAATATTAAGCACAGATAATGTATCTCTTCATTTTCCCTGTAGGCGTGCTTATTCTAAAGACGTAAGTGAGTGTAGTAACTTTTGTGTTATAGATACGTTTACATTCTGAAATGCGCTCACCTTCAAGACCCAAGTCTCTAAGTGCATTAAAACCTCCAGGTTGCAACAATTCTCCAACAATCCTGTCAGGTTCTTTCAGATCCCTCTCTATCACAGTCACCTTTCTTCCATCCCTTGAGAGCACTGTGGCCAAGGAAGAACCAAGGACACCTGATCCCACAATGATAACTTCTGGATCATAATGGGGCGATAACGTTGTATTTGGAGCAGTCTCTGTCAGATATACATCTGGGAGGTTTACTTCTCTTTTACCCTTTAGAAAAGAAAGCCAACAAAGTTACATGTACCAATATATCTGTACCATAATGCTGTCAGAGGGTTGACTTTGGACTAGTTCTACTTTGACCCCAGGGACTGAGAATGCATCAATAGTTGGAGAGTATCTTCCAGTTCAGTTTTGTCCAAAATGAAATCAGTTGTACTCCACAATGCAACAAAACCACAACAAGCAGAAAAAAGGAAAAACAACACCCTCCCAAACAAAATCATGATGCTTGCTTAAAACTGCCCTACTGATCAAAGACAAACTCTGAGATACTAACATAGTCTCAGAGAGACAGAAAATCAAGTCCCTATAAAAGGCAGTAAGCCATGGCTGTCCCATATTCTTGGTCTATAAAGTAACACACCAATGCCTTCATACCAGTGAGCCACTGCTACACAGAGGCCTTAGCACTTTGCAATGAAAAAGGTTATCAGATGCACTGGAAAATGTATTTCCCTTTAATTTTACCATATGTGAACCTACCTACCAAAATAACAGCTTATGGTAATAATCAGCACGCAAAAGAGTCAGTAGAAGCAGCTACCTGGGAAATGTTATAAAGAAGTGGTCCTGAAATGAAAACTCACCAGACAGTCAAAAGTATAGGCAAAATTACCATTCACCTACATTTAAAACTGTTAAGAGTCAATATACATCAGATTACATATTAGTTAACATATAAACTGGTACCTGAACACCAGCTATGTTACCGTACCTTCCCAACAGCATCTAATCACATACACTTCAAAGTGAAAAAAAGTTGTAAGGGCAATTCCAGTGCAAACTTGCAAGTCATTTCTCCAGCTGGTAGAATAAAGAATAGAGCCCAGTCCACTCTTTCACAAATGCCTCAGCACTACAGTGCTGACAACAGTAAAAATAGGATTGCATCAGCGAAACAACTGCCCAGAACAACACTAACACCAGGATTTCTAGTGGCATAGTGTCATGTTTGTATCTACAACGCAGCAAGGGTGTGCAAAACTAACTATCTGAATTCCGACAATACAAGAAATTGGGGTAAAGGCAGGCTTTACCAGAAAAACAAAATAAAAATCCAGAACGTTTGACTTGCAGCCAAAAATAGTTACCAGTTCTTTTGTGCAAGGGGTCAGCGCCCAGCTGAAAATGCCCAGAAGCACACAGGAAAGTAGCCAAACAGTGCCCACCCACAGATGTACCAAGTATGCGTGTCCAGTTGTGAGTCTTACATGGCAGGACTCCAGCTAAGCTCCAGCCACCAGCTACAGCTCTCTCCACTGTCTCACAGCAAGTCTCATGCTGGGCTCAGTGGAACAGACTGACTAGCTGAGCTCAGGTCCTGTAGCTGTTGTACAAGCAATAATTTAGCAATAATTTTCAAATAACTGTATCTGAAGTTGTCTAGACAAATGTGTTTTACACAGAAGTATCAGGAAGCCGATCACAGAACAGCTGAGGTTGGAAGGGACCCTTTGGAGGTCATTTGGTCCAAAGTCCCGCAGCTCAAGCAGGGTCAGTTAGACCAGGCTGCCCAGGACCACATCCTGTGGGGTTCTGAGTATCTCCAAGGATGGAGACTCCACCACCTCTCTGGGCAACCTGTGCCAGTGCTCGGTCACCCTCACAGCGAAAAGCCGCTTCCTGACGTTGAGAGGGAACCTCCTGTGTTTCAGTTTGTGCCTATTGCCTCTTGTCCTGCCACTGGGCACCACTGAAAAGGGGCTGGCTCCGTCCTCCTTGCACCGTCCCCGCAGGTATTTATATACATTGACGAGATCCCCCTGAGCCTTCTCTTCCGCAGGCTGAGCAGCCCCAGCTCTCTCAGCCTCTCCGCACAGGAGAGATGCTCCAGTCCTCCATCTCTGCAAGAGACTGGCAGCTGAAGGTATTTTTCTGCTGGTATAATAATCCTTTACTACAAATCTTTCTTTAAACACATTTGATTTGACTCTACAAAACCCTTGCTGTATCACTTAAACAAGTTTCACTGTTTCTTTTGTTGTCCAAAACTAACAGAAAACATGACAAATCAGACATCCAGCATCTAAAGACAAACCTTTCCAACCCTTTCTTAGCTCCCTTCCCTCACCAAGGCAGAGCATCAGTGGCACCCCATGTGCCATGCCCGAATTGCACCTACCTTTCTGGATTTGGGTTGTTCGACTTGCTGAGATCCTGGGGTGGGTTTTGTCCAGAAGAAGCCAACAAGCGGTAAAGCTGAGAGAACATCAGAGAGCATCCCGAGGTGGGTCTTGCGCTGCTGCTGCTGCTTGGGCCCCCTGAAGTGGTACCTGTACGACAGCAGCAAGCCGAGGGAGAAAAACACTAACGCAGAGAGTAGCACCTCCTTATTAGCGTAAGTCATAAGGTCGCCGCACTTTTTATACACGTAGATGAAGGAGGCGATACCGAGAAAGGTCCACATCGTGAGGGGACTGGTCACTGTTCCTGGATGCTTCCTCCAAAGCCTTCCCGTCGACGGATGCTGCCCAAAACGGGGGGTTGCGCAAGGTATGGAAAAAGTCTACGTATAGAAACGCACAGACTTCCTTTGCGATGGAAGGGAGGGAAGTCTCAATGAAAAACCAAGGAGCTCCACAAAACCCCGCAGAGGAACAAGCCCCAGCTCCCCGGGCTGCCACAGGAGCCCGGAGAGAGGTTCCAAAACCGCCCCCCAAAATATCAATATAAAACGTCGTCTTAAAAACCAGCGAGCTCGGCAGAGCACCCTACGGAACCGCCCGCCGCCGCCCGCCAGACGCGATGCTCGGGGAGCCGCAGCTCGCCCCCGCCGCGGCCCGCGGGCTCCCCTCCCCGCCGCCTCCCGGGGCCACCGCTCCGCCCTGCCCAGCCCCGCCCGGCTGCCGGCACACACACGCGGCCGCGGGCGGCGATGCGGCGGAGCCCCCGCGCCCGGTGAGCGAGGCCACGGCGCTGCGAGGGGGCTGCCCCGGCCGCCCGTGACGCTCCCAGGCGGGCGGAGGCAGGCTCCCGCCCCGGGGGGGCGCGGCTGATGCTCTGCGCGCTCGCCTGCGGGCCCCCCGCGGCCGCCCCACCGACGGAGGGAGGATGCACCGCTGCCTGCCGCTGCCCCTGCTCCCCCCGGCCCGGCCTCCCGCCCGGCCGCCGGGCAACCCCCCCCCGCCCGGCGCCCCGGGCCCCGGCGGCGCCCCACAGCCCGCGCCTGCCAGTGGGGGGCGGGGCGGCCGGCCGCCGGGGGGAGGGGCTATGCTAACGAGCAACCCAGGCTCCTCCTTCTAGGTACCGCGCGCCCCGTGCCTCAGCGGCACCTGGCCAATCGGCGGTGCTATGCCGAGATGGCGCTATGGCCAGGCGCCCAATCCGAGCGGGAGGAAGGCGGGGCTTGCGCCCGCCGGGCTCCTAGGGCGATGTGACGCCAGGTGGAGGGCGGGGCGGGAGCGCTGCGGTTGCCATGGTCACGGGACGGGATTGGGGGGGGTGGTCGCGGCTGCCGCAGGGGCTTCGCGCATGCGCGCTGCGAGGGGCGCGGGGGGCAGCGGGCGGGAGCCGGCGGGCGGCCCCGGGGGCGGCGGGGGCGTCTGGGCGGGCCCGGGGGCGGCGGCAGCGGCGTCTCCCGTGCGGGGTTCGGCGCCTGCCGGGCTGCGGGGGGCAGGGGGCTGAGGGCCAACAGCTCAAAGAACGGGGGGGCGGCAGCGTCCGTCCCGGCGCTGGTCAGTCGGGAGGGGCGGCGCCGCCCTGCAGCCTGAGGAGATTTAGAAACGTTTTCCAAGGGAAAGGCGTAAGGGGGCAGGGGCAGGGGCAGGCTGGCAGCCGCTCAGCCGCAAACTGGGCCCAGAAACGCGCAACCCATGGGAGAAATGGGAGGGGGGTGAAAGGCAAGAAAGAGTCTGCAGTGCCCCAGCCTCGAGGGTGGGAAGGGGAATTTGGAGATTTGCTCCTGGGGTGATTTGTGTGGCTGGGCAGAATGAGCAAAGCAAATAATTCTTTTTTAGTATTGAGCTCCGCAGAGGCACACACCTGTGCTCCTCCCTTTTCTCTGAGGGAGGGACCTGTCTTGGGCTGCTCGCAGCGCAACAATATTGAACATGTCTCTCTATCGCAGTGTAATAATACATCAACATGATGAAGCCATGAAACATGTCAGGACCCCACCCCAGGCAGAACTGGTAAAAGAATGAGCAAAACCAATCGCATGCAAAGGGAGTGAAAGGAGACGAGATCCTTGCAGAGGTAAAATGGAGTGGATTTTGAAGGGGGGGAAAACATTTAGTATTTTCTCATGCAGTAACAAGGAGACTGAAAACAGATGGGTAGACTTGAATGAGTGCAGGTGAAAACGGGAGCCAGGAAGAGATGGGGTTTTGGTTCATTCATCAGATCAGTCAGTTTAACTAAAAGTAAAGATCACGTGAGCTAAAGAGCTCAAGCACAGGTTTTTCTGTATGGTCAAGACACGGGTCTCATCCAGCGATGATGGTTATTCCCTCAATAGTGAAATGAACTCTGGTGCAGCAGAGGCATCCATAATAGGCACCTACCTGTAAAAACATGTTCACAGCAGGAGCTGCTTTTCCCCAGTTTGAACTAGGGTTATTACAGCTGTCAGCAAGTTTTATATTTAAACCACTTGAGACTGAACCTCTTAAATACATCTGCATTTGATTTCCTATGTCAGTCTAGTCATGTTTCCTGTGCCTGCTAAAAATGCCTTTTTTTATGGACTGAGCTCCACAGAGTCACTCAATACATTGTTAAGACCAAATAAAACCATGTGTAACCCTTCTGGGCATTTCATGGTAGAGACCAAGCATAAGAAGAACCATAGCCTTTAGATTACTGGAACCAATGCAAACTGTCTAAAGACTAAGAAATGTTAATTGCCATATATGAACCAGCAACTACTGAAAATAATACCACGGTAATGCAAGTACATAGTTAGAACTCTACCAAGTACCCGTGCAAGTTTAAGTGGCTAACAGAAAGAAGAATGGTGTTTAAGAAACCAGACTGAAGCAGAATTATGTGTGAAGATAATGGTATCGTGATTTTAAGATTAGAGTAAAATTTCATCTTCTGCTTTACTGCAGACTACCAAAACCCCTTCTTCACCTGCCATGGATCCTGCTTTCTGCAGCTGTAAGGTTACCTGTGTGAACTTAGTGACAACATGTAAACATAACCCACTACAGAACATCAACTTTCTGTCTTGTCCAAGTCACCGTGCAGCCACTGTGCCTGAGCCGGTGGAGCGAGCAGTAATACATGGCTGGTATGGAAGGAGTGAGTAAGAGTGTCTTTTCAGCTACAGGCTGTAATGACATCTTATTAGGTGACCAACAAAACTGCACACTTGTTCTCCTTCCACCCCAAGAAATCACCTTCTGTTGATGAAATACGCATGCAAAATGTCTTTCAGGATTTTGTAATTCATGAGTCATTTTTCTTGATGCTTGTGTTTGGAGTGGTTAGCACTGGGAATTGAAGCAATTACAGAATTCTGGTTTTGAATGCAACACTCACAGAGGCATCTGTTTGAGGCTCAGATGTCATCAGAACATTTCCGTATTTCCAGCCAAGACGTGGAAAGTGGCTGGCTCCCCACTATCTCTTCATTTACTCTCACTGCTCTGGCTATGGTGGAGATCTTGGCATACTTACATTTCTTTGTTCTCTGTAAGAGCTATCTTTTGTTGCTTACAGTATTGTAAATAAGAAGGTATTTCTGTAGGTAGTTAGGTAGAGCTACTGATTTTTTGCTATGGCCTTAGTTTCCAACTTCACAAAACAACCTGTTTTTTCTGTTTTATATTTATGTGCATTCTTGAACTTTGTTAAGAATTTTCTTTCTAGAATGAGAAACTTTTTGCTTCGCTTGTGAAGCACTGTCAAGATGACTACTATGATACATTTAATAATTTATATCTCACAGCAGCAAGTATGAACAAGCTGAAACAAGAATTTCTAAAATTCCATAACAACTTCACAATCAGGAAATAAAGGCACCTGAGAAGAGGTTGGAGTGGAGCAGATTTTCTCTTAGCCCTTCTCCAGAAGCAGCTTTGCTCAGCGAAATGCTGTTTTCAGGCTCAGACAACCAGCAATTGGCAGGGCAGCAATGTGAACTTGGAATAACCAGAACTGGTTGGCTGAACTCCAGGGTATAAAAAATAAATCACTTGATGAAGATTTTGCCGGTTTTGCAGAAGCAAGCATCATACGTATGCCATCTTAAGATGCAGACCCATAAAACGCAAGACATGCCCGTAGTTCATGGTCACAACTGCCCTGGCAGCACATGCATCAGGACCAATATCCAAGGTGTCAGACCTATTGCTTATATGCCGCACAGCTGACCAGCATGTGCTGTATGAGACTGAGCCTCGCTGTCCATGGACATGCTACACGTGATGTAGAGCCTGGTCTCGCTGCACGTCCAGTTAATGGTCATCTACCTGCAGTGGTAGATAGATGGAGAAAGTCTGGTGTGTAGACTAAAAGGTGAAAGAAAAACATCTATCCCTATGTTTCACTAATCATCATGAGACGAAGCAGAGCCTGGTAAATGTTTGGAAGAGGAAGGTGATAGGGCTCCTGAAAAATGAGAAGGGTGATTGTGTAACTGCAGTTATTAATAATTAGAGATGCTTTGAGCTTTGAAGCAAGAGGCCACTTGCATAAAAAGCTGTAATTGTTATTGCGTATATATCAGTGGGTGTGTGAAGGAATACAAAACTGTTATCCTTTGTACTGGGTTTGTGTGGCAAGGTTTTGGTAGTGGGGGAGCTACAGGGGTGGCTTCTGTGAGAAGCTGCTAGAAACTTCCCCTATGTCTGGCAGAGCCAATGCCAGCTGGGTCCAAGATGAACCCACTGCTGGCCAAGGTTGAGCCCATCAGCAATGGTGGTAGCACCTCTAGGATAACGTATTTAAGAAGGCGAAAAAAGTAAAAAAATGGGCACAGCTGCAGCTGGAGTGAGGAGTGAGAGTATGCGAGAGGAATGACTCTGCAGACACCAAGGTGAGTGAAGAAGGAGGGGGAGGAGGTGCTCCAGGCACCAGAGCAGAGATTCCCCTGCAGCCTGTGATGAAGACCATGGTGAGGCAGGCTGTCCCCTGCAGCCCATGGAGGTCCATGGTGGAGCAGATATCCACCTGCAGCCTGGGGAGGACCCCACGCCGGAGCAGGGGGATGTGCCCAAAGGAGGCTGTGACCCTGTGGGAAGCCCGCGCTGGAGCAGGCTCCTGGCAGGACCTGTGGGGGACCCACGCTGGAGCAGTGTGCTCCTGAAGGACTGCACCCCATGGAAGGGACCCACGCTGGAGCAGTTCATGAAGAACTGTAGCCCATGGGAAGGACCCACGTTGGAGAAGCTGGTGGAGGACTGTCTGCTGTGAGAGGGACCCCATTGCTGGAGCAGGGGAAGAGTGTGAGGAGTCCTTGGAGGAGGAAGGAGCAGCAGAGACAACATGTGATGGACTGACCACAATCCCCATTCCCCGTCCCCCTGCGCCACTCGGGGGGAGGAGGTAGAGAAAATCGGGAGTGCAGTTGAGCCCTGGAAGAAGGGAGTGGTGGTGGGAAGGTGTTTTAAGATTTGGTTTTATTTCTCATTATCCTACTCTGATTTGATGGGTAATAAATTAAACTGATTTTTCCCCACGTTGAGTCTGTTTTGCCCATGACAGTAATTGCTGGGTGATCTCTCCCTGTCCTTATTTTGACCCACGAGCTTTTCATTATATTTTCTCTCCCCTGTCCAGTTGAGAAGGGAAGTGATAGAGCGGCTTTGGTGGGCACCTGGCGTCCGGCCAGGGTCAACGCACCACATCCTTCATGTGAGCACTTTATTATATTGAGAAGTTCTGTGGTTTAATTAATTTTTCAAACAAAGTAGTGCAGTGCAGTTGAATATTTTCAAGACTGATCACAATTAAGAACTCTGCAGATATTTTCAGTACATTTTTAATAAATGTCAAAAAAACAGCTTAATATCTGAGCAATGGCAAAACCATTATCAAATAGATGTGTAATGCATGAGTTGGAAATCCACTAAGACCTTTTAGATATTATGCAGCACATCATGAAAGTTCATCCTGATGACATACTGCATTTATAAAATATTCAAGGGGATGCTCAGCAATATTTTCTCTCTATCCCAGCAGGAAGATTGTAAAATAATTTGTCTCTTATTAATGCATAATTAGGGAATTAAAGCCAATAGCTATTATGTTCTTTGCAGTCTGATAGTACAGAATAGGGCACCTCTTTGGGGGCAGAGCTGTAATGCCTGGGGAGTCCAGGCTGTAATTTCAAGTTATCTGGGGTTGAGGAATACGGGCAACGTCCAGGCTGTGGTATGGCCAGTGGCCACATGCCCCCTGTGTCAGCCCCAACAGCTACATTTATAAGCATTTGTCCCCTTCTCAGTTCTGTTTTCCCTATAAGGTTGGAATCATGCTGTCCATTTTTCTATCATTTTATCTCTTAGATTGCACATCATGATTTTTCTAATATATTAATCGATGTGTTTACCTCTTTTTCTTACTATATAGAGTGAGTGAGCATTCAGTCAATGATATCCATAATTGCAAGTCAGCTCACTAGGATGGAAGGAAGGAAAGGGAAAGGCTAACTCACTATTTTAAAAATTACAATCCTCACACCAGCAGTGACAGAGTTTTGTGTTTTAATGTGATTTTGAAGTTCTGTTCCATAGTTGTTTCCTAGTCGTGCCTTGCTGAAGACAGCAAAATGCTTTTACAGGCATATACAGTCCTCAGGCTTGCAGTGTGAAGGTGGCGATGTGGGAATAGGGTTAATAGGTAGCAGAGAGACTACAGATACTGAGAAGGGAAAAAGAGGTTAAAGAACCAGAAGACAGAGGTAGGGTGGAGCAGCGTATCAATGTTCTAATGGCACTTATTTTAAAAAGTCTTCCTTTTTGTGCAGTTACACAGCATGTAACAGAAAGGCAGCCTCTGCAGTGTCTCCGCATGCAATCCAAATGGTTCCTTCTTTTTATGGCAGTCCTCTCTTGGATCCCAGAGGCCATTTCTCGCCATCGTTTGCTCAGTGAGCAGTTTGTTTCTGCATAGCTGGAGCTCACATTCACTCAGAAGACAATCAAGTCTTTAAGTTCAGTATGGAGCAATGCTGAAGCAAGAGGTGCACTAGCTCTATAAAGAGAAAAGCAGCTCATATTTGTGAATTCCCGTGAGCTGGAATTGCAAATTACACGTCAATAACAATCCATCCATGCACTAGAATTTCAGAACAGGTGAGCTCTCAAGGGCAGATAGAAAGGACAAGCCAGACAACCAGAAGGGAACAGCAGAGAGAGCTTAGTAAATACGAAAAAACCCTTATGAGACAGGAATTAATCCACATTGACTTTGCTGTGAGTGAACTTTTCCTGCTGCTGAGCAAACTTGCTTCCCAAGAGGGTTAATTGCCACGTACTGAATTCCACATGACTTCATAACAAAAAATATTGCTTGCCAAAAAAGGTGTTTTACATATAAATCATTTGACATCTATAAATGTCAAGGATAGGTAAAGTTTATGACTGAAAATTATGGGTTGGAAATGCCAGTAAAAATGGGGACGGCCTGTAATTACAGGCTCTGGAGGGGCACATTACAGCAAGATGCCGGACCTGCAAAACTTGCTGGAGAGAATCGACACAGCTGGCAAGTTCCATTTAGCAGGTTTTTTGGTTGTTTGGTTGTTTGTTTTATAAACCAAGGGTTGTCTCTTTCGACTGTAGGAGCATGTGATAAAAGCTGAAAATTCATCATCTGAAGGTACAGAGAAGTTCTTCCACTCAGTTCTATGTATTTTCCCTGCCATCCATCATCCCCATTTCATAGAATCATAGAATCCTAGAATCGTTTAGGTTGGAAAAGACCTTTAAGATCATCCAGTCCAACCATTAACCTATACTACCAAGTCCACACTAAACCAAGCAAGGGTAGACTAGACTAAACCATGTCCCCAAGTGCCACATCTACCCATTTTTTGAACACTTCCAGGGATGGTGACTCCACCACCTCTCTGGGCAGCCTCTTCCAATGCTTGACCACCCTTTCCGTAAAGAAATTTTTCCTAATTTCCAACCTAAACCTCCCCTGGTGCAGCTTGAGCTCATTTCCTCTTGTCCTATCGCTAGCTACTTGGGAGAAGAGACCAACCCCCACCTCACTACAACCTCCTGTCAGGTAGCTGTAGAGAGCGATAAGGTCTCCCCTCAGCCTCCTCTTCTCCAGGCTAAACAACCCCAGTTCCCTCAGCCGCTCCTCATAAGGCCTGTGCTCCAGACCCTTCACCAGCCTTGTTGCCCTTCTCTGAACACGCTCCAGCACCTCAATGTCTTTCTTGTATTGGGGGGCCCAAAACTGGACACGGTATTTGAGGTGCGGCCTCACCAGCGCCGAGTACAGGGGCACAATCACCTCCCTGCTCCTGCTGGCCACACTATTCCTGACACAAGCCAGGATGCTGTTGGCCTTCTTGGCCACCTGGGCACACTGCTGGCTCATGTTCAGCCAGCTGTTGACCAACACCCCCAGGTCCTTTTCGGCCAGGCAGCTTTCCAGCCCCTCTTCCCCAAGCCTGTAGCGTTGCATGGGGTTGTTGTGACCTAAGTGCAGGACCCGGCACTTGGCCTTGTTAAACCTCATCCAGTTGGCCTCAGCCCATCCGTCCAGCCTGTCCAGGTCCCTCTGCAGGGCCATCCTACCCTCCAGCAGATCGACACTCCCACCCACTTTGGTGTCGTCTGCAAACTTACTGAGGGTGCACTCAATCCCCTCATCCAGATCATTGATAAAGATATTAAACAAGGCTGGCCCCAAAACAGAGCCCTGGGGAACACCGCTCGTGACCAGCTGCCAACTGGACTTAACTCCATTCACCACTACTCTCTGGGCTTGGCCACCCAACCAGTTTTTTACCCAGCGAAGTAACATCTTAACAATTTCATCACATCTTAACAATTTTCTCAATAGAAGTGACTGAGATTCACTCAGCTGTGCTACATCAAACTTGGCTGTTGACGAGAGACAGAGGAACCCTTAGATGAAAAGTTGCACTGCCTTCTAACTTCCTGTTCCTCCACCCGAGGGGTGTTACCTGTACCTCAAAGGGAGCTCACTACGTAGTCTCTCTATGATGGGACTGTCCGGGTACCCACAACCATGGCTCAAGGCTGCTTCACTGCTGCAATTATAAATGGACAGCTACTGAAACTGCTGCCTGTCTCCGACCTTGTCCACCTCACCATCCCTCAGTGGTGACTGCTGAATGTCCTAGCTCTACCTCTGCGCTAGCTTCTTCCATGTTTTTGTCAATGCCAAGTCCATGTCCCATGGATTCTGTCTCCCCTAGCTTATGGCAGGTCCCTGGCTTCCAGATTTGTTCTTCTGCATTTAAGACCAGGCTGATTTTCAAGAATGCCACCCTCTTTCAGCTTACTCAAAGCTGATGAGCAGAATCAGGCCTGATGATGGTCCTTCCTGGCCTGCCTCTTCCTCTAGGATGAGGTTGGGTCCTTGACAAATGATGTGTGGGGCAGACGATGGACATCCTCCATACAGCCATCAGGGAGGGCAGGCTTTGTAGAGCTGCTGTCTGTATTCTAGCTGGGCACTACAACTAGCCACAAACACAGGCACTGGGGACCAGTGGAAAGCCAAGACGACTCGCACTCTAGCTGGGTAATCTCCCTTCCCTGGCTCCTTCACTGGGAGTGAGGAGAAAAACATGGTGATTAGCAGATACACAGCAAGGACTGGTGGGATGAGCAGTGTCTCCAGAAGTGCTCTACTCATGGTAGAGTGTGGTCACTCTCTAGATGCTCTCAAGCCCTGCTGTGAAAGTGTAGATGAATATTCCTGTGTGAAACCCTTGTAGGAAGCACTTTAACAGCATTTGTGGCCTCCCACAGGACTCCCTGCTTGCATGTGATGAGCTGGTAGTCCCTTCTAGTGGGACAACAGCCCATGTCCCTTTCCTCCAGACCAGGAGTTTAGGCTCCAGTTACTGCACTTCCCACTGAAATCTCTTGTAGTAGGTCTGAGTTAGAACAACTGCAGGTTGGCTTAACCTCCAGGACAACAGCAGAGGTAACCAGCAATCTTGTAGCTTTCAAAAGGAGGAAGGAGTGCATAATGAGTACAAATGTGTTGCAGGGAAAATATAAACATTAAGAAACATAAACACACTGAATTTACCTGAAATTACACGTTTCCCCAAAGGTTCTTTCAGGTACAATCTCAAGTTTGCTTTTCTTAGCTAAAACTGGGATGATTTTCAAGAATGCTGATTGCTTTCCACTTCCATCAGTGCTGGAGAAATTTATACATGCTGGATTGTCTGGAAATGAGCCCAACAAGACCCTAAGGTTGAGCTTTTTCTTCCACAGATACGCAGCTATCACAGTCTCCTGATTACAGAAGTACTTCTCTACTAATCATGCAGCACTGAGAAAAAGAGAATGGAGCTGTGTTGAAAATCAACATGTAAAACTCAGATTTTACAAGACTCAAGTTTGAGACTTTCTTGTTTCAAACTCTCAAGTCTGGAAAAGAAACCCACCCAAAGTTATCTGGGGCCAAAAGGTAAGGAAAGGGATTAAATATGGATATAGATACTGCTCTGTATGGTGCTGTGATATTTGAACGGTGCCGGCTTAAATTAGATCTGTATTTTTGACTCAGTAATATTTCCTATAAAAAAGGGGTATCTGGTTTTTTCCTTTCCTATAAAGGCATGGGAACAACTTCTGCTGTTAAGTGTGGCTGTATTTCTTTCTAGAGTCAGAGTTTGTTTCCTATTATGTCAAAAGCTGAAGTGACTGATAGGATAGTTTCGATCAATATTTACTTCAATACATGTAATTATCAACTGTTTTATACAGAAAGTATTTCAGCTTGCTTTAGAATCCGGAAATAGCTGAGGTAGGGCTGTGTAAGCAGCAACCACACTGGGGCTGGATCTCCATCTCCCAAAAGCCCCCAGAAGCGCTGCCGCGTAAGTTAAGCCTCACTGCAAAACCCTCAGCGGACCAACCCAGTCAGCCCACGTTTACATTTTCAGAGCAGGCTTTGCTTGTGGCTAGTACCCCCCTCTTGTGGAGTTTTGCTAAAATTACATGCCAAAACTCGCATATTTTGTCTCTAAATCAGGCTCTGATTTGCAGCCACACTGCTGCCTGCAGCACTACTTTGCAATACAGATGGGCCAAAGCTAGATGGGAGGTGATTCCAGTAGAGGAATTTAACTTATTTTCAGTTTAATCACTAACTTCTGTTTATGGGGATGTCTCAACCTGTGTCTTTAGCTTTTTCTGCTTTTTAGATTTTCTTTTAACTGCTTGATGCAGAATTTTTGGAAAAACTAATGGGTATTTGAGGCTCATCTCAAGCTTTATTTATTTTTAGGGTCACAGGTCTTCAAAACTCTCTTGACACTTCAGTCAATATAAAATGAGGGACTGTGTCGTGGAAAGAAGCAACTGAAAAATCACTAAACATGCATATCCATGACAGTGCTGTAGCAAGAGGTATTAAAGTTAGTAATCGTTGGATGTATGAATGGGCAGAGTGAGTAGGAAAAGTAAAATGATTTTTACTGTAGTGTATGGTATTGCTGACAATGATACCAGAATGCCCTGTGGGAATTTGTGTGCTCAAAGGCAAAAATCAACCTTAAAAATTGAAAAAAAGGTAAGCAAAAGAGCACCATGCCTGATTTTTTAGACTGCAGAAAATGCATTTCAGTAGGACATATAAGAAATTCAGGGTGATGAATTTGCCAAATAAATGACTGAGAAGTGTCTGGATTACAGCAGAGAAACACCTTCAGGTAAAAAAACATCCCTTGTGCCAATGGGTTCTTTAATCAAGCAGCAATGGCTCAAAAGCCGTGGCTGCCAAGTAATCCAGAGTCATTCAAATGAGGGATAAGGCCCAAATGTTTAATTGTGAATGTGATTAATGGCTGGCACAGACTCCCAGGAAAGATGATCTCTTTATATCTGTAAACCAGGTGTCACCTTGTACATATTTTAGCCAACCACAAGCTATGTTTTTATTCAGTACAAGTAATTGGGTTAAATACAGAGGTAACTGGTTGACACAAGATGGTTTGTATTACATGTGACAGTTTAAATGACTGTGTCCCCTCCTGGAACTTAATTCTATGAATTTGTATCCTCTTGTGATTTCAAAACCAGCTGTTTACCAGTGTGAGAGGAAGGTACTTAATGAAGGAAGCTCTCCTCATGCTCCTGAGATACCCTGTGAGCATCTATAAAATGCCAAGGGATACCGATTAAATGAAATATTAGGAAAAATCCCAAACCTAAGTACTTGACTGTAGCAGAGACACCTGGAAATGTCAGATTTGCTGCTACATGCAGAGTAGCAGGTGAATGTTACAACATCGTATTTGAAAATGCTAGCTGAAAATGTTCAAGTGGCTTTGCCACTCAGAAGAAAAAGTGAGTTGGTTACTTCTTGATAGCTGACATAATCAAATGAAGATGACTCTACCAGTAGAATGTCTGGGAAATGGGGAGGACTGCTTCCTCCACAAGCAAGTACCTTAGCTGAGCTTGTAAAGAGAACTCCCAAAGATACAGTGACTGCAAGAAGACAAGAAAAACCAAGGCAAGTCTGAAGCAAATCCATTGGAGGGACAAAGAAGAGCCTAGAAAAAGGGGACCTTTTCTATTTTATTGTCTACAGCAGTTCCCTTTTACTAACATCTGTTTTCCGTCTACTCTCTACTGCTACAGTCGGCTTGGATGTGAAGAATCATAGAATCATAGAACAGATCATGTAGTCCAACTCCCCTGCCATGGACAGGGACATCTTGCACTAGGTTAGGTTGATCAAAGACCCATCCAGCCTGAGTTTTAACACTTCCAATGATGGGGCATCCACAACTTCTCTGGACAACCTGTTACAGTGTCTTACCACCCTCATCATAAAAAATTTCTTCCTTATGTCCAATCTAAATTTACCCTCTTTTAGTTTAAAACCATTGCCACTTGTCCTGTCACTACAGACCTTGGTAAAAATTATTTCTCGGTCTTTCTTATAAGTGCCTTTTGTATATTGAAAAGCCACAATAAGGTCTCCCCAGAGCCTTCTCTTCTCCAGGCTGAACAACCCCAACTCTCTCTGAGCCCTGTGATCATTTTTGTGGCCCTCCTCTGGATCTGCTCTAACAGGTCCATGTCTTTCCTGTACTGGAGACCTCAAGCTGGACGCAGTACTCCAGGTAAGGTCTTGCCAGAGCAGAGTAGAGGGGCAGAATCACCTCCCTCGACCTGCTGGCCACGCTTCTTTTGATGCAGCCCAGGATACGGTTGACTTTTTGGGCTGCAAGTGCACATTGGCAGTTCATGTCCACTTTTTCACCCACCAGTACCCCTAAGTCTCTCTCCACAGGGTTGCTCTGAATCCCTTCATCTCCGAGTCTGTATTGATATTGGGGATTGCCCCAGGCCAGGTGCAGGACCTTGCACTTGGCCTTGTTGAACTTCATGAGGTTCACATAGGCCTAGTCCTCAAGCCTACCAAGGTCAAGAAGGGACTCAGACTCTGTTAACGCACACCGCCTCTAGCCCTGGTGACTGGTGACTGGGATGCTTCAAGAGTGAAAGCAAGCGATGTGTTGCTGGACAACAGCTTCTGTGCCAAAGCTGAAGTGCTAGAAGTGTGTATCAGTGAGATGAGCCTCATCCTTCGCTCTTTACCAAAGGGCCAAATGCAGGCATCAGGAGGGAGTCAGAGAGGGGCTCAGGGTGCTCTGACAGGAGAGGCAGCGGTAGTAGGACTGAACAAGTAGGGATCACAGAGCCCTCAGGGAAGTGGACACAGGATGCTCCCTGCTGCCCAAGCAGCCTGTCCGCCTACGCACAGTGCCTGCTGCACCACTGGCTGAGCTTTCCCTGTGGTCTTGGTTGGTCCTCAGTCTTGTGGGACCTTGGTAAGCTGATTTACTCACAGCCTGAACACAAACCACGTTCTGGCATTTGAGGAATCCTGGTCTATAATTACCTAATGGGCTGTAACAATGCAAATATTCCTGGGAGATCTGGTCTGAGAAAACAGTGCTGGGACCTTACTGAGAGAGCAGCAAAGACAAAACATGGTCATTAGAGTCAAGCGAGGTCTGTCCATTAACTTCCCCTGTGTGAGACACCAGCAGGCATTCCTGTTATTTGGAGCCAGAGCCAAAGAGAAGGTCCCGGAGAAGTCCTGATTTCACATTCAAAACCATGCAAGGGATTGTAATGACAAGCAGACCGTGCAAGGAGTGTCTGAATTAGTGGGCAGTTCTGCTGTGAAAGAAGTAATTAGCTAAGGTCGAAATGGTTTTGGCCGCATTCATGCTACTGTGCTATAAAGAAAAAGAGTTGGCTGCATGAATAAGGGTATTTCTTGTTTCCCCTATGTCCTGTTCCAAGATACAGGTGATGGGCTAAGCAGTTAAAGATAAATCAATACCTTTTACAGAACTGATCTCACCCACAAACTTCAGCTTTTCTGGCTTGTGCTTTCAGTATGTTTTTCCTCACAGATCAGACTGAACATTTTTTCTCAAGTTTGTCTTGTCCAATGACATTTCTTGGCTGAAGTTTCTTCTTCTCTGGCAGCAGCAGAACTGTACTTAATGCTTGAACACAATGTGATGGCAGATTAAAATTGATGGCAGATTCAGCCCACCCCACATATGTGCCTCACCCTGCCATGGGATAAGCAAATGGCAAGTGAAGCAGCTTTTAGACCACCGCAGTTTTCAGGCTACTGTGATAAGGCAAGTTGTGTTTAGGGTTAGTTTGCTTTTGGATTTTAAATTTAAAACACCGTAGCATTAGCTCTGCCATAAAGGTTTGGCAAACAGCCAGAGACAGAAAAATTTCAGCCAACCAGATTTAATCTGTCATTGTGTATGTGTCAGAGACCTAAAGGTGACTCTACAGCTGCAAGAAAATCCTGTTTTAATCTGATTTATTGTCATCTATGAAAACTTTGTATCAGTCCTTTTTTCTGAAGTAAATAGATGTTTCATTTTATTAGCTTCTCACAGTTTGAAATTTTCCAACTATAAATAAACCATACATGTATACAGACACAAGTATATATTTGCCTTCAAAAAAGTTTTATCTCTCACTATCTCACAAGTGTCAAGTATTCATAAACATCAAGAATTCAGAAATTTGTTTTCCTAAAATTTTCTTTTGTGTTTCCAATTAGCTCTGTAGAAGTTCCCATTATGTAAAGTCCTGCCATTGCTGTAGCAGTAGCAAACATGTTTGAGATTTCTAGTCCATTTTCAGACTTTCTGTTGATTCTCATTTATTTCTTTCCCAAACGTTTATCATTTCTTTGCTTGTCTGCTGTGTCCAGATTTGCCTGCGTTGGAGATCACTTTGAGCAATTCTCTTTTCAGTCTTGTATTATTGTGCATAATCACACACATTGTTCTTCAGTATTTGAGGAAAAACAGAAAGGTAATTTGATGTTTTCATTTACTTTGTGACTGTCGCAGAACAAAATGCTAACTAAAAGTCAACTGTCCAGAGCATTTGAAGCTCTACTGAAGTTTTGCATTTGAGATATTATTGAATAATGTTGCCCTTTTCACTCAAGTGGATCATCAAATTGCAAGGCCTTGCAAGGATGTCTCTTCTACTGGAATAAAAATTGCTGATACAAATTAGATATGTTCTTAGTATAATCTTGTTTATTTGCAAAAAATGTGCATAAATCCTGTTTCTGTGTATGCAGAAGCAGCAAACATTGGTAGGAAGTTTCATTGCCCATAGAAGTGGGTATGTGTGACTCCAGGGCCTGGACCCATAAAGACCATCTTTCAGCTTCTCAAGATGACACCCAGAAGACTTTCCTCTGCCTTTCTCTTGTTAATGTTCATAGCTTACAGGCTGTACCCCATCCTCTTTTTTTTCAGCCATTAAAACCTTTCTTAATTTATCTTCCTTAGCTCTGGCTTTGTATGTTCCTGTTCAACTGAAAACAGATCTGGACTGAGGGGCTATTCAAGCTGATCTTCTCAGGGAGGTAGTCTGGAACTTCTGATGCTTGAAATTCAAAACAGCATGGTGAAGACACTATTCAACATTAACTCAGTCATTTTATAATCACAAATTAACATTATTCAGAATCTTCCCTTTGTACGCACAGCAGTGTTTGGTAAAACTTGTGTTGGAGAGGTCCTGTCTTGGTAAACATTTCAGAAAGGACAAAAAATTTAGTCTATGGCTCTTGCATAAATCCAAAAGCTACCGCTGGAAATACAACCTTTTAATCAGATTCTCACATGCTTTTCTGGCTGGCAGTCTTTTAAATCCTTCATTGCAAAATTAAAGCAAGTGTCACAGCAGTTCATGGGACATAGAATAGCTGGCAGATCCCAAAAATTTCATCACCAATACATCAGACCTGAATAATGAAACATGCACGGTCAGTAAGGCTGTGCTGGCGTGGGTAGTTCAAAACAGAAAGCAAACAATGGGGAGAAAAAGAAGGAGCAAATATAAGGAGAGATTAGGCATTCATAAAATCTCACATAAGTTAGTAAGTTTTGGGGCTTTCAAAAAAATTGTAAGTGATATAGGGGAAAAAAATCCAAGCTGTTCCATAACAATCTTTCTAATTTTCATTTTCCCACCTAACATTAGCCCCATCTCAGCTGCAAAAATGGCAACATTCTCAGCGTGGAAATAATATAAACCAATAATATAAACCAAAATCCAATTTTGAAAGTTCACAGATGTTGAATACAATTTTTGCATTTAACAACCAAATGGATCAGCCCTTTCCTGCTGTATAGAGGCAACCTGAAAATTGTCTGAAGATGGCAGAGCCCTGCTGAACAAGGTCAGCTCCCGCAAGAGCTTCACTTGCCTTTGATGCTCACCCTCAATGTGTCAGATAAACAGCAGTGGGCAGAGCTGTGACAGGGTTGAATGCATCCTGGATAAAATCTTGAGGTGGTGACCCTTCCCAGGAATGGGAATAAACTAGTACTCTCTGGCTTTAATATATGTGATGGAGAGCAGTGTAAGTATGGGTCAGGAGGCGTGCATGGAGCAGGAAGCGCTGCTCTTCGTTACATGGCGATGTACAGCGTTGGTACAGCTTGGCCATTCTCCCTACGCATTTGTGCTGTGAAGCTCTCCTCTCATCCCCGGAGACCTGTGGCAAGTGTCTCCTGTGAGCCGCTTCTGCAGTGGCCCTTCATTAAGTAAGCCAGTTTTGGGGGATGCTGACTATCCAGTTAAAATGTTAGATAAGGCCCAGCTGCTATTTACTACATTCCTGGCTGTCCTGAATCACTGTCATTTTTCTAGGGAGTCTGAGGTTTATTTTAGCAAAAACTGGGAGACCTTCCCTTATGATCAGAATTGAAGCACTCATTTTAGATAAGGTTTCAGCCTTTCATCTTGCTTACTTTTAACACTGCCTGGCCAAACAGGACAGCTTGATGACTTCAAAAAACATTTTTCCCTGGATGAAACTCCAAAGAACCACCCTTAAGTATGCCTTTTATACCTAATTATATCTACCTCCTTTGCTCAAGCATTTCCCGTTTCATGTTTTGTGAACACTGCAGTGTCCTCTGCAGGCCCTGAGGAATATAACATTGAATTTGGCCCAGCTTTGATGGGCGAGTTGGACCAACCCACCTCCAGAGGTCCTTCCAAACTAAATTATCGTATGACTCTATGATTCTTACCTGCTGGAAAATCACTCAGTTGCCTTTCTATCACTTAATAACTTCAGCAGTTATTATCTCACCAGTGTGATTATCCTCTTATTCCATCTTAACCTTGCACTTGCTCATTGACACAAATTTTAGTCAACAAGGTGAACTTAAGAAAAATATCATGCCAGTGTTTTCTTTGCTAATCAGCAAATAAGATCACTGTGACTTTCCCAGATAATTGTGTCCCTTATGAATATTAATATGTGTTCAACAATTAATTTGTGTCAAGCAGTCTTCTCAGAGTGAAACTTTCCTGCTTGTATTTCTGCAGAGCTTTTAAAGCACCATGAGAAAAACTCTCCAGTTGAGCAACAGAAGCAGCAACAGAGTTCCCACTAAATTTAACAGGCTTTGGATTATACTGTGAACAAAAACCGTGTAAGAAAAAGATGCAATACAGAACAAGTCATAGGTAACTTCACAGCTAAATACAATTCTTAAGCTGGTGCTGGAAGAACCAATGAATTTTTATATCTGCCAAATTTACTACATAAAATTAATGTGACTTTTTTTTTTTTAAGTATACTCTGCTGATGTTCTTGCTGGGTAATTCTAAGGAGCTAAAAGGAGCAGGTCTTCTCTACAGCTTAGTAATAAGGCTTTCATGAACAAAAAAGGGCTAGGGGGCAAGAGAAAAGGGAGACCTTTTTTGCAGTCATTCATAAAAGATGGGACTTTATGAATGGGAGCTTTACTGTACCTCCTGTTTTCTAACCATTTGCACTTGGGGTTCTGATTCTGCACATACTGAGGTGTAATTCTCCTCTTGGGAAGAACTCCTTTGAGATAGAATGAAGGTCATCAGCCCTTTCAAAGGATAGCGAGGAACTGACCATCTACCTAAATGCTCAGGATAATTATCTAGCTGCCCAGGTAAGACACCCAGGATGTGGGACACCAAAGTCCAGGTCCCATTATTCTGGAGAGGGTTTAAATCCAGAGCTCCGTCTTCTTTGCTGTCACTCTACCCATCTGCTGCAGGATATTCTGGTTCCCTGTGGAAATTCTGCTTTGTATGGCAAATACAACCAATAGCACCTATATTTTGGTCAAAACCACCTAAAATTACATAGAATCACTTGAATCCCAGTTGTGTAACTTCAGCAGTCTGTAATGTCTTAAAAATTTACAGAATTGACTCCTAATAAACCAAGAGTAATCATTTCTCAGATCCTTTTCGAAAGACAAATTAGGAACCTCAATGAAGAAGAATTCATAAGTTAAGAAATACATGAAGGTAATACTTGCACAACTGTGAAGCATTGAATTTGCCTAAAAAAAACCCTAAAATAATCAAAAGAATCTTACTGAATCTAGCTGTCAGGTAAGTTAGGTTTTTTCTCTTCTTAAACCAAGACATTCAACATGTGAAAAGTTTTAGTCCAATCTGCACTATCTTGCACAACTAGTGTCAGATCTGGGATCTAGAAGTACAGCATTCTCAGGCAGATAATAGCCTGCCTCTGATACCACATTTCAGCTTTGCAGCTATATAGTCATACTGTCCTGTTACTAAAATACTTCTTTTCTTCCTTGTAATTCTATGAAAGAACCGCACAAACACACATTAATTTTCCAAGAAACGTGAAGATATGTCATGAACATTTAAAGACAGTCCTTGGCTAGAAGGGAAGATTTGATATGGCATACAAGCATACAAAGAGCAGAAAGAAGAGAGTGAAAACTCCTTTAGCCAATTAGGACAGCACTGATAGTTCGCTTATCCCTACATTTTTTTATTCACAGAAGTGAATTCCTGGGAAGGTTTGAATGTAGCAGAGATGCCTGGTGAATAGCTTTGGGAATAATATTGTAAGTACACCTTCTGCCAAATGGTATCAGCAGTAAGAGAGAGCTAAATTTAAATACCAAAGACATTAAAATTGACACACACACTGGCTGCTGGCCAGAGAGCTAGGGAAAGGCTGTGTTGTTAGGTTTGTTTTTTAATGAGTTCCTTTTCTGGATCTCAGTGAGCTTGGTAGCAAGCTGTCTGTCAGGATGTAGCACTGCAGAGGCAGTGAGATGCGAAACTGATGTGCGGAAGATCAGCAGTAGATAAGTATTTTAAAGGTAGTTGGCATAGAGGCAATAAATACATCCACATTAGCAGAAGAGGTCACCCAAGGACAGAGAACTGAGGGTGGAGGGGAAGGGGCACCAGGAAGTTTTGAGGGGGCTACACTTTGAGGTGGGAGGAAAAGCTTTGGGGAGAGAAGCTTGAGAGAAAGTCTAGACTGAGAGAAAAAGAGCATAGAAAAGTCCTAATGTCCAATGCAACAAGATATCAAAGGACAAGCATTAATAGTAGTGTCAAGGGCAACAGATACGTCAGAGAGGATGAGGATGATGTGCAGACTTGAACCTTGGTTAGGAAGTAGGCTTTCAGTGATATTACTAGGAGGATATCTGTGGAGGGGAGCCGGCAGGAAGAGCCTGAAGCTGGTCTGCGACTCCAGATCACAGCCATCTTTTTTATTTCTTTATTGCCACCACAGTCAGTTTGTTCATCCACTTCTTTTTTGTAACAGCCTCAGACAGCAAGAGCTCTAGGACAAGGTGTTCCAGTTTTATTCATTTGGAGAGCACCAAAGGCCAGAGACATGAAGGGATGCATAATGGGCCAGGAACATGGCTTTTTTCCTATGAAAAATTAAAACAATGGGGTAACTGAAGGGTTAATGCACTGAGCAGGGGAATAGGGAAGAAATGGCACAGTCAGCAACACAAGAAGGGAAAAAACAAAAGATGTTGATTATCATATTAAATTGAGGTTAGTAGGCCCAATTAACATTTGTTACCTTTGCTGGGTTTGTTTATGAAACCTGTAACATTACTACAGGAAGTTGCATGTTAATTTAAAAGAAATCAAGAAACACAGATAATATCTTTTATTGGTAAAATCAAAGCAGTCACTTACTGGCTTATCTTGATAAAGCCTTGCTGAAGCAGGATGGCATCTTATCCACAGACAGCAAGCTGAAGAAATCTCAGGAACCACTCCCTTAAGCATGCCTTCCTATGCCTTATTTTATTTAGTTTGCATATCATTTTCTAAGCACTTCTTAATTGACTAACATCTTTTTAAATACGTTAGGATATAGCTAATACTGGCTATGCAAATTCATTTGATCGAAATACAACCCGCAGCTCATCTACAATACATTGAATTTATGTCAGGTTTCTTAGGCCTGCCTTTTCCTGCTTGCACTCCTGCAAAGCTGAATTCAGCAGCAGGGAAGGACAAAGGGTGAAACAATTTCTAGGGACTCCTCATATACTTCCTAACAGGGTGCAGCACATCTTATCTCCCAGCCTGTCCTTCCCTGTGGCCAGCATCTCAAGAAACACCGGCAAGTATCAAACTGTGTAGGGCAAGAATGGTCAGATAAGAGCCCATACCCATAATGCTGTTGAGAGACCTTGAACCTTCACCTGACTTCTCAGTACTCTCTGCTGCAAAATGGGCATAATTACACTAATCTGCTTTGCAAAACTGTGATGTTTTCATTAGCTAATACGCACTAGGTGTCTGGAAGTAACTCTTGGCTTATATAAAAGAGAGAGGGAATGCATATTAAAAGAGAGATAACACAAAGGCAATAAAGATCTCGAAAGATCTGTTCAGAACAAGAACTTTCTCTCAAATTAAATAGGTGAAGTTTGTTGAAAAAAGACATTGGGGGTGTGAAAGATTGACACCCAATCATCTCGTTGTTCCTTGCAGGAGCTAGTGCAGAAAGCTTCAGGACACAGCTAGAAGCCCACACGTGGCTGCAGATGCCAGCAGCTGCCCGGAGCGGGGCAGGCTCCCAGGGTGCCTCCTGCCAGAGGAAACCCGCAGTAGGTTCACCAAAGTGATTAACACCAGCTACCTTTACAAGCAGCCTTATGGCAGAGTCCGGTGCTTAGCTACCCATGCCCCAGATAGACTCAGCCAAAATCAGTTTCCCCTGTTCCCGCTCTGTGCAGTGTTTTGAAGTCCAAACCACTCAGAGCAGGGATTTTCTACTTCAGAAGTGCCTACTACTGGGCAAATGGTTGCTTTGCACCAAGTAAAAGGCCATGGCAAATCATACATCTGTTTATGAAGGCCTTTCCTGACTCAACAAGCCAGTATACATCAATTCTTAACTAACCTGAACTCGTTCACTTACACCACCCTTTAATACCCTAATCTTGGCAGGCTCTGGATCAGAAACTCGGATCCTGCAGCCTACCAGCCATACTCCCCTTGTTATGGGGAGTGGGATTTCAAGGAGAAGGGAAGTGGCTTGCAAAGCATTCTCTCCAATCTCACCGAGTGGGCATCAAAAGGCAGGAATCTTACACATTTTCCTTAGAAAGTGATTGGGCAAGATTTTGCCTTGGTCTGGCCGTTGGACTCCCAAGCACTGGGATTTCACAACGAAGTAGTGCTTTTGGGGGTCTGTGTGTCAGAACGCTTCTGTGTCAAAGGATGAAGAAATCACCAGGACCAGTGGAGGCATTAGAGAAGGGAACAGACTGGAGCCTTTCGTAGCTACACAAACAGGCGCTAAGCCAAGAGAATTACACAGGCATTGCACAAGGGAGGCTTCACTCAAGTGTTGCCTCTGGCTCACATTCCTTTTAAGCTGTTATAAAACTTTAAATATAATTAATAAATAACCAGGCTTCTCAAGCAGAGATGAGTCCAAAGCTCTGCCCCCTGCATGAACTGAGTTTGTTATTTCAGCTCTTGATATAAAAGTACAGCATATCACCATGAGCTATAATGAGACTCTCGGCTGTAGGCTTGCCAGTTGAGGTCAGCCAGACTGGCCAGGCTGCATTACTGCTGCAAAGGAAACAAACCCAGGCAGCTTAAATAGGTGGGGTAGGCTAAATCAGAGACATAATTCCAAGGCAGGATGAAGGTACCTCCCGCCAGCTGCTGTTTGGATACAGGGTGAAGACTGGGTCTTCCCCTTGCTACTACCCCACCTGACTCAAGAGTGCTTTCCTCCTCCCCTCCCTTCCCCTTGCAACATCAGCAGTGCCCGAGCGCTCTGTGCTCGTAGGGCTGGGAGATCAGCGTGGCACTTGCAGCCTTCATCTCCGTGTCCTGCAGTAACAGGAAGGAGGGCCAGGGTGCAGGAAAGGCCAAGGAGTCACTGCAGTGAAGAAAGAAACCTCCACCTCTTAGCTGTGTGACAGGAAGGAGTCTTCACCTCTCCCACCACGTCCTCCAGGCAATTGTCTAAGGGAAAACCCTTTGACAATAGTCTTCCCCCTCTTTCTTTCGTTTATCAGCCTTTACAAAGCTATCGGTTGGCTCTAGAATTAAAAAATGCTCAAATTCTTTAAGTATGTAAAGAAAATTTTTAGAGTCATGTTACAGTTTGGTATTTTTATCCACTCACATTCATTTCTAAACTATTAGACATCTGTTCTCTGAGATACCGGTTGCAATTAATTTATTGGTATGACCTGGATTATGGTGTCCCTTCGGCCACTGCTGTGAAATATTAATCCCAAGCTTAAGAACCGCTTTTCTGATGTAACAGGCTGTTTAATGGGAGTGTCTGGGCCAAACTGGTCGTGGTAAAAGAGGTATGACTAGACACAAATACATGAGAGTCAATATAGACTATTGTTTCTACTTGCTAATTAGGAATGCTAATAATTACTCTTCATTGATTTCAGCTGGGAATTTATTGGGTTTTTTATGTTTCTAAAAATCAGATCACTTTCATCTAAGGGTATAAATAATGGATTTAAGAGTGCAGCTTCTGACAGCTTTGAAAACATTTGCTATGGTTGCTGGTCTGTAGCTGAGACAACATTGACTCAACAATTCCCAGAGCTGGGAAAATCTCTGTGGGTGTCAAATACCACACAGAAGGTTAAAGAATGAATATCATTATTGCATGCTTTTTGTTGCAGTATTTTTCCTAGTAAGTGCAGACTACCAAATTCAAAGTATGAGACAAAATAAGCACCAAATACCAAATATTCAGCAACCAGATGCTTACAGGTAGAGATGAAGAACAGGAATATTACTATAGCTTTATAAAATGTTTGGCTGCTATGAAGTAATAATTAATATCAGGTCTTGTTTAGACTTGTAAATTAATGATGCATGACAAATTGCAGCTCAAAATTGACCCAAGGAGTGCATTAAAATTAACTGTAAAACATTTTCCAAGATTATCACAGAAGATAAAGCCCACAGAGTACATTAGATGGCTAATTTGTGACCTCTGGTTGATGATCCATGATTTCAAGACTAACTCTTGTAGCAATATATTCTTACAATAAATTAATGTAATATTTTACCATGTGTAAAATGGTGAAAGACATCTTATAATCTACTAAGAACCTACTTGCAAACTTCGGCTTTGAATTTGGAAACATGAGTATACTAAAAGAATCCATTAAATTTCAGATTTTACCTAAGAATAAGATACAGTAAAAGTCAGGAAGATTAGACAAAGAAGAGTAAGGTACAGTAAGGAGGGTTTATACCAAGGATGATGGTATAGTTACTCAGCTAATGCATTTACGTATCATGAGACAATAGACTTGTTGGTTGTTGCAGATTTTCCTTGTCTTCAGTACAGATATGATTTAAATGTCATTGCTGACTCATATCCTGGGGCATCTAAGAAGAACTGAGATCGAGGTTGGAATAGGAACAAAGAGAGGATGCTGGTTTAGGAGCTTCATGCACTTCTTAAAACAACACTCTCTTAAAATCTGTCTATATCTGTAGCATCCAATATAAAGCACTTCTCAAAAAAAAAAAATGCTGCGTAGCTATGTCCTATGGATGATGTGAAATTGCCTTCTCTGCTGTTCTTTCTGTTTAATCAGAAGCTCTGTGAAGCTTGGATGACCACAGAGAACATTTCAGAAACACTCTATACAGGTTTTGTAACACCGCTGATAATCCCTGTTGTGACCAGGAAAGATAAAAAAATTCAAAGAGAAATATTGTTCTGTTCTTTCTAAAAAGAAACACAGAAATGACTAATTTTGCAACCAGGCTTAATTAAAAAAAAAAAAAAAAAAAAAAAAAGAAAGAAAGAAGAGACCCTTAAGGCCATATACAGCAATTCTTTATCAACAATATTCTTTGTGGGAATGCCCTGATGTACTTTTGAGGAGACAGGAAAAGGTTGCCCCTTTCTTTTTCATGTCTGCTAGCAAACCCTTGCTGTCCTTCCCTGAGAGCATCTAAATTACAAGATAAGTTGTATGAGCTCTGGAAGGTTTCTGCTAGCCATGTTTCCAAACGAAAGTGGCAGTTGTCATAGGAAGAAAAGAATGTTATAGGTGTTCATTAAGTGAGCACAGCAACTGGATCAGGACCTTCAGGAGATGTAGGTAGGGGGGTGACCTCACTGTAGACCTTGACTGGTGTCGTGGTTTAACCCCAGCCAGCAACTAAGCCCCACACAGCCCCTCGCTCACTCCCCCCAGTGGGATGGGAGAGAGAACTGGAAGGGTAAAAGTGAGAAAACTCGTGGGGTGAGATGAAGACAGTTTAATAGGTAAAGCAAAAGCCACGCACACAAGCAAAGCAAAACAAGGAATTCATTCACTACTTCCCAGCAGCAGGCAGGTGTTCAGCCATCTCCAGGAAAGCAGGGCTCCATCACACATAACAGTTACTTGGGATGACAAATGACATCACTCTGAACATCGCCCTCTTCCTTCTTCCCCAGCTTTATATGCTGAGCATGATGTCATATGATGTGGAATAACCTAAATGATTCTATTATCCCTTTGGTCAGCTGGGGTCAGCTGTCCTGGCTGTGTCCCCTCCCAGCTTCTTGTGCACCCCCAGCCTACTCGCTGGTGGGGTGGGGTGAGGAGCAGAAAAGGCCTTGACTCTGTGTAAGCACTGCTCAGCAGTAACAAAAACATCCCTGTGTTATCAACTCTGTTTTCAGCACAAATCCAAAACACAGAATAATAGAATCGTTTAGGTTGAAAAAGACCTTTAAGATCATCCAGTCCAACCATTAACCTAACACTACCAAGTCTACCACTAAACCAGTTAAGGGCAGAGTAGCAATTTCATGTTTCCTGGCTTGGTGGCTGGATTATTTATAATGAAAGTAAAAACTAGGAATCATTAAGATTGGAAAGGGCCTCTAAGATCATCATTCCAGTCATCAACCCAACACCACCATGCCCACTAAACCATGTCCCAGAGTGCCACGTCTACCCATTTTTTGAACACTTCCAGGGATGGTGACTCTACCACCTCTCTGGGCAGCCTGTTCCAATGCTTGACAACCCTTTCTGTGAAGAAATTTTTCCTAATTTCCAACCTAAACCTCCCCTGCCACAGCTTGAGCCCATTTCCTCTTGTCCTATCGCTTGTTAATTGGGAGAAGAGACTGACACCCACCTCACTACAACCTCCTTTCAGGTAGTTGTAGAGAGCGATAAGGTCTCCCCTCAGCCTCCTCTTCTCCAGGCTAAACAACCCCAGTTCCCTCAGCTGCTCCTCATAAGACCTGTGCTCCAGACCCTTCACCAGCTTTCTTGACCTTCTCTGGACACGCTCCAGCACCTCAATGTCTTTCTTGTAGTGAGGGGCCCAAAACTGGACACAGTATTCCAGGTGCGGCCTCACCAGCGCCGAGTACAGGGGCACAATCACCTCCCTGCTCCTGCTGGCCACACTATTCCTGATACAAGCCAGGATGCTGTTGGCCTTCTTGGCCACCTGGGCACACTGCTGGCTCATGTTCAGCCGGCTGTCTACCAACACCCCCAGGTCATTTTCAGCCAGGCAGCTTTCCAGCCACTCTTCCCCAAGCCTGTAGCGTTGCATGGGGTTGTTGTGACCGAAGTGCAGGACCTGGCACTTGGCCTTGTTAAACCTCATACAGTTGGCCTTGGCCCATCAGTCCAGCCTGTCTGGGTCCCTCTGCAGGGCCATCCTACCCTCCAGCAGATCGACACTCCCACCCAGTTTGGTGTCATCTGCAAACTTACTGAGGGTGCACTCAATCCCCTCATCCAGATCATCGATAAAGATATTAAACAAGGCTAGCCCCAAAACAGAGCCCTGGGGAACACCGCTCGTGACCGGCTGCCAACTGGACTTAACTCCATTCACCACTACTCTCTGGGCTCGGCCACCCAACAAGTCTTTTACCCAGTGAAGACTACGCCCGTCCAAGCTATGAGCTGCCAGCTTCCCAAGGAGAATGTTATGGGAGACTGTGTCAAAGGCTTCACTAAAGTCCAGGTAAATGACATCCACAGCCTTTCCATCATCCACCAGGCAGGTCACCAGGTCACAGAAGGAGATCAGGTTGGTCAAGCAGGACCTGCCTTTCATAAACTCATGCTGGCTGGCCCTGATCCCCTGGTTGACCTGCACTTGCCTGTTGAGCGCACTCAGTATGAACCTCTCCATAATCTTCCCTGGCACGGAGGTCAGGCTGACAGGCCTGTAGTTCCCTGGGTCCTCCTTCTGGCCCTTCTTGTAGATGGGCGTCACGTTGGCAAGCCTCCAGTCATCAAGGACCTCCCCTGTTAACTGGGACTGCTGATAGATGATGGGAAGTGGCTTGGCAAGCTCCTCCGCCAGCTCCCTCAGTACTCTCGGGTGGATCCCATCTGGCCCCATAGACTTTGAGCGTCCAGGTGGCGTAGCAGGTCGTTAACTGCTTCCTTCTGGACTATGAGGGCTCCATTCTGCTCCCTGTCCCTGTCTTCCAGCTCAGGGGGCTGACTGGTCTGGATATTAAAGACAGAGGCAAAGGCGGCGTTAAGTACCTCAGCCTTTTCCTCATCCTTAGTGACAATGTTCCCCCCCACATCCAGCAAAGGATGGAGATTCTCCTTGGCTCTCCTTTTATTGTTGGTGTACTTACAAAACCATTTTTTATTATTTTTTACAACAGTGGCCAGATTAAGTTCTAGCTGGGCTTTTGCTTTTCTAATTTCCTCCCTGCATGACCTAACAAGATCCCTGTACTCTTCCTGAGTTGACCGCCCCTTCTTCCAAAGGCGGTAGACTCTCCTTTTTTCCCCTGAGTCCCAGCAAAAGCTCCCTATTCAGCCAGGCCGGTCATCTTCCCCGCCGGTTGGTCTTACAGCACATGGGGACAGCCCGCTCCTGCGCCCTTAAGACTTCCTTCCTGAAGAAGGCCTATAGCCCCATACTAGCTACTATGAAGAAAATTAACTCTACCCCAGCCAAAACCAGCACAACTGGTGTTTCTGCGCAGGCCCAGAAGCAGAACTTTAAGTTGCTGGGAAGATTTATGAGTGAGAGTTTAGATGTCTACAGACTTCATATATCTGTAATGCTAAGTGAAATTTTTGAGATTTGCATATTTTGAAGTTAGTACCTGAATGTCACCTAAGTCTAACTTCAGGCATTCATGGCCCTTCACAGATCCAACCCAACAGGCTCAGAGAGATTTAGAGGGAAGATCATAAACTAGGTAAACTTCAACATCTGTAATACACAGATATTGTACATGTCAAAAATATTCGAGAAGCTCAATCTTTCCAATTCTAGATGAGTTGCGCTCACATCTTCACAACTGATTTTATTGTGGCCTGCTTGCAAAAGGCAGGAGACTGAATACATTTCTATGGGCCTTTTAATATTTTCATCCACTAGACTATCAGCTTCTATTTAAATGATCTGTTATGGAGGAAGAGTCAGTAAACGATTACGTTGTTTCATAGAGAGCCAGAAAATAAATGAAAATACAGTTGCCATTCTTCCAGCATTTCTTTAAAATGACTTGTATAGAAGAAAACAATTTATCTTTTATACTTCTCAAAAATATCAGAACATAATACTGATAATTCTTTCTGAATGTGGTTATATGCTGAAGGGTGGCTATAAAAACATTTGTAGTATGGGTTTTCTTTCACACATTATTTGAACACCATAAAACATGATTCTGCCATGTGTTACTGGAAGTCTGAACTGGTGATATGGAAGATGGTGGGTTTCAGTAGAGAAAATCCCATTATCATATTGTAATAATTAGAAAGGCTGGTCCACAAGGATTATTTTTCTTTTGGTGTTTTTGCACTTGTCTCTATAATGTTGTGTCATAAAAAAACAACAGTAGTTGGCAGCAGTGTGATGGACAGAAAACTGATCAGGGAATTGAAAGACAAAGATATTCTTCCCACTGCTCATACTGACCTCTTGGCTGGTAGAGTACGTCCTTCACTTCTCTGTCTACCAGCTTCCCAATTGTTTTTCTGTAGTATTGATTTCCATTTAAGTGTGCTTTACAATCTGAGCCTGCCAGTGAAAAACACTTCATAAGAGCAAGATCTTCTCACTTGATGACTCATGATATCATTCATATGTTTTAACTTTGGTGTCTATCCAAGCAGGTGTTCTATCTTTCTTATGAACAACCTTCATGATTAGAATTCATTCACTATTTGCATATCACTAATAACAAAAAAGCCTCTTCTACTTCATAACTGGATACTGTTCACTACAGAGTAAATATTCTTATAGATATTGCTACCAAATCAAGGACTCTTTCTTTCTTTTAAATCATCACAAACATCAGAACTGAGTTGTACTACAGATGTACAGGTATTCCAGCTGCTCAGACATGGAAGCATATTGAATGACTAAGACTTTGTTTTTCTCCCACTTCCAAAAAAGAAATATTTTATTAAAATGGGAAGAAAAGAAGTTTATTTACCTTATACCTGGTATCAAAAAAGGAGATGATATAGCCTCAGATATTTTCACTTACACCTCAGCTGTTGATCACTGATAAGCAGAAGATCAGCTTTGATGCACCAAGAAGCAGAGCTAAGACTGCAGTCTTTTATGAGAGCACCTGATCTCACTGGCTAATTAGAGATACTTGAAATTGATTCTGTCTGAAAACCAGCAACAGCTGGTATATTGAAACCAGCATGAAGCAACCCTGGTGTACATGATTGCTACAACTGAGAACTGACAAACCCCCTAGAAAAATGAGTCTGTAAGGTGCCAGTATTTTTTGAGGTGGTGCAGTAGTGTGCTGTTTTAGTGGAGCCTCTAAGTGTTACCAGGAATAATGCAAAAACAGTAATAGTAATTTATGCAGAAGGAAGTATAGCTGCTCTGAGACTTCACTGCCTAGAAGAGCATGTTTTGTTCTGTAACTATACAGCAAAGCTACTTCTATTCTGTATTTCCTTGCAGCTTTTAGGTTGGGGACAATTGCCAGTCTGCCCTTGGTATGAGGATGTCTTCAAGAAAAACAAAGAAAAAACTTTTTTATTCCCTTCCTTCCACCCTTCTTTGGTGTCTGTACTGTTTGTGCTGTGTTACTGCGTAATGCTGCCTATTGCTGGTTATTCAGGTAATGTAGATATTTACAGCTTGTTATTAGAGAGGTATGAGATTAGATATTGTAAAGACTTAACTCTTCTTACATTATCAAACACTGATTTATAGCAGCCTTATTGTTTTCCGCTGCTGATTAGCTTTTGATGAGATCTGGTAGCAGTGTTGACTTACATAACCTACCTGAACCCTCTTGCCTTTGCTTTGAGATTCATCCATGTTGAGAGCAGAAGTAGGCCTGTTATTTATTAGCTTGCTAAATACAGTGTAACTTCTCATGTCTTAGAGCTGAAAGAAACAGTACAAGATGTGGGATTTCTAAATCATTAGAATTTGTTCAAAGGCAAATAAATTCCTTTTAATTTTGGCTTGGGTTACTATTTGCTTTTGTTGTTTGTATCAGCCGAAAACATTGACCGCTCCTGTGATACCGTGTCTCTGTAAATGGAAAGGCTAAAAATTCACTAGCGTAGCTGTGCTTGTAATTAAGGGCCTGTATAAAGTCATTTACCTCAAAATATCTTTAGCTACTTTTTTATTTATAGCTATCTTAGAATGCAGCTGTTGTAACTATTAAGTTATATGTATGAGTTCATAGTGAAGAACTGTGTGAATAGTATAATTATGTGTTCATCGTTAACCCAGATCTTAACTCTAAGGAAAAAAGATTCCTTATATAAGAAATGGAGGAACAAAAAAGACTATTTGGTCTATTCTATTAAAGCTCAATCCATTCAGAAAACATTTCCCTGCGGTCAGAATCTAATTGCTTTCTGAATAACCATTATGTATTTGCCTTTGCCCACTGGGCCATTCCAAACGTGACATTCCTTAGAGGGGAAAAAATGACATCCAGCTGTCTGGTTTGAATTTATTTTTTGCTAGCATATACTGATATTTCATACAAGAAGCTGTACTAGAAGAAAATTGAGTTACAATGCAGTACTCTGAAGATAAGTGTTAGAATTAACATTCACCATGTTATCTTAGTTTATACCCTTTCTATGCGTTATGATACAGGGGTTTATTGCATGACTACATGCTGTATTTTCCATATGATGCTTGCTTTGTTCAGTGCAAAACAGGGATGATGTCTGCTGAATGATCAGCTTTAACAGTTTTGCTGTGCAGCTTCAGACTGTGTTCCAGTGGGTTCTGTCTAATACTACACCGAAGTCACAAATGTTAATTTCCTAACAGGGTGGTTAGGTCAGTGGTTCTTGGAACTATTGTTAATATTATTGAGTTAATTTTCATACCTTTCTGGAGATGAGTTTAATTCCTTGTTGTATTAAGTGAGAGCTGAAGCCCGGATAAGCAAATATCAAAGATATCCAGTTGGTTTGGATTTCCATTTTGAGGCCATGAGAAGGCTAAATTTATTTGGATTACTTTACAATTATGTGCTGTAGATGAGAACATATTACCATGGAGAAAACTTGGAGATGAGCTGAAAAGTGGTAAATTATCCTTCCAGTACATCCCCATCACAATTGCTTTTCTTTGCATAGTTCCATTCTGTCTGAACCCTTCCATCTGCTGTCCTAGTTACCTAAATACTATTTTCATTGACTGTCAAGGTCAAGTCACCCCACTGGTGTTCTGGTCTTCCTTCTGCTCAGTCTCCTCTAATTCAACATCACAGCATACGTCTGAAGTAATTGCCAGGAAAAGGTACGCTGCTAGCAGTGTGGGGAAGTATCCCAGTATCAACACTGCAGTTGTGGCAGTCTTTGAAGATCCTGATGTTTGGGTGGTAGCTGGTATCATTTGTATGGGAGGCATGAGAGGGACGTGAAGCACGAGCAGAAGTAGCAACTATAAAGTGAAGAGGTAATGGTGGATGGGTCAAACCAGGAGCGGTGCTGGAAGCAAGCAAGGAATTGCAATGTTTGGTTTTTATTTGGTTTTGTACTAGTAGTCTGAGCCTTAATGAAATAGCAGCAATAGAGGGGTGCAGGTAGGCAGGCAGTAATAGCAGCAATCCCAATGGTAAGCAGATATGGCTAAGACAGCAGTAACTGTGTTGTGACCCTTGAGCCACACATGGCTTTCCAGCAGTTCCTATGTTAGTCCTGTAACAATATCATGTCTAGGGCCAGCACAACCTTGCTACAACCTTGCTTGAGATCAGAGACCTCATCTGTGGGAGGAAGCAAGCGTTCAGCTGCTGCGGTTGGTATCATTAGATCATCCAGAGGCCAGCTGGGTACCTAAGACAGGTTTGTCTGGCCAGGAAGGGGTGAGGTCCTTGGGGAATGACTGTTTTCTTCTCCAGGCAAGATCCGTTGGAGTTCACCATCCTTCATCCCTCTGTAGTGCCTTCAGATGGCTGATGGAGACAATTTCTCAACAGATACCTGAGTAAGGTCAGGAAGCTTGGGTTCCCTGGAACTGGAAGACAGGCTGCGGTGGCGATAGCTGGAGTTCTCTTAGAGGAGAACTAATCTGTGTGTCAAGCTCAATTGCTGTCTTCCAATGAATCCTGCAATCTGAGATGGGGCACACCTGTGAGATGAGGGGCTGTGTTTTAGCATTTTTATTCCTGAATATCCAATCACTGCTGCTGAGATCATTTGGCTTTCTTCTCCATGTATCTTCTAAGGCTATGGTTCCCTACTTGCAAGTAGAACCTGGGCCCTGTTGGATCAGACTGCTGTGTGGGTAATGAATGTGGTTTTGTTCCACTAGCAAAGGCTCCCAAGAAGAAGATTATGCTGGTTTTGGCCAGCTATAGGAGAATAGACAGCACACAATGCAGCATACTGCTTACCCCTGCCACATTAATCTACAAAAATGTTTTTGTTAAAAAAGAACTAGCAAATTGAGGGGGTTTTATTGAACCAGTGCTTGCATGATGTGTGCATGATGTTTGAGATGTAGTACTAGGACTTCAAACATAGACTTTAGCATCTCATCAAATTGTAGTCTGGGTTGTACTAAAGCAGTCCCACTGAGCTTAGCCTGGGAAGTATAGGTAAATAAATAAAAGTCTGCCATTTTATGATAGAATTTAGTGACCTTTTTTTCTTCCTCTTGAAGCAGATGATATGTTTCTTTATAAAGCACAAATTTTTCATCTGAAATATAAGCAGCTACAAAAATAAGGTATGTAAAAATGTCAGCAGGAGATCAACCTTTTTGAAACTTCTAAATAACCATTCTAACTTTAAATCTATTTTTTCTGAAAATATAGGTCTAAGTTTAAATGCTGGCTCCAGGCAAACTGTTTGAATTGTTCAACTATCTAAAAATATACTTAAAAGCTGCATATGAAGAGACAAGAAGCTGATGTAGAAGCAAAGGAAGAGGCAGAATGTCAGGGCCTTCAGGAAGCAGTAGCACAAAGACCTCACAGATGTTCCTTTCAAAGAATCCTTCATCTCCCTGCTCTTAGTGCAGATATTCATGTGGAAGGAGCATGCTGAATTCTTCCATGGAAGTTACATAAAGAGAAGTAAGCTAAAAATAAAACTTTGTGACCAGGAGACCTAGGGGCAATGAAGACCAGAAAGATACAAAATATTAGAATTAGAGAAGGTATTTTGCTTAAGACAATCGAGTAAGCAAGTAGGGGCAAAAAAAGAGTGCTGTTTGACATAACCCCTAAATACAGAAGACCTTGCAAGCTGCTTAGATTTTTTCCTTGCAAACATGAAATAGCAGACAGTAGCAAGACTCGTTTTCTTGGGTGCTGGCTCTGCCAGATCAGGAACCGAGGAAGATAAAAGCAGAAGATTGCAGCAGTGACCGAAGGGGCACGGCTGATGAAACAGGCTCTTGAATTTTGTTCTCTGAGGCGAAGAAGATTTTGCAAGGCAGATCACCTGATTCCTTGCTCCATGCAATCTCTTTTCATTTAGTCACAGGAGGATGGAGATAGTTTATGTTTCTTTATAAACGGCTTTGAAAGATTTCTGATCTGCCTGTAATTGGGTTACCATCCTGTCTTTCCCTGCTGTTCTGTGTGAAATGTTGCTTTGTGACATACATTTCCTCTTCCTTTCTGTACAAAAGCAAAAGATGAAGATCAAGTTATTTCTGAATAACAATGTCTAGACTCTATCACTGGATTCTGTCCAAAAATGTTTAAACAGGTCATAGCTTAAGCTGGTGTAAACTGGCACAGCTGCATTGGCTTTGTTCTAGTTATTCTGACTAAGGCAGGTGAGGATGCAACACATGTTAACCTATGCCTTCCTTGGTCCCTGTGCTCTGGCAAAGACTTTTCTGAGCTTTACTCAGGCTTATTCATTCTGGGGTATACCGAGTGATGGTTTAATGTGAGAAATTATGAATGAGCTTTAAGTGCATGACCCAGTGTCTAGACTATGGCTTGCACTTAATCTTCTGCCTTCCATGTAGGCACTGTTTTTGTATGTTTTTAAATGTTTTACTCCTGTTCCTACCTGTGTGTTGGACTGCGTGCTCGTTTACATGTGCAACTTAAGGACCACACATAGGGGTGGCTCAGGATTGCAAAGATTGCTGCAACTGCACTGTGTTACTTCTTCTTCATGCCTTCTCTTTTCTTCCTTCTTCCTCTTCCCACCATCCTCAACAAACTTTGGTTTGGAGGCAAGGGCATCAACAAGGAGTTATGAATCATCCAATCTGGGAAGAAATATTTCAATTGCTTTTCATAATCACCTGTTCTGTCATCACTAACTACAGAAGAAACAAAATACTGTCAAGATTTACCTCCACACTCTTGTAAACAATCTGGTTTTGGTGTTTGTCTGCTGTTGAAATAATGAGGTATACATCAGGCTGCAGAGAGATGGGCCCAACCCCTTTGCCCAGAGTTTTACAATGACTCCTCTCATCTTAATACATGTTCATTGCCAGCATCATACAGGTCTCGGCATGCAGCACTTCATCACAACCTTGCTAACTCCATTTCAATCAGAGAAAGAAATCCTTTCCTTGTTAGTTTTGGAAAGATTTGGTTTCTGTTTGAATGTATTTCATATTAAAACAAAAAAAAAATATGGAGGGGGTGAGACAAAACTATTGCTGATGCAGAGCTGAAAATGAGTGTTATCTCAAGATACCTAAAGGCACTTTCTTCAGAAAGACACAAAATGCAGATTTCCTAATCTTGATTGTGTTCCAGATGATGGCCCTGGTTGAGCAACTGAGTATATTTTAACTCTGCAAACTGCTGAAAATGTAAGAAATAAAGAGGAAAAGAACATGGACCAGAGGTTGCCTTGTTGCGCGGGGCGTGAAGTGGGAAAGACCTACCTGTGGCCTTACTGCTTGGGAGCTAGAGGCGTAACGCTGCACATGCATACTGTGCGTGGGCTGTACAAGTGGGACATGTTGTCCATTTGGCAGGGGTGGGCTGCTGCTGGTAAGCATAGATGTGAGGCAGAGGAAGAGATGACCAGGTTACCATTGCCTGAGCAGTTTTAGTTATGCAGGTTTCTCTCTCTTTTTAATGTCTAATTTAGCAAAACAGCTTCTGAGGGCCAAGGCACCCCCAGAAAAGCTTGCCTCTATATTAATGGATTTAGGGTTTTAGCTGTTTGACTACTTAACTCTTTTAATGGAAGGAGAAACATTGTTTGGAGAGTCAGTGATGATTTAGACAGTTTGAGTTAATACTTCTGATCACAGATGAGCTTTGTGCAGGCAGGGAAATGATGGATCCCCCTCTCTGTGCTTCCTTATAGCCTAATAGATAATGTGATGGAGCTTGAGAGTGTTTTTTTTTAAAATGTCTATAAATGATAATGTCTGGAAAGAGGAATCTGAGACATGGTCTGCAGTTTAACTGCTGATACTTTTATAGCAAGGTATAAAAAAAGATATTGAGTCCACTTTGTTCCCCATCAACCACCACCGTTGCCAGATCACCCTCTTCTTTTCAAAGCACTAACTTTTAGAAGGTATGTGCTCACAGGCCACATTCCTGACTTGGCTTTCCTCTCTCTGCTGTACTTCAGGAGGCCTTACTCTTCCCTGCCACCATGCACTGTGGATAGGAGGCCAGAACCTGCATCTTGCTGTGCATCACCCTGTTTGAACTTCATACCCTTGCTACAGCTGGGCCTGCCCGGTCTTGCTGCTGCCAGCCTACTCACCTTGCCTTTGTCCCAGTCCTCTCCTCCCCTATCTCTGAGCTGCCTTCTCCTGTCACGCATACATCTACTCAGGCATGCTGGCTGTCTCGGTCCGTATTTTATAGTCAGGAGGTTGAGACTTGGGTTTCTTCAGGGCTTTCCTGCCCTACAAAGGGGATGGGGAAAAAGGATTGTGCGGGACTTCCCAGTGACACGGGAGAAGCAGGAAGAAGTGCCTGGACCTTCCCCAGAAGGCAGAAGCCCTCTGCATCCTGGCTTTCAGGGGAGGGCAACTCCTGTGGCTCTGGTTCAGTGGCTGCTGTATGTTCCTTTGAGCCCACCAGCCTGCAGCTGGACAGGAAAAAAAAAAAAAAAAAGAAAACCTTTGAACTGCTCTGCCTGCCCCTGAAAGCAATGATTTTTCATGATGGTGCAGCTCACTTCTATCTACAGAGCACCCCCTTGACTTCTAGTATTAAAGGACTGGGAGATGTTTTGCTCTAGCTAGGATAAAAATCAAGTGTTTGAGGGCATCTGTGGCACAGTTCAAGCTGTGGCTCCTGTCAGGTTTTTTTCCAGAGTAACTTTATTACTTGTAAGTTGTTCGTGAGTAGATGACATTTTTCTGCAATTTGTTTTTTTGGGGTTTTTTTTCTACATTTTGATTCAATATTTTCTACCAAACCTTTCCTTGATATTTGTAAAAAAATTGATTACAAGCATTTTATAGTCAACATTTGAGCTGTTCCTATTGAATATAGATAACTACCCTAGACTTAAATTCCACCTAGTTATGACTTGAGACACTTAATTTGAGGCTTTATTCAGGCTGTTTGTGTGCCCTAGAAAGTTAAGTGAACCTTAAAATCAATTGATGTTGAAAATGGAGACATTAAGTTGCCTGGGAGCCCAGGCCAGTGCTCCCATTCATTCCCAAGGGCATTGATAGGAAATCAAATACACTCAAACCTATGTCTAACATAGCTGGGCAGCAGTGTGCTTTGGGGCAGAGGAGAAAGATTCTCCCTTTTAGCCTAATGGCAACCTGAGAGGGTACGAGCGCAGAGCTCCTACTTTCTTGACGAGTGTCCTAACTGTCCCCATGTATACAAAGAGAATGCTGGTTTTCAGGTGTTTGCTTTGGCAGGGTGCTGGCTTTTGAGCTTTTGATTTTGTAATAGTCTGCAACAAATGCAGAAAACTTTCTGTGGATGTTCCTGACAAACAAATCCATGTGCAAGAATATCCTTAGCAAGTAACAACATCTTCTGATGAGGAGACTGGGTGTTAAAAATGTGGTCAGAAATGCCTGCATTTATGCTGAGACAGTTTCAAATAAGCTCATGTATGGTCTATACATAGGTCAAGCAATGAGCTTCAAAGTGGTATAATAAACTATTGGACCATGCTTGTAGTTGAAGACCAATTGCTGAATTTGCTTTCGAAAACAGAGTCCTTTTTCATGTGTTTTTAATATTTATCTATTGTCTACGCAGGCATTCCTTCACAGTATTTTGTTCATAATTTAAGATTATGTTTGTAACCAGGAATTAGCATGAATGCTCTAACTGGTCACAGATTTAAAGACCAAGGAGGATACCTGATTTGCATGCATGGTAGGTGTTTATGTGCTTACACTGGCTTACGGAAATGTGCTTACCCTGGAAAAGCTCTCTTTAGAGAAGGACAATTACCACTGGGTAGTCAGTATTGTGGAGAGCGGATGTGAAGCAGGTCTCTCAACTGCTTTTTTTTTTTTAATCCTCCCAGAACTGGAAAGAGATTACTCTTTACCTAACTGCAAAGCAATCGTAAAAGCACTATGCGCTCTGTTTCCCTCCCTGCTCTTGCAAGGGTCATCTCTGGTTGCTCTCCAGTTCTTTCTACTCTTTGTGCAGCTCCTGGAATAATGGGATGTGGGTCTGTAGTCAATACTCCAGGTCAATATGACACTATGTATGTACCAAAGATGTATCTTCTCATTATCCTGCACCAGGAATAGCCTGTCACTCCACTGACACACTGCATATCTATTGAAGAAATAGAGAGCTGGGTCTGGGAAATAATTCTGTTGGGTGTTAGGTGAAATTGTACAAGAGTTTTATAGCAAAGTCTGTAAAGTATAGCAAAAAAAAAATGCTAGTTGCCTGAACTGACCACTATGTTCTCAGTATTTTTATATGTTTCATATAGAATTCTATGTGGTAGGTTCAAAGTGTAATTCTTTTTGCTTCAGTTTCTTAAGCTCCATTTCTCCCTGTACTTTCTCAGCAAAGTAATTGCCTCAACCCTCTTCCCACACACAGAAAATGTGGTTTTATAGGCACTGTCCATTGCTAGCTAAAAGCAAGGGTATGAAGGAGTGGTGCTTAGTGGGATTTTTGAAAGGTGACCTAATTGCCATGGAAATTGATAGGATTTAAACCCAATTGAAAATCTTTCCCCAAGATCTGTCTACCTCTGCAGTGAGCTCAATGCTTCTTAAAACCTGGTCCGTCACCTCTGCACAGTGCCATCATATTCTTCCATAAGGGTATTGCTGTTTGTGTCTTGTCAGAAGAGCACTGCAGTAAGAGGGAGACTTTTTCAGTAGCTGCACTGTAACATCTGCGCTGCGCTTATTTCCAAGCTCCCAGTTCGGAGACACTGGCAGGATGAAAGGCGTTGAAGCCTCTCCCTGGCGCTTACTCCCTGATTGTAATGATAAGGTTTCAGATTGCAAGGGAAGCGGGATGGTTTCTTGGGGGGAAATTGCAGGGTTTAAGATGCCTCCAACCCTTCTGCAAGTTTGGGACTTCCTACAATAGGAAGAGGATGACCACGTTCCCTCCAAGGTAAGCCATTAGGGCGCACAGTACGTAGGAGATGCAGGTGGAGGTGCAGTTTTGGCTGGTGTCTGTTAGCGAGCCCCTCTAGGAGACCTCCCACTGCAGCAGGCAAAGGCTGGAAACAACCCATTAGGCCCTTGCTTGTGTTTCTACTCCTGCCGGAGTGCAAATTCCTTTTGCCCTGACCCAGGATAAACACACCTGTGTTCTCTTCTTGCCTTAGCATTTTATTTTGCCCCAGTGAATAACAGCAAAACAGAAGAGAGCGCTTTGTGGTTCAGGAAGCTGACAGTTATTAAAAGTAAATTTTACAAGAAGGCGAGGTGGAGGAAGGGGAATTCTGATGAATCCCTGATATGTATGGAATGTTTTTTTAGATGGGAATAAAGCAGAGTTCAGAATTTCTTCAATTACATTTTAGGAGTTTTGTTATTTGAAAATAGTTGTTTGTAGTTGCTTTATTTTTCCTGAGCCAGAGCAATTTTGATTGACGTAACTGGAACAAGCAGGATTGCATAAGTCTGCAGAGGTTTCCTGGTATGCTGGCCAGCTACGGGCTTTGTACTGATTTTTATCGTAACTGTGAAATTCTCACCTGACATCTGTACTAGCACATCATGTCGTTTGCAGTAATGCTAACATAAGGCATTCCCGCAGAATGATCTCCAGCACGTCACCATGGAAGGATGGCATGCAGCCGCCGTAAGCTTCTGCTGGCCCACGGACACAGCAACAAGAAAAATAACACCTCCGATTTAGCAAAAAAATCCACAAAGGCCGGGTCAGCATCAGGTCTACTAAAATGGTTCAACTTAGATGAAATTTCTTTTATCTTGCTTTTGAATTGAATTCTACGGTCTTGTCATTTCCATATGGAAGCAGTGGGGGCAGATGTGAGTGAATGAAAATACCAGCTCAGTGGGGATTTTTCTAATTTTTTTTAATATTACCTGTTGCTCATATTTATAACTAAGTAAAAAAATTCTGCTGTTCTATTCACTGCTTCTGGATGACTGTAGGGCTTCATATCAGAACTCTTTGGAGGACAAAATGCAATGTTCTACTGGAGGCAAGTTTAATACTTGAAATGCTTCTTTGTACCTGAGAGAAAACCTTTGCTCCCAAGTTTAGAGAAACACATGATAAACTGACATCCTGAATGTTGGCAGTAAGAATAGAGAGGGCATCTGTGCTTAAGATGTCCTGTGACCACGGTGGCAATAATTCATTACAAATGATTGAGAGCTGCAGAAGGAGGACCATTTGTGATGACAGAAATCTCCTGACATTGACCCTGGAGTGGTCTGCCTTGCAGGTAATATAAATGCCCTTTGGGACACCAAATTGCATTTACAAGACAGATTTACAAGAACCTAGAAGGCTGTTTTTCAGCCTCTATCTGACACTCTCTTATGTCTGCCTGGAATGATGTTTAATCCTGGTCACAGTAATGGAGAGAGGAGGGACTGCACGGTTATGCAGGGCTGCCCCTGTGCAACACTACTTTATACAAATTGCTAGCAAAGTACTGTTCTGGCCTGATGGAGGCATCTAGCCACCATGTATGTTGATATCAAGATGATTTGGCCTTTAAAAGTCCCTTCCAACCCAAACTATTCTATGATTTGCAGGCTGCAACTAACAGCAGATCTTCTTCAAGAATAGTTGGGCTTTTGGACAGGTGGATGAGTAGCTATAGATTTGGGGTAAACTTTTCAAAACCAGCAAAGACCAGACACAGAAAAATGTTCTTAGCTGTATAATTACAAGTGGTGCTTTGGTCCTACTGATGTGTTTCACAATGCCATATTAGGACAGCTAAGTACTCCAAAAAATAGCACTTTGGAGTCCCTGTTCCGGTTTTTTATTGCTGAAACTCAAGCTCTTGTCCCAGATTCTCAAAAGTATTTGGGCATGTTGGATCCTACAGATCCCTGTGATCAGGCAACTCAGCTGCAGCTGTGTTGGAGGTTCAAGCTCAAGGGCTTCCTGTCACTTTTGAGAAAGAAGATTTGCACTTTTAAGAATTTTACCCATTATTTATGGAAACAAAGAACTCTTTCAAAAGAGAAGCATAAAATTCCTCAGCACGGGGCCAGCTGTGCCATCATTCCCTGGGGTGAGGGCTGCTCTTGCTGTGCTGGGAGCAGCACTGAGCTCTGCTCAGCAGGACAGTGGTGTTGAGGGCTCCTTCCACGGCCGACCTGCAGCAACCCCGAATCAAGGTTGGACTTTGGCACGTGAGTAGCTCTGTTGCAGGAGACACCTGCCTGAGGTAACAACTGATGTTTTTGTTCCTCATTCTTGCCAATTTAGAAAGCAGAAATAGCGATAAGCTTTAAAACAATTCCAAGAAGTTCCTATTTGCAAACAAGCTGTGGGAACTCTGATTTAAATCCAATTTTTTTTTTTTCACAGAACATACGGCCGTTTACACCAGGACATTAATAAACATATTGTCAACAACAGCCATCAGAATAATTCGTCAGGATTTGAAGGGCAGTTTGTAACTTCATCCAGTGACTGGATTAATTCCCTCTTCATCCTGTGTAAATCTGAGAGGTGGGGGGCTTTGAAACAGCAAGTGGGAGCTGTGTTTTTACATTTGGAGTCTTAGGGCTTTTTATTTCATTATTCTCTATAAGCTTGGTCAGTGGCATTCAGTAAAGAGCAAATAAGCAGTAACAGCTTGTGTGATGCCAAAACTATACAAATGACTGACATTAGTAGGAGCTTCCAGTGCTCATATGAGATACTTGGAAATGGGAGCCCAAATGACCCAATGAATGGTGCTTCATATTTTCTCTGATAGTACAAAATCCTTAAGTCCATGCATTATTTTTAAGGGGCTGTAGCTCAGTTAAAATTCTTGTGGAAAGTACAGGCAATGGTAAGACTGGATAATGGCTTCATGATTTGGACTCCTGCTGTGTAAGGAACATCTCACTTTTTTTCTTCAGTTCCCTTGGGATGTCCTATGATGTAGCTGTTTCTTTCTGCTGAGAATAACATTCAGATTTTTTCTATTTTTAGAAAGTCCAAAGCCTCACAATGCTTCTATAAAAATATAGAACTGCTTTGTACACAGTAGAAATAATGTAGTCTGATTCTCCCCCTCTGTTTGGATCCCCATTTATTTGGGTCCTATAACTGGTTTTCCAGTGCCTAAGAAGGGTTGAGTAGCTCCTGCATCCCACTGTCCTGTCATATGTCTGTCCATCCACTCTTCCCCTCCAACTATGGAGACATGTTTCCATGAAAAATGTAGTAGGAACTTCACATGCTTGAGGTGATAGATATTTCTGTGAAATCAACTAGAAGATTCAGAAGTTATGAGGGTGTGAGATCTTCATGTGAAAGAACAGTGGGAGTGCATGTACCTTTGCCTAGGGAGAGGTGATGAGCAAGCTGAGAGCTTATGTGTCAGGATTAAAGGGCAGACTGCTGTGAGCAACTGTGGTGGGTGCTTGCTACAGATCACCTGATTGGGAAGAAGCAGCAGACAACTGGAAGAAGCCTCATGTTTGCAGGTCCTGGCTCTGAACCACCCTGATATCTACTGGAAGGATAACACAGCAGGGCACAAGCAGTCAAGTCTGTTTCTGGAGTGCATTAATGATAACCCACTTCCTGACACAGGTGATGGAGGAGCCAGCAAAAGGAAATGCTTTGCTCTACCTGACACCTACCAACAAGGAAGAACTGGTCAGCGGTGTGAAGGTTGGGGTAACCTTGGTTGCAGTGATGATGAGATGAGAATGGGGCAGGGAAACTGGTGACAGAGGACACAGAAAAGGGCAAGGTACTTAGTGCCTTCTTTCCCTTTTTTTTTTTTTACTGGTAAGATTTGCCTACAGGAATCCCAGATTCCTGAAACCAGTGGGAAAGTCTGGAGCAAGGAAGACTTACCCCTGATGGATGAGGATTAATTTAGGTAACATTTAGCCAGACTAGACATATACAAGTCTGTGGGACCTGATAGGATACACCTGTGAGTGCTGAGGGAGCTGGTCAATGTCATTGCGAGGCCACTCTCAATTATCTCTGAAAGGTTGTGGTAACTGGGGGAGATTCCTGAGGCCTGGTAGAAAGTAAGTGCTACTCCTGTCTTCAACATGGGCAAGAAGGAGAATCTGAGGAACTACAGGCTGGGCAGCCACATCACAACCCCTGGGAAAGTGATGGAGCAAATAATCCCAAGTAATTGGGAGTAGTCAGCATGAATTTACAAAAGTCAAATCATGCTTGACCAACCCAATAGCTTTCTACAATAAGATGACTAGCTCATTGGATGAGGGGAGAACTTTAGCAAGGCTCTTGACATTGTCTCCCACAACATCCTCAAGACAAAATGTGGAAATACAGACTAGGTAAGTGGACACTGAGGTGTACTGAAAATTGGCTGAACTGCTGGGCTCAGAGGGTTGTGATCAGTGGCTCAAAGCCCAGCTGGAGGCCTGTCACCATTGAGGTACCCTGGGGGGTTGATACTGGGGCCAGTACTGTTTAATCTCTTCATTAGTGACCTGAATAATGGGGCCAAATGCACCCTCAGCATGTTTGCAGATGATAAAAAAACTGGGAGGAGTGACACATGAGCCAGCAATGTGCCCTTGTGGCAAAGGTGGCCAACAGCCTCCTGGGCTGCATTAGGTATGGCATTGCCAGCAGGTCGAGGGAGGTGATTCTTCCCCTCTGGTCAGCCCTGCTGAGACAGATCTGGAGTGGTGTGTCCAGAGCTGGGCTCCCCAGGACAAGAGAGACATGGACATACTGGAGTGAGTCCAGCAAAAGGTCACAAAGATGATTAAGGAACTGGATCATGTGTCATACAAGCGGAGGCTGAGAGAGCTGGGATTATTCAGCCTGGAGAAGAGAAGGCTGCAGGGGACCTTACCTGACTGGAGGGGAGTGGGGGGGATTAAGGAAGATGGGCCAGATGCTTCTCAGTGGTGGTGCCCAGTGACACCACCAGAGAGGCAATGGGCATAAACAGAAATATAGGAAATTCTGTGTGAACATAAGAAATAACTTTTTTACTCTTCAGTGGTCAAACACTGGAGCAGGTTGTCCAGAGAGGTTGTGGAGTCTCCATCCTTGGAGATATTCAAAACCCAACGGGATGCAGCCCTCAGCAAGCTGTTCTAATTGCCCCTGCTTTGACCAGGGGTTGGACCAGGTGGTCCCCAAAGGTGTCTTCCAGGCTCAACTATTCTGTGATTCTGCGGGGTGGGCATATCTATACATACACATGTGAACACACAGATAGCTTGACTGCATAGACTCTTCAGAAAATCAGGCTTACAGATGCTCATTTCAGGGGGAGTTAAAATTTTGGTGCTCATGGGCAGAGCATTTTTTTTTAATCAGTCTAAGTTTAGGTTTGCCTCTGCTGTGCAATACGGGCTACAGACCTTCTAGTATATAATATCTACAAGTGTATTCAATGTATTTTGGTGCAAATTCTATGATTCTAAATCCTTCAAAACTAGTAGAAAATGCACGTTAAATGCAATACCTTGTATGTCAGTTAAGCAAGTCAGACCGGGTTTTGGTTGCCTTAGAGTGTCCCTCACCAAGCTGTGGTGTTCTAGCTCTGTGGGATCTTTGGCCACTCATTCTGCCTAGCCCATGTTTATTCAGTATAGGGAACCATACTTCCATTTGGGACCACTCAGAACAGGCAGAGAAATACTGGGAAGAACCTTCCTGCTTAATGTCTATCCAGTGCTATAATTTAAAAAAACCCAACAACTTCCACTTTTTGTTCCTTCCTCTGTTGACTAGGCACCAGCATCTTGCTTGCTTCTATTGCTGCTTCTCTCTTCTGACAGTTTTTAAGCCCTTGGAAGGGGATGGGTGGACAGATTGTCTACTAAAACAGATAAGTCATTTCTTGTGCAATAAATAATTCAGCACAAATCATAAAGACTAGCTAGTCTGTTACTTTGAATGTCTTTAACTCTACACATCCTATATTTTATTTTTCAATCAGCTGCAAAGATGATGCAGAACACAAGCAGAACAAGATCAAAGGCTACATATTATTTCACTGTGTAAGTCTATAATGGAGATACAAAGGAAAACAATTTCTCCTCTTCAGCCTATCACGTCATTTTATGTCAAGGACAGTAAATGAAGTTTCCTCCCTGTTGCTGAGTAAAAGATTTAACAGGAAACCCTTGAGCTGAGGACAAGGCAGAACTGGCACTGGGATTGCCCGTTCTGGGGAAGTGTTCTTGCTCTCTATCACCTTCCAGGGTCTGCTGCCAATCTCCAGGAGGAGCTTGGATCTTGAATCCAGTCTTGTTTTGGGCCAGTTAGTGCAGCTGAGTCAGATAAGCTTGGACAGTCAAGGGAAACATGGATGTTATAATTGTTTTCTTAAAGAGTTCCTATGACTCACTCAGTTTTTATTGTCTGTGTTATGCTGGTTAGGGTCAAGGAAACATTTGGTCCTGAGTTTTGTTCACTCCTATTCAGAAGGGCATTTTAGAGCTCTGTGCACTTAAGCATTTTCCTGCAGCATGGTGGTTTTCTGAGGTAATGTCTGTAGCCATTCCACTGGAGTTAATGGAGAAAGATCCTGTTGACTCTTGGAAGCTTGGATTCAACTTTCTCTTTAGTAATATTGACAATGCTGAAAAAAAATCAGGGATCCTTTAACAGGCATCACCCATAGTATGTAGCCCTGGAAGGGGACAGGGTGAGTTACGCCACCTCTGTTGTTTTCGCTTGGACTGTCCTGGAGCTGCAGAGATTGAGACCATTTGAATGTTTTAGAGGACCAATAGTGAAGAATCAGTGACAGTTCAGACACTTGTAGAGGATGTGAAAGTTTCTTTCTCTACTCGCTAGCTGGGAGCAAGCTAATATTACAGTGGACTGGGTGACTTTATGCCATGGTGGAGTCTAAAAAGATGAGACTGAAAGAGATGAGGTCCCCACTGCAAGTCATTTCTTCAGCCCCTTCTGTTTCCCTCTACCTCATACCTGCCAGAGCATAACAGAGCAAGCACTTTGCTGAGGAAATGGAAGACACCCTGGGCTGGAGGAAGAGGACTACTGCTGTGATAGGGAGCCCATGGAGGTAGCGTTGTCCCAGCTCTGGATGGGAGCACAACAGGAGGAGAGGAGCTTGGCAAGGTCAGGCAACACAGACCTGCAGTACTGTTGCTGCATCTAGAGCCACAGTATTACCAGCAGAGCTTCCCACCAGCTCCTGGTGTCACTTCTGCAGCCCTAGGACCTACCTAAGGGGTGGCAGTACCAGCCACCAGGCTCTTTGCAGAAACACCATCCCTGCCACTAGGATGCCCCATTTCTCAGAAAGCATCTTTATAGATGGTCCACAGCAGTCCTGCCCTACCTAGGAACAAGGCTTTTAATCACCCCAGCCACCATTCTGGCCTTTCTACACCGTATGAAGTTGTGCAGTGAGTTCACTATGTCGCCTGCGTGCATACTGCTGCTCAAACCAAGAAACCCAGTTAGTAACACGCAGCCAGGACCAGCCGTGGTAACAGTGGATGTACAGTGACCTACTTTTAACACAGCTTATGTAGCCTTTCTTGCTGCTTTATGCTTGAATGGCAGAATTTGCAACAAAAGGTCAATTTATGGCAGCCTTTTATTGCAAGGTTCTTTTGCTGTAGTCCAAAGTTATAATGACAAAATGCTCCGCTGAGTACAATGAGGACTGCAAAAATCAGCCCCACTTTTTATGTAAGGCTTTAAACTTTATCTGGTTTAAACAGCTTTTGGTGCTAAGCTAATTTTTTTTTATTTGCTTGCTTATGAAGAGAGCTTTATTACTTGCATGGAAAGCAATAGATGAACACATCTGAATATGAATAGAAAGGCTTGGCAATGGGGGGTTTAAGTAAAATCATAAAAAATACTTCTAAAACTCAGTGAACCACCCGCCTGTATGGAGGGAGAAGAGTCGAAACCACAGCAGCCCAGAAAAGTGAAAACCGCATAGCAAAAATGAAATGGGAACCTGGCCCTTGCTAAGGGAAGGCACGAAGTAAATCTGATGTGACCCAACCATGCGGGGTCATAAACAAGCCGAGACAAATGCAGGAGGAAGGACACTGTGACAATAGTTAGCCCAGGGGGCTGAGACATACGGCTGAGTTCTTACATGTCAGCTGCACTGCAATAGCTGACTGATTCATACACTTTGCCTACGGCAGCCATGAGGTAAAACGCATTATGTTAAGCCTCAGTGGAAGAGGGTTAGGTGAACGTGCTTTCCTTGCTACTTGCAAAAGGGTGAGAGCGCGTACGTGAACGGTTAGCACAGCTCAGCTAACGTGGGCATCCACCACCTGTCTGAGCGTCCACTGGGCTACCAGTCTGAAATGACCCCAAGCCCTTTCTAACAAGAGTTAGCCTGTTGCAAATAGGAGCTGCGGTGTGTGTTACCATAACCTCTTTTGCCACCAGCTCAGGGTAAGCATATGATTAAGCAGAGGGTCCCCGATGCCTTGCGGTGCCTCCTAAGGCTTTAGTAACTCCATCGCATATCTGAACCTTTAGCGGGGCTGTGCCGTTGGCAAACATGGTGCACGGGGAGATGCCCTAAGCCTGTACAGAGCCTTGTTGAACTGAAAGGGTGGCTTGTCATAAATCCTGGGTGATGGCAGCCTGTGTCAAGCTCTCCCAGCAGGATGCCAAGGACCGTGCCCCCAGTATGGGCAGAGCCTTGTTTTCCTCTCTGCTCAGCTTTCTGCCAGATAGCAAAAGCAGCCTTGCCAAGGTTGCTCTACAGCTTCTACTGCTGCCAGTAATCTGGGTAGTCTCTTATCTGGCCTTATTTCACTGTTTATAGCCATGACAGCCGAACCCTAGACAATGTGTAATGGGTGAGTTATGTTAGACATCGTCAAGCCAATAATGTTTCTGGAGCTAGCTGCGTACTAGAGCTCAAAGCACCAGGGGTGAAAATCAGCAATGGCAAGTGATTTGAGAAATCGCTGTGTCCCAGCTTCAGTTTACTCATTCACTGCATTGTCTGCTCTTTGGGACTGATGGAGGGTTTTGCCTAGAGGCAGTTGAGTGTTACTGGTTATGAGACAGCCACAATTTCAAGTGAAAGGCTTGTTAGTCATCTTCCCTTCTATCTCATGTATCATCATGGCTAATAAACATCTCACAGCTGTCTTGCAGGACGCTGTGAAGTTAGACTCTCTTCAGTTTGAGCCTTCTCTATCTCTGTGCGTTCCCAGTGCTTTGTCTGGGTTTGTGATGGTTAGGACTGTGGCTGAAGTGAATCTCCAACAGCAGTTGGAAAAGATACAAAGAAATCATATCTTTCTTAGCTGGACTGACTCCTGAGTTTTGGCAGGACTAAGGAACTCTTCAGCCAGAATTGAAGCTGCTAATATAATCAGTTACTCCATGCAGAGCACCATCTTTTGCATGCAAACATATTCATACAGTCCCTTTCTGAGTCTTAATTGCTGGGTGGGTCTAAAGATAAATGTGATTAAAAAAACTCATCAGTCATGAACTGACATCATTGTTTGCACCAAGGAAGTAGGTCCACACTTCTGTAATGTCATGAAAACTTAACACAAGCCATCACTATAGAATCAGCAATGCTGATAGTCATTTTTATAATAAATAGGGGGACAAAGTTTCTTTTAAAGACCTGATCTTAAGTTGGGCTGAACATCTCATGAATCCTTTCCTGGAAAGTGCTCAGTACATTTCTGAATCTGCCTGGTTGAAAGAATGATGAACTGTGAAGGCAAGCGCCTAGATGTATGACTTTTCTCAGATAGAGTCATAACCACATCCTGAGTTAGGGCACCATGTTTGCAATCATCTTATCAAAGAGCACTTGCTGTTACCAGCCTATCAGTGACAACAAGGCACGAGTGTTGAAGTAGAGAGAGAGATAAGGGAAAGGCAAAATTCTCTGAGCAGCTAGCTGGGAAGACAAGTGTTGGGGCCCCCTTGTTAGGTGTCATCTCCGTTGGGAGCACACTTTGATCAGGGTGGGTGTTGCATGCCGGCTGATTGTTAATCTTTGTGTATTTTTGGGTCCCCTCATTGAAAGCTACCACCAAGGGAAAGGGTAGGTATGAGTGTCACCCCAGTGGCAATTGCTCCCCATGAGAACCCACCTTAACAAAAGTACCAGGGTTTGCAGGTTCAAGGCCATGAGAATAACAGCATGAAAACAACAGTGTGAGAACAACTGGGGAAAACAACTGACCACAGAGGAAAACAACTGCCCCAGAAGCTCTGGAAAACTCTCCTGTGGCAGCTTGGGAGAAAGGGTACAAAGCTGCAAGTGAAAAAGCTACCGAATGGCACCTGGAAGTCCCTTAGTGTTAAATGGGCTAAGGTACCTACAGCACTGCCACAATGAGGAGAGCTGGCGTCCCAGAACAGTGCCCACAACATTGAGGGTGCTGAGCAGGACATTGCTAAGATGGTCTGAAATGTGAAGAAGTAGTCAGTCTTGAAAATGCCACCTTCCTCTTGGACTTAGATATTTACCTGAAAGCCCAAATTAGGTGTCAGCTTGTACCTTGGGACATCCAGCTGTCTGGCTGCAGAATACTGATGATCCACAATTCACCTTACAGTACTCCATACAGCCAAGCCAGGGCCTGGCTGGGATGGGTCATGACTTCTGTGCACCCATGTCTTTCCTGTGGAAGCGGCGAGTGGAAGAGAGTGGAAGGTTACTGCACACCTTGGTGTCTCCTGGGCACACAGTCAGGAAGTGGCAAGGGCAATCATCCAGACTGGAGGTTTGCAGAGCACTCCCATACATAACCATAATCCTCCCCTTGGGCAGAGATTACCGGCTAGCTTTTTTTTTCTTCCTGAACATAACTGGAACAGATAATGCCTTCTTTTTGTATAGAAGCCTGCCAGTTCAAGCACTTGCCTAGAAATGGTGAGACCTAGGTTTCATACCCTCAACCTGAGCGATTTCAAAGCTGCTGCTTCCCTTTCCACATGAGCATCTTCACAGGTTTGCTGGAGGTCAGTGAGAGAAGGAAATGTTCCCCACACTCCACATCCCTAAATGTAGCTGGGCTATTGTGCAAAAAGGAGTGGAGGCTTCGCCTCTGCAAGAGAAGGCAAGTAAAAGAGATCCTGCCTCTGTGGCTTGTTGTTTGGGCTCTTCTGGGATTAGGAATGAGGAGTGATGGTTGGTCCTTGCACCAGGGACTTTGCTAGTCCTGCTTCATGGCACTAGAAGTGAGGAGCAGAGCTCTGGGCTTGCTCCTCCTTGCAGGGGACTGTCAGTGGCTACTCACCAGTGAGACACCTCTTCCTTGGTCTTTCTTTGTGTAGGGTTCAGCTTCAACAGAAAGGGTAGGGAAGAGTCCACCTTGTCATCAGCCTGTAATTAGGGTGCTCCTGAGGTTGGCAGCTGTGGACTTTCTGTTCCAGTCTTCTTTCTTGAGTTGTAAACTTAGAATCATAGAATGCTTTGGGTTGGAAGGGACCTTTAGAGGTCATCTAGCCCAAGCCCTCTGCAGTGAGCAGGGACAGCTTTAACTCGATCAGGTTGCTCAGAGCCCCATCCAACCTGACCTTTAACGTTGCCAGGGATGGGGCATCTACCACCTCTCTAGGCAACCTCTTTCAGTGTTTCACCACCCCCATTGTAAAAAATGTCTTCCTTATGTCCAGTCTAAATCTACCCTCCTTTAGTTTAAAACCATTACTCCTTGTCCTGTCACAACAGGCCTTGCTAAAAAGATTGTCCCCATCCTTCCTGTAGGCCCCCTTTAAGTACTGAAATGCTGCAGTAAGGTCTCCTCGCAGCCTTCTCTTCTCCAGGCTGAACAACCCCAACTCTCTCAGCCTGGCCTCATAGGAGAGGTGCTCCAGTCCTTGGATCATTTTTATGGCCTTCTTCTGGACCCACTCCAACAGTTCCATGTCGTTCTTGTGCTGAGGGCCCCAGAGTTGGACGCAGTACTGCAGGTGAGGTCTCACCAGAGCAGAGTAGAGGGGCAGAATCACCTCCCTCAACCTGCTGGCCACGCTTCTTTTGATGCAGCCCAGGACACGGTTGGCCTTCTGGTCTGCAAGCGCACACTGTTGGCTCATGTCCAGCTTTTCATCCACCAGTACCCCTAAGTCCTTCTCTGCAGGGCTGCTCTCAATCCCTTCATCCCCCAGCCTGTATTGCTATCAGGGCTTGCCCCATCCCAGGTGCAGGACCTTGCACTTGGCCTTGTTGAACCTCATGAGGTTCACACAGGCCCACCTCACCAGCTTGTCCAGGTCCCTTTGGATGACATCTTGTCTTTCTGGTGTGTCAACCGCACCACTCAGCTTAGTGTTGTCTGCAAACTTGCTGAGGGTGCACTCGATCCCACTGTCTATGTCATTGATGAAAAGATTAAACAGTACTGGTCCCAGTATGGACCCCTGAGGGACCCCACTTGTCACCGGTCTCCATGTGAACATTGAGCCGTTGACCATTACCCTCTGGATGCGACCATCCAACCAATTCCTTATCCACGAAACAGTCCACCCATCAAATCCATATCTCTCCAATTTAGAGAGAAGGATGTTGTGGGGGACCATGTCAAAGGCCTTACAGAAGTCCAGATAGATGACATCCATACCTCTTCCCTTGTCCACTCATGCAGTCACTCCTTCATAGAAGGCCACTAGGTTGGTCAGGCAAGACTTGCCCTTGGTGAAGCCATGCTGGCTGTCTTGAATCACCTCCCTGTCCTCCATGTGCCTTAGCATAGCTTCTAGGAGGATCTGTTCCATGATCTTCCCAGGTACAGAGGTGAGGCTGACAGGTCGGTAGTTCCCAGGGTCCTCCTTTCTTCCCTTTTTAAAAATGGGCACAACATTTCCCTTCTTCCAGTCAGCAGGGACTTCATCTGACTGCCATGACTTTTGAAATATCATGGAGAGTGGCTTGGCAACTACATCAGCCAATTCCCTCAGGACTCTGGGATACATCTCATCAGGTCCCATAGACTTGTGTACATTGAGGTTCTTCAGGTGGTCTTGAACCTGATCTTCCCTTACAGTGGGGAGGGGCTTTACCTCCTTGGTCCCCATCTTGCAGTCCATCGATTTGGGAGGGGCGAGGAGAGAGGTTGCCAGTGAAGACTGAAGCAAAGAATTTGTGGAGTACCTCAGCCTTCTCCTCATCTGTTGATACTAGGTCACCATTCTTGTTCATCAGGGGGGTGTCTTTTCTAGGCAAAGCTCAGATTTTTGGGATGTGTCTATACAGCAGCTAGAATACCACTGCCAAGCACCTTACTATTATCTTGCTACTGTCATTAATTACTCAATTAAAGCTGGTCATGATATGTTAATGATAAACCTTAGACTGATTTCTGAGGAGAATGGAAAATTGGGTTAGTTTTCCTAGCTCTGGTCTCATTAAAGCGTCATGTCATTCTCATTATAATGTGATTTTCATGACTTAATCCATTATTTACTGCAGGGCAAATCTGAAATGCACAGAATATATTTACAATATGAAAAGGTGACTTGGATACTAGTCTATGAATCGATATTTTTTTTACAAATAATTGCTCTACAGTCTGTCTCGTGGCTACTTTTAAAAATAATACTATTTAAAATAGACATTTAAGGCATGAGTAACAAGTCTTGGCTTTGCAAATGCAGACATTAGATCACAGTGATCCTCTGCCTCCTGGGGACCACAACTTCCCTCTCAATTCCAAGACATCTGATAATGTGTGTTGAGTAAAGTGAGCTTAGGTCAGAGAGCTGTTCACATACACTGCTAATTGGTGAACTCCTCATTTAGTGTTTTAAGGGATCTGACACGAGGTAATGTTTCAGTCTTACTCCCCACAGGACTTCTTGATCCAGCGGAGCTCTTTGTTTTACTTTTTTTTTAGATTTTAAATAGCAACATTTTTTCCCCAAAAAAATTTAATATCTGTAAATCCAAGGCGTGTTTTTCTGTTTCATCCAGAACATGGTACCTTGACAAGGACTGTGTTTCCCCATCTCCGTCAGCGGGTTCAGCAGTGACTCAGAGTGAGACATGCTGAACAGTCAGTGCCACTCCCTGCAGCGTCCGACCATCCACAGAACTCCCTCACCACCCATAGGTCTTTGTGGTTTGAGAGGTCTGACAAGAGTGCCATCAAAACTGGAAAATTCGGGAAAGCCCAAGTCTACTTCGACATCATCTGTTGGTTTAAAAGGCCAAAGCACAGAGGAAGCAAAACCACAAAGACAGAGGAACTGCAATGCAACTGTTGTCAAGGTAAATGCAAACAACATAAAGCTGTGAAACATGGTCTTTGTAAGCTGAGGCTACAATTAAAATATCTCAGTTTTTCCTTCCAGTCTATCAGGACCTATATTCATGAGGATGCTGGAGGGGAAATGGCACAAGAGTTCCCTTCCTCTGTGTACTCAGTGAATGGTCCACAAAGAGCTACCTCTCTTGCACTCAGGAAGAGTTAAGTCTATCATGCCCAGGAGAGATGGAAGATGCAGGAAGAATGTCAGCCTCTCCATGGAGCAGGTCCTGGGGGGTCAGATGAGCAGGCTCGAAGGCTTGCAACAGTGTTAATGAACGTGCCTCTCCACAGCCATTATACTCTCCTGCTACTTGGCATCTGTGGTTAAATCTGTGGATGTCTGACCTGTTCAGCACCAAATGGGAAGAGTTAAATGGTCTCATTTCTCCAAAGAAAAAAATAGTCCCTTGTCTTCAAGGTGTCACATATTTTCAAGTGTCTCCACACTTGAATATCCACCTGGAAGCCTTCTGGGTCTGGTGCTTAGTGCCCCTGAAATTCACAGCTCTAAACGGTGTTATGAAACACCGTAGCTATTCAGTGTTTTGGGAGAAGCAGATGCCTAGAGTTGAAATGTGCCATCTGAAGCAGCCCTTTGAAATACAGTGGAAATGCAGTCAGCTGTTGTCCTTAAATAAAGGGAATAGGAGAGAGCAGACTAAGTCATATCTGGTCTATGCCTTCAAATCCAGCCATTCATGATGCCTTCTTTTTACTCAAAACCCAGCATGCCTTGAGATTTTGCCATCTGCTCTCTTTCCTCTGAGGAAAAGTCTGCTTCATTTTACCTCCCTTGTAAAAATGAACATCACAACGAGGAAAGCACTTTGCTGTACTGGTTTGCAAAAATGGCAAAATAGCCCACACGTCCATGTCCTTGACCAAATTTGCTAGTGTCTTGGCACTATGTATTTATAGCCTCTAAAAGGTATCCACACCAAGTGATAAGTGAGCTGGAGCAGCAGTGCCGGAGAGTCACCTGTCTGCGCTGAAGGGTCATCTTTCTGGAGGGAGTCACTACCATAGGCTTTTTAGTGTGGGAACATTAATAACTGCATGTTGTTATCTCTCAAGTCATTGCCTGTATGCCAGGTTTGTGTTTGGTTTAGCTTTCTGGAGGAGATGTGTATTGTAAGCCTCTGTACCCTGGCCAGCTCCGTCATGGGCATTGCTATTCTATCCACTGTGCGCTCTCTGCCATTGCAGCAGAAAATGCTCTTCATGGGCTCTGTTAACCTGTTCCCCTGCTGAAGAAAAGCCTGTGTGATCGCAGGCCCACGTGTCTTACTACTGTGGATACAGCACTTGCTGTCCGCAGAGGCTGTTACTCCAGAGAAGGTTCCTTCTTCCTCAGAGCCGTGATGGGAGATGATGCTTGTATTGGGTATCCTTAAAGCTGCTGCCTCTGTGGAGGAAGAGGGGATGACTTCTCTCCATCTGTGGAAATCCCACGCTTGGAACAACACCAGGAACAGTCCCAGGTTACGTGCTGAATGCCTGGATGTCCCCATGTGGCCCACAGGTCTGCCAAAGGTTTTAAAGAGGCTGTGTCCTAGCAGTATTTGGGATGGGATCCACAGCACGGTATAGACTGGCAAGGTTATAATCACACCCATTTGCTTGAGGATGCCATGAAATGAAGCATGGCAGCTAAGTGAAAGAGGAAAGCAAATGCTGATGTGGAGACAGCCCTTCACCACCTCCTTCCTCACCCAAAATACAACAGCAAGGTGATTTCTGGTAGTACTCATACCATAGAAGCACTCACAGCTAGGAGTTCTCCAACAGCAGAAAACAAAACGTCTGCGCTGCAGGGGCTGAAAATGTAAGTTGAAGCAGGCGTAGATGAAGAAAAATAAGGTGGCACAGTCATGGTCAGACATAGCCCAGAATACAGAGGCAGCTCTCAAGCTGGTGCCCAGGCAGGGCACAGTGGTCAGCAAATTTCTCAGGAACAACAGGACAGGGCTAAGTTTTCAAGAAGGATTTGAATCTCAGCCGAGTTGTTGAGGTAGAGATCATGGAGACATCACTTCCTGCTTCAAGTGAACTAGAGAGAACTTACTGAGATATTTATACAGGAGCATGCCAAATGTCCTGTACAGGGCACGATTAAACCCACTGCCAGCAGGATGAGGAAAACTAGCAGTAAAATGCTCAACACCAGCCTTTGTGAAAATGAACTGGTATCAGGTGCAGTAAAAAGCAATCAAATATTACTTGGGTATCAATCAAATGGAACCTGGGGTTTGTTTTGGTGGTTTGTTTGTTTGGGGTTTTTTTGTAGAGCCCAATCTGGTACTGCTTTGATATTAAAAAGGGAGGGAAAAGAAAAAAAGAAAAAAAAGAAATAGTGTTTGATTTCCTGATTAAAACTGGGCTTGTTTTGTTGTAGATGAAAAATTTCTCTGTACGATGATGACTCACAAGCTGCAAGTCAAAGAAAAAAAGAAGAAATAATCGTCAGGGAAGGGAAACACCAAAACAAACCCCCAGAAGTGCTGCATCTCTATGGGGCTGAGAGAGTGTGTATCCTGTGATGCACGTGGCTGTATGACAGTGGTTTTCCTCCTGTGTTTCTGTCTCACTAAAATTAGAGGCTGGAGCTCAGGGGATGTGAGTTCAGCTTCTGATTCTGCAAAGCTTCCTGTGAGGCATGGGACAAATTCTCAAATCTCTCTGGGTCTCACCTGTAAAACAGTAATAACAGTCTTTGTCTATTTAAATTACTGCTTCTTCCTATGAGTTTCTACCAGGCCTAGAGTAACAGGGCCCTAATGTATCATTAGACTCTCCAGCTGCCACTGTGCTATGAATAATAATGTTTATTAATCATAATAAACACATCAGCTCTGTCAGAGAGTGTGCATGGAGCAAGTAGAGCAGTGTCTGACAATCACATCCTGACATGTAAAGCTTGAGGTGGAAAATGAGACTCATGCTGCAGATACTGGAGATAGGGGAGGCTCCATCCTAGAAACATTCCAGGTCAGGTTGGACGGGGCTCTGAGCGACCTGATCTGGTTAAAGCTGTCCCTGCTCACTGCAGGGGGGTTGGGCTAGATGATCTCTAAAGGTCCCTTCCAACCCAAAGCATTCTATGTTTCTATGATTCTATGATACTGTAAAACCCAGGGATGGCCAAACTCTTCCTGTGAGCAATATTGGAGGGAAAGAGAAAAGGTCGGTTTTGTTCTAAAAATTAATGCAGTAATATCCCGTGTGGTGTGTCCCTCTCTAATGTGCCAAGACAGCTCCTGACACTTACAGACTGCAGTAGTGGGGGGGCATCCAAGTAGTGTGTGTCCGGTCCAAAATATATATATAATAGTAAATCCTAACTTTAACTTATATACTGAAATTACCTAAATTTACTCATTAAGTCTTCCCCCAGTTGCTCTCCTCTTCTTCTTTCTTCATGCAAGTCACCATTTTGGCTAAGAGGTGACTAAGGGCAGAATTTAGGTCATTCAATCTGATGATCTCAGTTACTCGACCCTCCGCCTGTGTGCCAGTGAGGGATGGACCAAGTCCTATTTATGAATCAGTGTGCTGAGTGAAAGGTGGGATGGCAGCCCACCTCTGGGAACCTCATACTTTGAGTGCTCAAGAAGCTGACCTTATGGTAAGGCACAACTCAAAGTGGGTCAGGTTATCCCAGATTGGCCCTCGTTTGCCAGAGTGGTGCATCAGATGGAGATCATTCCAAAACCAGCTGTGGTAGGATCCACTCTTGCCCGTATAACATAATTGCTGCTGCATACAGCAAGGAGGTCAGTTCAGATTTGTGGACTATTTATACTTATACAAGACAGATAAATCCTTTGAAGCTATTGGAGTGACTTGAGAATTCAGCTGGTGTAAAGGCAGTCGGAACCTGCTTCTGAGTCCTTTGGTTGGATCTTATGGCTTGATCTATGCTGGAGATACTTGTCGCAGAGTTAGTCATCCTTGTGTCCCAAAGAGACCTCGCAGCCAGAATTAATCAGAATTACCTGCTGGGACGAATGGTCTGGTGAACTACAGGGCTGGATTTGGGAACAAATAAGAAGGAAATTCTATATATTGAGAAAGGAGCTAATCAAACCAAAATCTGTAAAAAATAAATGGTTTGCTGTGCAATCAGGGAACAGTTTCCCTCCTTGCCTGATTGCCTATGGGTAATTACAGGTGGCTGATTTATTCTCCTCTGGAGCATTCCTGATCCTTTGCTCTGGTGTAAGCCATTCCTGGCCACTCCTGCCAGCCCCACCGGCGTGGGAGCCAGTCTGGAGCAGGGCATTTGGCCATTGCCACACTGCAACTACCGACACCGACCTCTGACTTTCTGTGACAACATCTCCTTGACTCTGCAGCCCAAGCCAAGAATCATTGGCCTGAACTGAGGAAAGTGCATTAATGTCCATTTTTTTTTCATTAAATTCATATCAAGTTTTTGTTATTTTAAATGCTGAAAGGAGTTGGGCACTTAAAACCCACTGAGTATCTGTGGGATCTGAAGATCCAGTTTTCGCCTGTGCTTTCACAAATCTGTGCTTCAGAGGTGTCCTGGTATGTGAATTCAGTCAACATGTCATGTGTGAGTACCTTTATAATTTTCCCATTGTGCTGATACCTTTGTGCATGTCAATCAGTCCCTGTTTGTTTTGAAACAAAACAAACATTATTTGCAAAGTGTGTCCGCCCAAAGCAATTCTCCAAACAGTTCACATTGCGTGCATCACCCGTGCCAGGAAAATGTGTATATCTCCATGTAAAAACCATTTGTGCACCCTACCTTCATAAATCTCCCACACTCAGCCCGTGGCCCAACTCCTCTGTTATGTCAGAGGACAGTGATGATGCATTCACTGCTGCGTTCCTGTTGCTGCTGACAGACAGCAACAGCCACAGTGAAAAAAAAAGCACCATTATTTAACACAAGCCCTTGCAGCAAACAGTCCCTGGAATTTCCAGCTGCGGCCATGTCATGCCAGGCTCTCAGTACACCTTGCTAATCTCCCAGCACAAGCATTTCTGTAAGGGGAGGAAATGCTGTTTAGTTCAGGCAGGATTAGAGCAAGGCAGAAAAACAAAGCCTTGCCCTAAGCCACCATTTCAAATCCGTGGTAGAGACTGTAACAAATGCCAGGAGATTCCCAATCCCTTGTTTCAGCCATGAGGCAAATCCTATCTTTGCAGCGACTTCAGTAGCTCACTAAGACCAATTGACTGTAGCATCCAATTCATCTTTACAAGCTTCACGGCACTACGGTTTGCTAGGGATGCCAGAGTGCAAAATAATTTTCATTTTAACCGTTTTTTAGCTGTGGATATTAAAGACACAGGTGGATTGAAATAACCCCACATGACACATCTGTCATTTTTCCACCTTTTTCATTGTCTTTGATGCGGGACCTGGACCACTGTGTCCTCCATGTCAGTACATCATCTAAACGTTGTTTAAAGAGTTGCTGTAGTGTCAATATTAAAGGGTAAAAGCATGTCAGCTTATGTTTTATCTAGACTGAGAGCACAAATGCTTACCCTGCAATGCATTCGGGAGCAGTGGCTGTGCCCAGGAACAAAGCCGTGGTGCCAGCCAAACCACGTCTGATCCTGAGATGTCACCCTTGACATACAGGTTTGGAGATGCTATTTCCCAAACACAAATGTCAAAACGGTGACACTCATTCAAAAATCAGCCCCTGCTTTTGCTAAACACATGAAATACCCATGAATAGGTTTAGAAGCAGACCAGGTCCCTCACAGTGGGCTTTAAAACAGAAAATCTGGGGTAGGGAGGAAAGAATTTAGAAAGAGATGAAGAGGGCCGAGAAGGGGGAGAAACTACCCCGCCAGCTGTGCCAGCGGTTATGTGTTAATATGGTATCACCACGAGATGAGCTTTCTTCCTAAAACAGCCTTATTTGGGGATTAGCATTGAAACAATGTCATCTGCTCTTGATCCTTTCCAACCTCGCTTAGCTGCCATTTGGCTCCTGCTCCTTACACGATAAAGGCCTCCAAGAGCCACACAGACGGAGTGAGAGCATTAACACTGGCGCCTCATTACAGACCACATTACCAGGGACGATTAATGCCTGACAGCACATAAACCCGTCCTTTCAGCAACATGGTCCCTCTTGCTTTCAGTTCTTCACCACAGCATATAACAAGAGAACACCAGACATCCCTGACATCCTTCTAAATATTGTGGAGGGAGGGTCTGTTCCTAAAGCCCTTCCAGATCCCAGGTTCCCACCCAAATAAATGAATAATGAGCATGAAGCACTGGGTCAGCTCTCCTCCTCTTGGAAGCATCACCCCACTTGGCCAGTAGAATGGAAGCACCTAATAAGATCTATTTTGGATAATCTATATGACAAAATGAAGCATTTCCTTTTATTTGTTTTTTATTTCCTGATGGATGAGATTGCTTCTGGGATGCTTCTGTACCTTTTGGCTTTGGCTAAATAGCAGGAGAACTCCCAATAGCAGGAGTCAAAGGATCTTCTGTATGACCACGCTCCCGTGCACTCGTGAATGGAAAATTACGTGTCTTCATAAATCACAGGAATATAAAGACCACATGTGGTGTGCAGACCTCCCACATATCCACATGAGAGTGGGTCAGTGCTAGCCAAGAAATCTGAAAGCAGAATTATCTGTATTATGTGCTTTACTTTGCTCTAATACTGAATAGAAGTGGAGAGGGGAAGAGAAAAGACAAAAATAAAAGAGAATGTCAAGAATAATGAAAAAAAAATATGTTCCAGGCTCAGAGAAATTATTTTGACACCAGCTTTCACATTTTTTTATTGTCACCCCTTTGGGCAAAGTCATTCAAAAGGACAAACAGAAAATCATACCGCAGACTAAGATACAGAACCTGCCTCTCTTAGCAGACTGAATGTGACAGATAAAATAAGACCCCAGGATCTAGCCACGGTAGAAAATAAAAAGGTTGTTTTAAAATATTGTTGTTTTAGTCAGTGGGGAGATTGGTGAACCCTGTGTTATTAAGAGGGTGATTGCTCTACCCTAATTTTTCCCCAGTGTTAATAGAGGCAGATTGAACAGCCGCATCCTGAATGTGATAAGCACCTGCCAGGGTCTGCTCCAGGACCCACCAGAGCTGTCCCTAATGAGACCCGCTTTGCCCTTGAGTGTGTCTGTCCCCCGCGGATGCTGGAGAGCCACCCACGGTTGGTGCAGAGGGGGCTCTTGTGTCCGGAGATACATGTGCTATTTCTCATGTTCACTGAGTATCTACCAAGCTAGAGTTAGCAAAGATTGGGAGGACTTCCCTTTGCAGCAGCTCTCTGCAGACAACGACAACGTGGTGCATCTGGCCTTCCTTGCTCTTTTCCATTGCCCTTCCCATGCTGCTGGTGCGCTGCCCTCCCAGCCCTCTCTCGAGCAGAAAACCTCTGCAAGCCCTCCTGCCCCTGCCTGGCGCCAGGGGCCTCCTTTTCCCTATCAGCCCTTCCTTAACAAGGTCCTACTTTGAGCTTTCCACGGACAACAGACAAATCCCCATTTTCTTCTACTTCTCTGTGCTTTATTCACCCTTTCTGTTTTCCAAGACTAATTTTTTTCCCAGCCTTCTCAGCTATATCACTGTCATGGAAGTTGTTTTACTCACCTGTGAGTTGTAATATATGAACACACATGCAGTTAAGGCCTTTGACCACTGAATTGGCATTCCTCTGCCCTGTGGGGCTCCTTCTTTTCCCCTGAGACTTGCTTTCTGACTACTTTTGGAGTAGTTTTGACCCTGGCCTGTATGAATGAAGGTTGGTCCTGTGTGTTATTACAGAGAGAAGAAAATCCAAAGGACATAAAGGCCCCATCACCTATTAAATTTGAGAAAAATGTGCTCCAGGGGCTGCTGTGCTAGCTTGTGACTTGGAAGAGCTGTTTCCACATTCTGTTCAGACTTCCGTCATGACCTTTCATGAGCTGTTTAGGACCTGACCCTCCGGGCTCTTCAAACCTTGCAAGGCTTGGGACATAGGATGTGTCTACCTTGCAGAAATAGCAGCTGGATGTGCAGCCTGGGATTTGGCATGGGCTGGTTTATCTTGCCACAAATAAGTAAGGTAAGTGCTGAATTATGATTTATGATTACTTTAAACCGGGTATTTCTGTTACATCTTGTCATGGTTTAACCCCAGCCAGCAACTAAGCACCACGCAGCTGCTCGCTCACTCCCCCTACCCCAGTGGGATGGGGGAGAGAACAGGAAGAGTAAGAGTGAGAAACACTCCTGGGTTGAGATAAGAACAGTTTATTAATTTAAATAAAATAAAGTAAAATAGTAGTAGCAATAATAATAATATAATAATAACAGTAATAATAATATACAAAGCAAGTGATGCACAATGCAATTGCTCACCACCTGCCGACCGATACCCAGACAGTTCCCGAGCAGCGATCGCTGCTCCCCGGCCAACCCCTCCCCCCCAGTTTATATACTGAGCATGACATCATATGGTATGGAATAGCCCTTTGGTCAGTTTGGGTCAGCTGTCCTGGCTGAGCCCCCTCCCAGTTTCTTGTGCACCTGGCAGAGCATGGGAAGCTGAAAAGTCCTTGACTAGAATAAGCAGTACTGAGCAACAACTAAACCATCAGTGTGTTCTCAACATTATTCTCATCCTAAATCCAAAACACAGCACTGTGCCAGCTACTAGGAAGAAAATTTAAGTCTATCCCAGCTGAAACCAGGACATCTCTCTACAGGACTGCTGCCACTTTTTAACTGTAGTGAAGACACACACATAGTGTCACTGCAGATCTGCCAAGGGGACACATGCACTGAAAACTGGGAGACAATGAGGGGATTCACACAATTTAGCACCAACCAAGCACGGAAAAAAATCCTTCATGTTTGGAAATAAGATATTGCTAAGCCACAAAGTAAGTGAGCATTCGTTTGGCATGAACCAGAGACCAGGCTCAGACACTGGAACATCAACACTGTGAAGTTGTTGGTGTGGTCTCGGGCATGATATGGCTGGGGTAAGAAGCACTCTCCTAAGCAAAGGTTCAGGAGTTAGCCTGGGCCAGGGAATACTAATAGTAGGAAGTTTGCAAACTTGTTTTGGAAGCTAAGAGAAGCTAAAAGTAGACATGGTGAGACTATGCCAGCTGGCCACAGGACCAAAGGGCGGGCACCGGCACCGGTTCACTGGTACAGGTATAGCCAGAGGAGTCGCCAACAGGCCCGAAAGTCATCAGCGACTTGGCACCCACAACTGCTATTCATCAGAAACTTGGCCCCATTCTGGGCCATAATTTTTTTATGCCCTAAAGAGCAGCTGGCACCTCCACAGAGCCAACAGGTCTCTGCTCCAAAGAGTCTCTGTTCAGGTGTAAAGGAGGTGTGGCTGGGCCAAAGATGGAGGATGAGACACAGGAGGATATCACGAACCTCTGAATGCTCAGTCTAAGTGTAGGCACATTTCAGGTGAAGAAAAAGTGGTGAGGCACACGGTGTGGACAAAGACATGTAAATACAGTCCCGTGAACACAATGAGGAAGAATCTATTAAGTTAAAGAATCTCAGTGAGTCTTTCTGCCAAGTCCATCACGGTTTCAAAGTGACTGTGCCCTGCACAAATAGACTGAAGGAGTAGAAGGATAAGCGGGTTTTTAATCCAGCTCATTACATGAGCCTTGAGAAGACCAACCAGATCAAGCTCTGCACAGGAGTAGAAGAAAATCTTTGTGGAACTTGACAGGATTTAGATATGCACTTGATGACTACAGAGACATTTCTGGTCTCACCCCCAAGTCATACCTCATGGTGCCCTAAAGAACTGTGATTCTCCTCCCCGCTTTACCCCACTTACTATCTAAAATCACCGTGTCCCCATTTTATCACTATGTTATACTCCCTCACCCAGAAGGTACCTAAGACAACAAGATGCACTTGAATTCTCAGAGCTGAGGCCTCATATTTTTACTTGGATTAAAACATCCTTCAAAAACAAAGCTAATTTTTGCCTTATTTTCTGGGGGAAGTCTCACTGAGGTGTGTCTTTTAGGCTTCATCCAGGTCCAAGGGGAATGCATCTATGTAATATAGAGGTCCTGAACTCACAGCACTGCCCAAGCATGACCAGCACTCTTCGGAATGAGGCCTCTGATCTGCAGGTCGGTGATTGCTCACGGAAAACAAAATGGACTTTGAGACCTTTGTCAAGGCCTACAGTAAAGATTCAATGAAAAGGATGATTCATGGCAAGAAGAAACTTTTCAGAGCAAATCAACCCTTCCACCAAAAGACACTTCTTGGGAGAACATGGGCTTGAAGTTTAAAGAAAATCTCTTGTGAAAAATGGTTACGAAAGGATGTATCTAGTGTTTGAAATATCTGGCCTTGCTGTGCTTTTACCAACTGTTGGGCTGTATCAGGTGCAGGTGGATGGCTTTGTTTGGTTAAGTCAACATGATCATCCTTGTAACACTGGCCTGACTGTTTGGAAAGAAACTGCAAACTGGCACACATCACAGCTGAGCTTTTGTGACCAGCAGCAAAGTGGCACTTATAGCTGAAGGGTGACAGGAAAGCGGGAAAAATCTGAATTAGGGGATAAAAAAGCCATGGTATGCTCACGTGGCTGCACTCTCAGTTTGATTCCTGTTTGGGGGTTGTCATTTTTAACTGAGTCCTGATCTCTGGGTGGAGACACGATCCAGAAGAAAAATTCTGGTTTTGAAGCACTTTTCCATGAGTAATGCATGAACTTTCCAACTTAGCACTGATTTTTGAACACTAACTACAAGTTTGCAGTTTTTCAACAGAACCAAAGGTAAACAACAAAACATAATTTGCACAAACAATGTATTTAGGTTGTCACTGTGGAGCAGGACTAGGATGGATCTCCTGAGCCCCACATTCTGATGCTCACATTACATTAATAGTGAAGGGAAATGAAAAAATAGGGAAAAAATAATCTCTCTGCATCAGTGTGTAACTGTGCTATATTTTATAGATGAATGATAATGCTTAATGGCTTCAGAATAAAGAGAGGAGCTTGGGGTCTCCATCGAATGTCACCTTTGAGTACTCTAGTGGTATATTTTTGATATAATTCAAATCTGTGAAGGTCTAATTCACTCATGCTTCAGCCTCTGAAGTGAGGAGGTGCATGAGTGGGGTCACAGACAGACTAAGAGCAAGTCAGTGAATTGAAAAGAAAAATAACATTAGTGGATCTGAACATGGTGTCAGTCTAAGACCCTCAAGGACGGCTCCTCTCTCTGCTGCACTCGGGCTGAGGGTGGCTTAGTGAATTCATAGCTGTAAACTGCTTTGAGATCTCTATGGGAGAGGAAAGCAGGTGTCAAACATTATTATTTACACTAAGTAATTGCGTAAAGAAAATCCCAGAATCAGACCTTTGTTCTACATTTGCAAATGTATTCCCTTAATGATCTCTTTTCAAGCCTTTTGAGCTATAAATAGGTTTGTAAGTTTAAGAGCTGGAAATAAGCCACCAGCAGTGTGACTGACTATTGTGAGAAGGTTTTATTAATTTTGGGTTGGGGGAAGGGGCTATGCTAACTCAGAGTGGGGCAGCAGGGCTGAAACCAGCCTGTGCCAGTTTGGGAGGAGACCATGGGCTGGGATCCACTGAGGAGAAGAGGCAAGGAATGAAGGGAAAAGGGAAGAAAAGCAACACAAAATCAGTGGGACCAATACGATACGTGCCAAATGCTAAGGTTTTTGAAAATAAGCAGAGACAACTATAAAAGGTCTGTGCCTAGATAGATAAAAATAGTTATAGGTTATGTACACAAAGGAAAAGCACAAGCAAATAGACTACGCTGCAGGAATTTCTTTATGCAAGGGCCTGTGTTTCTCAAAGCAGAAAATGTTACATCACGAGTCACTGTCTTTGCAACAAAGGGCCAGTGTGGCCAAGCAGCAGTGGCACGTGAGAAGAGAGTAGCTGTGATGGAAATCAGCAAGTCCATAGTAAAACCCATGATACCAGCTGGAAACAAGGCAGGACACAGTTCTGGTTGTGGGACTGCTGAATTAGGATCTCTTCCCTTCCCAGCAATCTGGAAATGCTCCGCTTACCTTGTCAACTATACAGACTCCAGGTACTGAACTGAGGACATCAGCTGCTTGGAGCTAGACAGCATCTGGAAGGAACACAGCAGAGTGCTAAAGCATACAGCATCCCACCAGTGCTTCTTCCAGGAGTGGAGGCCAGTCTTCAGGCTTTAGACGCTTTTTGTCCTATTTGACAAAACCTTTGTAGCTTCTTGAGGCCACAGCTTTGGCGCTACCCATTGGGAATTTAGTACAGACTAACCAGCCTTTCTCTATTTAAAGAAGAACGTTTATTTTCACATTATAACTTGCAGAACAAAGAACTGAGCAACTGTATCACTAAGGACATTTCCTACAAAACTGTGCTAGCAAAAATAATTCTAAACATCTGTAGTATCTCGGACAAGCATATTTCTCTGGCCAAAAATTGTCCAAAAGGGACTTTAAAGCCATCCTCCTCCAGGACTGCTCACAAGAGTAGAAGATTGAGGTTACAAAATGGCCCAGACTCTGCGCCCAGTCTGACTCCTGCTGAAGACACCAAAACAGCTCTAGTGACTTCTGCAGGACACGCTCTGTGCTAGCCCTTGGTTTTATTATCCACCTCCTCTGTCTTTCACCAATATTTCTAATGAAATTTGCTCATAACAACAGCTGCCCGACAGGGTTGCCTGTCTCTCGGTGGGACGACCAAGTTTTTGCTTGTGCTAAGTGAGATACAAGGGCCCAGGGAGGCAGGTAGAGGCTGTGGGAATCAGATGGCAGCGGAGCCACCGACTTCTATGTGCTCAAGTGACATTTTTATCAAATGTCATTTTTACAGACAGAACAAGGCAAGTGAAAGAGGTTTTTTCCAGCTTACTTTTTCTCTTCCTTTTCTGGCAGTGATCAGTTAATAAAACACTGCCCAGGCTCTTAAGTTATTTTGATCTTGGTAGGTCAGAATTTCTTTTTTAGTCTTTAAATACAGAGAACAGAGAAGTTACCTGCCCTTATAGCCTCACGCAGTGAGTCCACGGTGGAAGCGGGAATGTCTCTGAGCGTCCCACTCCTGCACAGCAAGTCTGTTCCCTGTCCCACTGCTGTCTTGTCCCAAAGGACACAGCCAAACCAGCCTGAGGCAGGGTTTTGGGGGGAAAAGCAGTACAGAGGGAAACCTCACATCATCCCATCATCTTAGTGTATAAAAGTACACAATGTATAAAAAACCACAGTCCCATCTTCTGCCAGGGGCTTCCCAAAGCGCTGATCCCCACTACTAGTAGCAGAGGTCTGCAGGAAGACATAGACCGGAGCCAGGCAAACAGTGAGATGGGGAAGAGGCAGGCGAGGGATCCTTTGCTGCCAGCCGGGAAAGAATCGCAAGGGGTGATCACTCCCGGTGCCCTGCTGCTGAGATGATGGTGCTATGTGGGCATATGTGAGAGACTGACAGCAGAGGTAGATGTTGCATGAGGAGCGGCTGCCATTCCATCACGGTGAGCCAAGAATGAACGTGTTTGCACGCATACGCCGATTACTCCCTGCTCAGCGTCGCGGTGGGAGGCAGGTTTGTAACAGAAAACCGCTTCTCACTGCTGAGTCACCCCTTGCTGCTGATGCACTCCCTGATCCCAGGCCCCTTCCAGGCTGGTGAAGTAATGGTTCCACAAGTGCTTTTGAAAGGTAGAGTGCAAGTGAAGACATCAGGCTGAATTACCCCAGGAATGGGAAAGGAAAGTGGGGATGAGGAAAAAGCTAAAGTCATTGGACTGCACAGATTTGGGTGGCTCATTGTTTGGATCTAACTTTTGAATTTCCAGTGTCTGGTCTCATTTGCTGAGAAGTTAAAGACCATCAGCTTGGGATCCTCAGATGTTCGACTACCTTGGAAAATCAGGCCAATCATGTCAAAATCACTACATATTTAAGAAAATGTGGGCTCTGCACATTACATTAGAAGCCTGCTGTCAATAGCCCCAGAGATACACTTACCAAATAGAAAATGCTTGTGCTTTTTCAATCATCAGAATGATATCATAGATTCAGAGCTTGGCTGCTGTTGGAAAGAGCATAGAGAGTGAAATGCGGTGTAGATCCTACTGGGTAACACATTCCTTAATGGCATTTTTAAAGCATTCTGCATTGGCAATAAAATATAGAAAGAGGGAGAACAGAGGACAGCCTTCACTGAGAATGGAAGAGGAAAAAAAAAAAAATCACAAGAGCTTTTCACTGATGTGGGCTGTGGCATCGCTCTATCTGCTGCTCAGAGCAGACATTGTTTCCAAAATATACCCAGCACAAATCTAGCAGAGCAAAACTTGAATAGCTAGTCATGGTCCCCTGGATTTAAATAGGTTGCCAACTCCCTATAGAAAGGAGCACCGAAAATAACTAAATCTGGATCACTGGAATATTCCAGTTGTCCCTCAAATAAACAACCTCTGCAGAAACATTTGGTTTCCCACTGAAACTACAAAGATCTGGTCATGGTGCCTAGTGATACATGAAACTGTTGATCCTGTTCTCAAGATGATTAAGGGCTATTTATTTGTTGTTACCTCTTGAGAGAAGGATGTGATTTATCACAAAAGAATGGAGAATTTCACAGGACGGTACCAGGCTCCATACAGTTGTGATGGAAAGGTTAGCATCAAGCAGGTAATGTTTTGCATGGTCCTGGAAACATTTCAGGACAGTATTACAGCAAGGTGAAATTCAGGCTCCATTGAAGTTGATTCCAAAACTCCTGTTGACTTCACCAGAGCCAAGTTTTCCTCCAAAGAATCCCTACATATGTTTTAGCTCCCTGGAGCTTTGCTTTAATAGCTATGTTTTCCCCACAGGACTAGAAATGGAGAGGAAAAGAAAGGGAAGTGAAGGTGTGTGGGAGGCAGAGGAAACAAAGCCTCCCTCCCCCATCCCTTTCATGGGGTGAAGCTCCTGATTATACCCTCAGGCATCCACATCTCCCTCTTCTCTTCCTTTTGCTCTTACAGGTCTCATCCCTTCAGTGCAAAGGAGCCCACAGGCAGCCGGCTGCCTCAGCCTGGTAATGCTCCACCACTGGCACTTCTTACTCAGTGCGATCAGCCAAGTGCCTCAACAGCATCCTGCTTTCTTATTCACGTTTAGACTTAGTCTTAAATTGTTGGCAAGACTGACACATGCCTTCTTCACTGCTTTGCGCCAAATGAAGCGAAGACAATGACTTCTTTTTCCAAGTGAGTCCTGCTGATGGTCCAGCTTACAAGTAGGCTTACATGGGACTTTAGCTGAGGCATCCTACTAAGATCCATCACCAAGTCCTTCATCATGTCGTAGGCAGTCAGTGCTGAAGAGGGAGAGGGAAGAAATACAACAGGTAGGTGCATGTATGACAATCTGTTTCTCATTAATGTCTTGCCTTTAATCACAAATAATCAGAGCCTGACTTAGTCCCCAAATGGGAAACTTTTTTCTCTTTTCCAAAATGTTTTTGATTACAAGCTACCATTAGATAGTCTTGCTAACCTATAGAATTGGCTGGGTCTCTTTGATTTGAGTTCAATGACAATCGACAGCCAGGCTGTCCACAGCCAAACTGTATGTGAAATAAAAGCAATTTTCTTATTTTGCTGAAAGATATTTTCAGTTTCAGTTTCACGTGAGTGGTAGCACTTTGGGAGGATGTGGCGCCTGGAGTTTCAGAAGATGTTTTGCCAAGAAATCACTGCTTCGAGAAAAGCTGCTTGCAGCAGTGCACCTTTCAGTCCTCTCCTCCTCCTCCTCCTCCTCCTTTTTTTTTTTTTTTTTTTTAATTTTTTCAGAAAATCATCATTCCCACAGCTTGGGGAAGGAGGGAAAGCTACATTCGTGAGACCTGCAAGGAGAGCCACTGCTCCCAGCGAGCTAATGCAAACACATTGCAGCAAGCAAGGAGCAGCACTGCCTGTCACTGAGATGAGATCCCACCAGCCAGCTGATGGTGGTTTCCTGCTTCTGGGACAGGCTGGAGCAATTGGTTTGTAATCCAATTGAATTTTGGCCAGAACACAGCCCGGGAGACTCACTGCTGAACCATTTCACTTTGACAGCTGGCAACAATTTGTGGACTGCAGGAACGCCTGCTGAGCTTTCTGCGCAGAGGTGGATACAGAGCTTGCCAAAGTGAGAGACACCTGCTCCTGCCTCCCAGCTCCCACCTGGAGATAAAAGCCTCAGTGTCTCTCGAGACAGAAATTTTCCTATCATTTGTGAAATGCAGGAGCCCCCAGCATATAAACCATCCCTCTTTCTTCTTTCCTTCTCTAGTTTGACCATTGCAAAAAATAATTTGATAAAAGTCTGCTTTAGTTTCAAGGACTAAGTTTAGCTGAGAGGATCTTGTTCCAGATCAATGCACGGAAAAGACATTAAATCAATTAAATCAATGCAATGCCATATCTACAAAATCCTCATTATCAGATTTCACATCCCGTATGCTATTATCACAATAGCCAATTGCCCCTCCCAGCAACATAAGTGGGAGACTTGCCATTAGCATCAGTAGAAAGTGCACTGAATCCTGAAGAAATAAAATAGCAACCTGGCAGAACAAGGCTCAGCCACTGCATAGCCTGCAATGGTGTAAATAACCACCCACATCTTGAAAAATTAATGCTCCAAAAGCTCTGTTTTATTGGGGTATCAGAGAGACAAGCTGACATAGTGTTTCAAAGAGCTTATGTTGCAGCAGCCATGCATGTAATGTGCCCTCTGTGTATGGCCCACATGGGAGCAGGAGGACCAGCTTTCATACAACAGCGTGGCACAGATACATTGCAACCCGCTGTTCCTCCTTGGCACACTCAGCTTCTTGCCTGCAATGGAGGGATGGGACGGAGAAGGAAAGCAAGTCCAACGAGTGATCACAGTGGGAGAGAAATAACAAAATCTGGAAGCGTATTTCCTATTTGTTCTTTGGTATCACTATCTCAGATTGCATTGGCAATCAATGCATGATTAATGCAAGGGAATAATATTATGCTCCTTGTAAAATTGCTTCATCTAGCTGCATTTAAGTAAATTCATAAATAGAAATGGGTGAATGGAATATATTTATTGCAGTAGCCCTGAGAAATGCTTTAAATGCACTGCTTGCCATCTTTGCATTTACTTTATTACTTGGAAAGCTCAGTACCTTTAAGAGCAAAGTTGCTGAATTCAACTGAAAGTTAAACTCTTGGAAGGTGACAGACAAACCAGCTCACTGGCTTCTCATATTACCTTATTTTTAATCCACTGGTGCCACTGCAGTGCTCTGCAGTGTATTTTGTATTTTTTATACAAAAAAAAAAAACCACAAATTTTTCAGTGAGCTATTTAATTCAACAAATTGAATACAAAAGCTTCTAATAACAGGCTCTCCCTCAAAAAAAAAAAAAAAAAATCCCAAATATAGTCTATACTGTCAAATCATACGTGCCTGCTTAAAACAACTTACAGCTCTATATCTCTGATCACATCACGCTGTCTGACTTTGCAGCCTGGGGAAGAAGGGCTTTGCAATGTGCACTGAGAGGTGGGGAAAGCAAGTCAGTTCTCTGCTGCAGGAGCCCTTTGTGGGAAAGACGAAAACAAAAGATCTGACTGGTTTGTCCTGGGGCAAGTTCCAGCCCAGTTTGATTCTAGTCAGCTGAAATGCAGCCATGTGGCATGGGGCGGGGTGGGGAGGGGAGTGTGAAGCCTTTCCCCAGAGTAGTGGGACACCAAACTTTTAGGATGTTGTGTCCTCTGTCAGCTGACAATCTTAGCAAAAGTCAGCCAGGCACTGGCTTTCAAGGCTGCTGGTCTTCTTCTGACAAAGTCCAGCCCCTGTCCCTAACAACAGAAATGCTCTGAAGTCTTCAGGGAGTGGGAAACCATCTTGTACACACTTGTTCCTTGGGGAGCTCTTCTCAAAACCCAGTCCTGCTGCCACCCAGCTTCCTCATCACTCCCTCTTCCCACCCAGCTTTGTCACTCAGAGTTTACTGTGGGATTGAGGATTTGGCCCTAGCAAGACCATGGATGTAAAAGAAAGATCCCTTTTAATCAGAGGTTAGTGAGGGAGGAAAAAGAAGTGGCATGAGGTGAAAATGGGGCTGACATCTCCCCAGACCAGCCCTTGTCACAGTCACCCCGTCAGCTAGACCACTTCTGAAAACACTGCTATTTTTACTACCTCAAGAACAAAAGCATCCACCAAAGAGTGCAGGGCAGGGCTGTCAGATGTCACCTCCTTTTTGCTTCCCCCTTCTTTAGGAAAAGATACCTCCTGAATTCAAGGAATCCCTCACTTCCCTCAAGATGCTGGTATTTATAGGATTTTTTTTTTTAATTCTAAGAAATTATCGGGCTCCAATACTGTATTTTTACATATCTTGGAATCAAGTCGCATTGTTTCCCCTCACTTCTGTGTTATTCACCTTGCCCTGCAAATCCTGCCAAGTGAATTGCGATGTTTATTGCTCTGCCTTGCATTATTTTCTTCCCACTTATCTGAACAACCTGCAAGAAAACCTGTTGGTAATGGCCTCTCCTCCTGTCACATATGACTGTTCGCTCAGTCCCACCGAACACCAGGCCAAAGCCACATCCTCCATCCTGCTGGATAGACACTGCCCTAGCCCTAGTGCAGCGCACAGCGGGGGCAGTCCCTGTGAGGCTGCAGTAGCTCTGTTGGGTTTGCATGGCAAGGGTTTGATAGCGGGGGGGCTACAGGGGCAGCTTCTGTGAGAAGCTGCCAGAAGCTTCCCCTATGTCTGATAGAGCCAATGCCAGCCGGCTCCAAGACGGACCCACCGCTGGCCAAGGCCGAGCCTATCAGCAACAGTGGTAGCGCCTCTGGGATAACTATTTAAGGTGAAAAAAGTAAAAAAATGGGCACAACTGCAGCCAGAGATAGGAGTGAGAGTATGCGAGAGGAACGACTGCAGACACCAAGGTGAGTGAAGAAGGAGGGGGAGGAGGTGCTCCAGGCACCAGAGCAGAGATTCCCCTGCAGCCTGTGGTGAAGACCATGGTGAGGCAGGCTGTCCCCTGCAGCCCATGTTGGTCCATGGTGGAGCAGATATCCACCTGCAGCCTGGGGAGGACCCCACGCCGGAGCAGGGGGATGTGCCCAAAGGAGGCTGTGACCCCGTGGGAAGCCCCCACTGGAGCAGGCTCCTGGCAGGACCTGTGGGGGACCCACGCTGGAGCAGTCTGCTCCTGAAGGACTGCACCCCATGGAAGGGACCCACGCTGGAGCAGTTCGTGAAGAACTGTAGCCCATGGGAAGGACCCACGTTGGAGAAGCTGGTGGAGGACTGTCTGCTGTGAGAGGGACCCCATTGCTGGAGCAGGGGAAGAGTGTAGGAGTCCTCCCTGGAGGAGGAAGGAGCAGCAGAGACAACACGTGATGGACTGACCACAATCCCCATTCCCCGTCCCCCTGCGCCACTCGGGGGGAGGAGGTAGAGAAAATCGGGAGTGCAGTTGAGCCCTGGAAGAAGGGAGTGGTGGGGGGAAGGTGTTTTAAGATTTAGTTTTTATTTCTCATTATCCTACTCTGATTTGATGGGTAATAAATTAAACTGATTTTTCCCCACATTGAGTCTGTTTTGCCTGTGACAGTAATTGGCGAGTGATCTCTCCCTGCCCCTATCTCGACCCACGAGCCTTTCGTTATATTTTCTCTCCCCTGTCCAGTTGAGAAGGGGAGTGATAGAGTGGCTTTGGTGGGCATCTGGCATCCAGCCAGGGTCAACCGACCACAGGAGCCTTGTAACAAAGATAGGAAGCCAAGGGAGGGAATTCGAGCATTTTAGTCCAAAATATTCACTTCAGGCCACATAAAAGTGGCATAGAGGAGCAGAGAACTGAGCCTGTGGCTCCGCATGGTTCAGAGCAGAAAGGAGGGCAGAGATTTTATTCAGAGCAGTCTATAGTGCACCAGGTTCAACCAAGGGGTCTCCAGGTCCAGGCAGCTTTTCTCCTTGAAATACCGAGGGAGGCAAGGCAGTGCAGTACCGTGCTTCATCATGCTGCAGGATGTTCTGTCTTCTCAAGGCCTAGCGCTGCCACATGAAGCAAACAAGGAGGAGAAAGTTTGCCTTCTGGGGTGCTCTGCTGGTGTTGCCCCTGTAGCCCTCTACAGCAAGACTGCAAGGATGGACATCCCCCTTTACTGGTAATCCCAGATGTATCGTTACAGTGGTTAATTTTTTTAAAGGAAAAAAACCAGATTTGCCAATCTAATTTGATTCTAGTGAATTTTTAGAGGCAATTAAAGGTTTGGGTTTTGGCTTTTTTTCATTTCCTATCTAGTACAGATCAGCAGCTACAAAGACACTTTCAAATTATCAGCTGTGCTTCTCAAGCTGGGCTGAGCACCCTGTTAATAATCCGCCACCGGAGTGCAATGAGGACATCTCAGATGGCTGCTGTCAGAGGTCCAGGCTTACCCTCGCTCTGGGCCCTGCCTTTTTATCTAATAATTTGCCCTCCCCACTCTCTGTTGATGTACTATGGAGCACATGGTGGAGATGCAAGGAAAGGAGGGAATGGAGGTGGCATGTTTCTCCTCTTGAGGACAGCATATGTTTGAAAAGTGGCAGGATTTCTGAAATAAAGCAATGTAATGAGACGGCAGGGAAGGGGAGCAGTAGGGGAAGATTAAGGCAACAGATTTCCCTGGGAAACTCTGTTTTCCAGAAGAATCATCAGAGGAAAATGCTCTTCCGATTCACATTAATATGTCCCTCTTTTTTTTTTTACCTCCAAGGCAGGATATAAGGCAGAGCAGAAACCAGGGAAATGGCAGCCTCGTCACGGAGCCAGTGCTGCAGTAGAGCTGACGGAGTATCTAGGTCAGCGTGCAGCAATTCTTTGCAGATGACCGAGATCTACAGAGCTGAAGGCCAGCCTTGACTGTGAAGCCAAGCGCTCCTTTTGCAACTGAAGGGCGTAAAATCTGCTCCCCCTTTCAAGCAGCATTGCAGGAGGAGACCCCACACCGCAGCCTCCGTCAGCTGGAACTTACGCTCGTCAGCCCTGCTCACCCATCCCTGCTCGGCTGAGCACAGGCTGGGAAATCAGCGTTGCCATGGGATTCGGATACAAAAGGCCAAAAGATGTGGATGTCAACCAAGTACCCAGATATCCGTGGAGGATATTTTCAGCCCTAAAACCAAAACTGATGCGGAAGTTCTCCTCTACAAAAATGGCACCTTGCTTTCTCACACCTGAGAGCAACATCAAAGTTACCGAGAAATCATTTTTGTATTTTAAATGTCTTCACTTAGCTTTGAATTTTGTTGCATTTTACGTGGGTTTTAGGAGAAGCTCATGCACTCAAACACTTGTCTGCTTTTTCCAAATATCCTAGTTGGTCTAATGAAAGATACTACCCCTGCCAACAGCCTTAGTGTCCTCAGAAGAGATACAGCTCTCAGACCAGCACACTGCCCACTGGGCATGCACCGATCCTGTATCACGGGATCTTTCTCCCTCCTGCTGCTATGCCTCAACCCACTGGGACAAGAGCATGAAAGGATCAGTGCTTTCCCTGTATATCATCCCTGAGCATCAATAAGACTGGCAGCTGTCTCTCAAGATTTGTGCTAAACTCTGCATCTTCTTTAGAGGTTGATTCACACAGCCGTGGCCTTCAAAGTCAAAAGACACCGTTAGATCATCCTGTCAGGTAGCACAGGCCATCAGGATTTGTGTTTTGTTAAAACGTGCCCTTCAGAAACAAGACAGTCCACTCTTGATTGACAGCCACAGAGGAGGGAATAGCTGTTATTTCCCTGTGCTGACAGAAGTTTAGAAAGTCATTCATGAGGTTTATTCTAGGTTGTTGAAAGCAGCAAGTGGGTTTTCCTGATGATCTTGATTCCTGGCAGAAGAATACATTGAATTTTGTGCTCAGGACCTAAACTGTTAAACTGTGATGCCAACCAGCTAAATAACCTGCCTTGCCATCGAAGATTTAAAGACGTACTATAGATGAAGTGCCCTGTAATTCAGGATTTTGAGTAGGAATATTGAAAAAAGGACAGTGCCAGGAGAAATGTTGATGTTCCTAGAGTAAAGGCAGCTGCTTCTACATATGCTGAGAAAGGAGGGCAGTTATTAACGCAAGGATTTTGGGGCAGGAGCTATCTGTTAGTTGTATTTTGGATGTCCTGGTTTTGGCTGGGATAGACTTAAATTTTCTTCCTAGTAGCTGGCACAGTGCTGTGTTTTGGATTTAGGATGAGAATAATGTTGAGAACACACTGATGGTTTAGTTATTGCTAAGCAGTGCTTACACTAGTCGAGGACTTTTCAGCTTCCCATGCTCTGCCAGGTGCACAAGAAGCTGGGAGGGGGCACAGCCAGGACAGCTGACCCAAACTGACCAAAGGGCTATTCCATACCATGTGACATCATGCTCAGTATATAAACTGGGGGGAGTTGGCTGGGGGCAGAAATCGCTGCTTGGGGACTGTCTGGGTATCGGTCGGCGGGTGGTGAGTGGCTGCATCACTTGGGGTTTTTTTCCCTGGGTTTTGTTTCTCTCTCTCATTGTTTTCCTTTTCATTACAATTTTTTAAAATAATAATAATAATTATTATTATTATTATATTTCCATTATTAAACTATTCTTATCGTAACCCATGAGTTTTCTTACTTTTGCCCTTCCAATTCTCTCCCCCATCCCAACCGGGGGGGGAGGGTGAGCGAGCGGCTGTGTGGTGCTTGGTTGCCAACAGGGGCTAAACCACGGCAGGGTGATAGCTACCACATTATAGGTGTTAATCTAATAATATTCACCCTGTCTAATACCGGTATGCTTTGTCTGAACTAGTCAGCCTAACGCAGATCACTCCTTTGTTTCTGCTGTAGCAGAACTTGCTAGAACAGCATTTTTTATTATGAGCATTTCTGCTTAAATCCTCCATGTTCTGATGCTGGATAACTTCCTCTTCAAACTGGCATTATAGGGCAAAGAACAAAAAGATCTGGAGTAGAAAACACTTCATTTAGCAAGCACACAGTATTTTACTCTTTTTATGTGGGCACATATAGAGGTACAGCATTTGATAAGACGTAAGGACCTCACACCAACCTCCGATCTGTCTGTGCATCTTTACTTGGCCCACAGAAATGGCCCCATAAGTTAAGTGCAGGGGTGGTTGTGCAAAATCGGAGTGATGCAAACAAAGGCATATTTTGAACAGCATATAATACACATTTAATTGTGTTTATTTAGTGGCCATGGTTAGAAACAGATGTAGCTTTTGCACTTCTTCTGTTTGTAGACATGTTACATTGAAAAACTGTCTTTCCATCACTAGCTCCTGTATAGGGATATACTCACTTGAGGCTAGAAGAAAGTAAGAAGGCAGGAAGGACTTGCTGTAATCTCTGTATGTTTTGCATCCTGCTAAAGCTGCACACATCTGTGTACTGAGAAGACAAAAAAAAAAAAGGCTATTATGTGGCCCAGACAGGTTTACTCAGAGTCTGGTGGAGTTGGGAGTATCACAATCCACGTGATAAAACTGGTACAAAATGTTACTAATCAAAGACTTGGAAAGAAGATGAAGGGGAGAGAGAACAAAACTGTCATTACCCACTATTTTGACTGTTGAATCTGGACTATTCATAGTAACACACCAAGTGTATCTATCCAGTTGCAATAACGAGTGACAGCTGACTACTTAGCAATTAGGTTTTCCTTCCCCACCTCTGAAATTAAGGTCATAACCTTTTCTATTTACTTTTGGGATGTGGTAAATTAGAGCTTTGGCTTCATTACAAAAATTAATTAAAATAGTCACACAATGGCACCATTCATCGCTGTGCTTGTCCCTCCCTGCAGTATGTCCTCATGTCAGCTCTCTTTGGTTTTAGTCCCACATTCCAGTACGTGCTAGTCTGCCTGTATTATTTGGATCAGTAGACTAGATTTTTCTTTTTGTCCACCTTCTTTGCTTCATTGGAAGGGCTCCTCTTGTTTCTAATTCTTTTGTTTCTTTTTTTGAAGAAACTGTACACTAGCAGGCTCTCAGCATGATCTGATCTCCCCAAAATACTGTCTGCCATGGCCTTTGCAGCAGAACTTTTAACTTGGACTCATAGAAGAAACCTCTACCTAACAATTTCTCCTTACTGACATCCCAGGTGTCTAGGTCTGGAAAAGAGGATTAGCGTTCAAGTTGTTTTCATCAGAATTTCAAAAACTAAACATAACTAAAAAGATAGGAAAAATAAAAGTCTGACTATTCCACACTTACATAGAGTTGGAAGTCTGCCTATTGAAATACATTTTATTTTTTTTCTAAACCATTTCTTTGTGAATGTAATGCTTATTTTAAAAGCTGGATTTATGGACTGGCAAAAAATAATGTTTTCTTTTATAGGAGAAAGTGTTGCATTATGTTTCACATGACCGTGTCCTGAGGTGGTTAAACACACGGAGTTCTGTGTGTACCAATAAATACGGATCGCAGATATTTCAGGAATAGTGACCTGCTAAAAATTGTTGCCTGATGGGAAGTACAGAAGAACTCAGATTAATTTTATATCACACTTAAAGGGAGAAATGGCTGACAAGGCTTGGACTAATGTATGTGCTGGGGATAGAGCCCAGCAACTTTGGTATATATGTGTAATTATACTGAAGTCAAAGCTGATGTTGCTTTAAAGAGAACACGAGCTATTTGCAAAAGTGACACCTATTATAGACTTTACTTCTTCAGAGCGTTTAAGCATGTATGTAACTGCAAGTATAACCTGATTTTTTTTTTAACTTACTGCTTGTCTACACAGGTGCACTCAGGAAATTTTACCCAAATTAATTTAGGGCATGACTTTAAGATGCATCAGCTAAACAGCTTTAAAATGAGAAAGCAAGGCCAGTTTTTGTGGAATCAATGTGTCCATGCCAGAACCTGATATAACATAATGAGGCCAGTTTGAAAGACAGTTCTGATCAACAGCTCTGGATATTTAAACCTGTGTTGGCTGTAGATGAGAAACAAGAAGGTATCTTGGCATGGGAATGGTTATACAGGCTGCCCCTTCTTCAGGAAACACAAAAGGCAGGGTCTCCTCTGGGCTAAAATAGTCTTTCTTTGTAGGCTTAGTTTCCAAATAAATCAGGTCCCTGCGTGACCCATCGTACAGTTGCCTGAGCTCCGGTGCTGGTGACATGGGACGGCATAGGAAGGAGGCCATGGCTGAGCAGCAAGCGTGGAAATACGCTGTCGGTGCTACTGTGGGCTTGCACAGGACGAAAGTGCCCACGTAACCTCAGCCACAGGAACCCCGCTGGCCATTTTCTGAGGTTCATCACACAAGAGTTTTAAGAGTGATGACAGGAGCATTGCTTGGAAGGAGGTGATAGACCGGAGCACCTTTTCTGAATCTACCAGCCTGAGATGGCAGATGTGAGCAAGAACATTTCACATTCCCACTACTGAAAAACGTGACCTATCTGTAAAGCCTTTGATATAACATGCAAACCCTGATTCTCAGCTTTTGTGCCTTGTGCACAGAGATAGCTGGGGGAAGGACTTTTTTTCCTGACTTCTTGGTGGGGGGGTAAGTGGAAAATGAATCTAGTCCCTTAAAAATAAGCATCTCGTCCTCTGTGTGCTCTGAATGAATGACATCCCGTGTCGGACTTTGCTGAAAATGTATTTTTTTTTCTTCTGCGAAAAGCTTACAGCTGAAAATGAGACCACATTGGTATTTTGCTGCAGAGTTGTTGCCTGTAGGTAGGCTTCAGATGGAGCTGTTCTATGGAAATCAATCCTGGTAAAGCAATAGCAGCTGTTATTTTGCCAGCAAGCAGCAAGCAGAAACGATTGCAGAGGTACCCCCACTACAGCAATGCTACTTGGTAATTTAAAAACAATTTGGGACATAAAAATAACCCGAATAAAGCTGGAGAACCACAACATTGTTATTTCTCATGTTCTGAAATCAGAGACTGTAAACACCTGCTCCCAAAAAAAAGTGAATTCTCCCTCACCAAGTCCCCAACTCCACATCTGACCACTGAATAATTAAACCTCTTTAGGTGTAATCCAGATTTTTCGCTAGTGGTAAGGAGGGGTCACTATTTGATATTTGTAATGCTGTTGGGACAGCTGGCTCACATGGTTTCTGTTGGGTTTGCTCCATTTTTCATCAATTCCTTTTGTCATCTTTCTGGTTGTTTTGCCTGCTGTCTTACCTTTCCATCCAATTGGGCACTGTAAAGTGAGCTCATGTGCTTTTATGGACAGAACAGAATTGTACTTGGTGAGCACTTTGAGGACTGAAAGAAATCATGTCAGGGACTCCATCTCTTGGAAGCTCTTGGGCTCTTTTTTCTCAATCTATAAAGAGGAAAACACTGTCATCCTTCAAAATATAAATCATTATTGGAAAGCCTCAAACAGGGACAGAATGCTGGTTCCATTAAAAAAAAAAAAGTATACATTTGTTTTTCAAGTTTATTAATGTATTTTATGAAGGTTTGAGGATGAAAGCTTCTGTGGCAATATAATGGTGTATTATAATATTAATTTGCATCAATTTCTTAAAGAGATAATTCAATTAAGTAGTTCAGCCTTTAGCAACCTATTTTTTTAAAATCGTATCTCTTTTTGAACTGTCAACCACTTGAAGGAACAGCCCTTGATTCTTTCTTGATTGTATGCTAGATGAGGCAATTTTTCCTTGGGGAATAACATTAACTAAATTAGGAACACTGTAATTTAAAGGTGATTAAGTACCTTTTGCGATTGTTGTTCTATGACTTCAATCTGATAACACTTAAGTGCATGTGTAATCCAGTCTTCCGCGGGGCTACTCACATTCGTAAGTGGGCTTCAATCTTTCTAAGATCAGGACCTAAATAAGCACCGTAGTTAAATGGTTTACGGCACATTGACAGAGTATATATTTGTCCTGATTGCAATGACATTTTGCACTTGTGCTTGGTGCAAAAACACTCAAAATGATTTTAAAAATTGGGATTTCCATTTTACTGGAGAAAGCAAGGGACAGGAATGTGAATGGATATGTTCTGGGCATAAGGTAAATCTGCTGGCAGACCGGGGAGCAGGCTGTGGACTCCTGACCCTCATGGATTTCTGCTCTGGTTCACTCCGGCTGTACTTTGTGCCTTGGTGTTCAGCATGGGAGAAGCAGCAGGGACACTCCAGGCCAGGCAAAGTGACCAAGTCATTGCTCAACCTGCCCACTTATCTCTGGAGAAATTCTTTCTTAACCATCAGCCCTCTTGCGGTTTCAGTGGAACAGGCTTCTTGTCAGCAGAGCACCCAAGGTGTTGAAGGATATCGGAACACGGGCTACTATTGGGCCATTGACAAATTTTAAGGTTGACATCTGTTGGGGGTTGCCAAGTAAGATGCACTCAGCCATCCCACTGTCAAGAAGTGGTGCTGGCATTTGCCCATGCACCAGGGTATTTTACAGAATGTCATCACTTGGTAGTGAAATGTTCCCCAAGTAATGATGGCTCATGAACACAGAAATAGCCTTTGCCCATAATAAAGTTGTGCAAATAATGCTTGCAGGAAATGATTTGCTAGGAATCAATCAAGCAGATCCCAGAAATAATGTGACAGATGGTAACCCGATGTTACCACAACATCACCAAGCTACTTTTTACTCGCACTTTAAACAACCATTTGGACTCAGGTCTTTAAAGAAAAATGCTAACTCTCACTCTACAGCTGGTTGAAGATGAATTGTCATCCCACAGGAAATTCTACCATTAAAAGTCACTAAAAGGCAGAATAAAATTAAAAGTCTGAAATTTCCTACCATGCAAAAGAAAAAAAAAAATTCAGTTATCAAGACCCCATTTTGATGCCTTTAGGTTACATGCCCTTGCTTTATTTTTAGTTGTGTTATGCTACAAACAAACAAAAATTTTAAAATATAAAATTAACAAGATCATTATTCTAAGTGATATATACAATGAAAATTTAACAAAACAGATTTTGAAATAAAGAATACTGGAAAGAACAAATACTCTTCTGTTTGCATTTTGATTTTTTGTCCTATGTATATAAAGTTTGTTGAAATCATCATGTCTTCGTTTTTCATGACCTAGCACCTTCTGACAGAAAAATATTCTACCTGAACAGTTTTGATAAGGTCTCTCTAGGTTGTGACCGAGTACACTGGAGTTATGGTGGTTTAGCAAGTTACTCATCATAACCAGCGATATGCATGGTTTCTCCTTTCAAATTTGCAAGGTAAAAACCATTCTCTTACATTGTATGCCTAATTTACTTGTGATAATTTATTGAGGCTTGAAATGCTTACTTCATTTTTTTATTGTGTACCTGCATGCTGTTTCGTTACTGTACGAAGACTTATTGCTTAGTACAGAGCAGACAGCCCTGATTTATTAACTAAATCATTAATGCAGTCCTTAAACAACAGCTATTTCTTTATAGAAGGAGATTTTTCCTGTCCCATGTGCATTGTGCACTCTGCAACCTTTTACATTGGAAATTCTCATTCCCAGAAAGGAGGTTAGCCAAAATACGGCTTGTGCTACAACAAGGATCATCCCAGAAATGGAGAAGCTGAAGAAAGCAAAGTAGGCCACCAACTTTCCCTGCCGAATTGCTGGATGTGACTCTGTCCCAGGGGAACGCTGTCACGCTGGTTATGTGACGGCACTTGAAGCTCTGCGCGTGATGAACAGGCATCGTTATCACAAGCTGCTGGGGACCTTTGCTGGGCTCGTCTTTGGGAGCGAGGGTCATACAGAGCCACAAAATTAATCACTTGGTCAGACCTGGGCGGGTGTTTCCTCCCCGCAGTGAAGTGTGGAAAAGCAGAGAGGAAATTGCGGCAGCAGCCTGTGCCTGTGCGGCCGCGCTGGAGGCAGGGCACCTGCCCAGCCTTTTCCTTCAGTGCTAAATTAACACAGAGAAGGTAACCCTTCACGTGCATGCACCTAGATACTGGTGGAAATGAAGCAAAGTATGATGCGCACCACACTGGCTCTTCTCAGGCAGAGTAAGATAAATAGATTTTGTAACTTTTTACTAGTAATAACTCAAATTTGTAAACTTCCATCTCAGTCATGGTTGTGCATGTACCTGTGTGTGCATGTATATATGAAGACAGAAGAAAACCCAGCCTCCTCACTTTAAGGTCTAAGGCTTATGCTTCCGTACTTACATTTTCCCGGTTTTACATCCAGCTCTTATTGAACTGTGTGGCGATACAGCCGGTTTCCCCAGGAGTGCGCTTCCCCTGGGGTTAGCAACAACAGGATCTTTAGGCCCGAGCTCCCCGAAACAGTTGAGCGCGTGCTTAATTTCAGCGCAATGAAGAGTCTTGGGGGGGCCTTGCTACGTTTAGCGTGCGTCGCTAACGGCCCCGGGATAAGCACACGCGTCAGGGTTTGCAGGGCGTGAGCCACAGCCTCTGCGTGTGTATAAATACATCATTTTGATCGCAAGGTTTTGCCAAATTTGGCGTCATGTGGAAACTGAATTACTTTAAAAAACCCCCATGTTTTAGGCAACTTACCCTAACACCCTTAAATATCATCTTGCGTTTGCGGGACAGGATGAACAGCCCCACAGCACCGACGGTCAGGGCTGCTCCCGGCTGTACTACGCCGGGGTTGCATCTTCAGCTGCCGGCAGCTTCGCCCGGGCCTGCCAGCGGAGGCGTTCCGAGCCGGCGGGCCGGGACAGCGGCTCTTCCCCTCAACAGCCGAATTTTGGCAGTTTCTGAACCGGCGCCGCCAGGCGGGAGCGCCCCGCCCAGGGCTGACCCTGAGGGGCGGCGCGCGCCCCGGGGGGCGGGGCCCGGCTGCGCTGCCGGGCGGGCTCACGCTCGCGCCCAGGCCTCGCGGGGCCAATCAGCAGCCGCGCCGGTGACGCGGAGGGGCGGGGCGTCCCGCGCGGGCGGGGCCGTGGGCGGGGCGGGGCGGGCCGGGCCTCTCCGGAGCGGAGCGGAGCGGAGCGGGCGGGCGGCGGCAGCCGGGGCTGGCGGAGACCCTGGAGGCTGCGCCCCGAGGAGCGGGCTAACGCGCGACCTCACCTCTTTTCATATAGAGAGACATATATTTTTTTTTTACCCTTATTTTTTTAGGGGGTGTGCGTGCGCGCCTGCCCAGCGCCGCGGAGCTGGCGGGCTGCGGGCTCCCGCTGCCCTGAGCGCGCCGGGGGGCGCGGGGCGCCGGTCGGGGCCGCCGCCACCGCCGGGGCCGGGGCTGGGGCCGGGGTGCGCAGAGATGGATTTTGTGGCCGCCCGCGCGTGGGAGGGTAGTGCCCGCTCGGCTCTGAGTCCCCGGGCGCTCCTCAGCGGGGCGGGGAGGTGTGTGTAGGAGAGAGGCGCCAATAGCTCTGGATTTTATTTTTTTTCCCCCCCATTTAAAAATTTTTAGAGGTGTAGGCAGACAGGGGTTCAGGTGTGTTCTTTTTTTTTTTTTTTTTCTTGTTGCCTGCATCGGCTTGTTTGCCCCCCCCCTCCCCCCCCTTTTTGCGTTTTTGCTTGAGGTGGGAATCCGGGGTATCTTAATTTTTCTTTAGCTCCGTAGTGAAACTGCAGCGGTTTGTGCCTCCTTCAGTGTGCTCGAGCGAGGAAAATGGAGGCTGTGATAGAGAAGGAATGTAGTGCGCTCGGAGGGCTCTTCCAGACCATCATAAGCGACATGAAGGTAAGAGACCGAAGGGCTTTGGGAGGGACCCAGGTGAGAGGAAACCTCTCCCCGCCTGGCCCGGCAAAACTTTGCGGGAGGAGATGCGGGTGCAGCGGGCGGCGGCGGTGGTGGCCTGACCTCCCCCCCGGGCAGGGGGGACCCTGCCCCGGCTGCTGGCTGCGTGGCCCCGCCGGTGGGAGCAGCTGGCGAGGGGCTCCTTGTGAGGGCTTCACCCCCGCGGTTTGGGGCTTGCGAGTTGCTTGCAGGACGCCACCTCTCCCTCCCTCCTTCCCTCTTTTCTCTGTCTCTCCTGCTCAAACGTGCAAGCTGTTATCTTGCACTAGGGTCAGCGTTTTCCAAACCTGTCCCCCCCCCCCTTTTTTTTTTTTTTTTGGTCTTCTTTTTTCCTTCTCCACCTCTTTTTTTTTTTTTTCCTGTTGTTGTTTTGGGCTGTCAGATTGCTAGCAGAATAAATGCAGCGAGGCGGGAGCGTCGTGTGGAGGAGATGGGCACGGTGCATGTCAGCCGTGGGGTGGGGCTGGAAAGGGCAATGTAGGGATTTCTGTGCCATGCTGGTGGGCGCGATGGGGAAAAAAAAAAAAACCCCTCAGCCTGGAGATGCTCAAAAGTTGGTGCGTGCCTGGATTAAAATTGCTGCTCAGTCGGTTCTGTGGTATTATTTTCGTGCTGTGCATGCTCGCGGAGGTTGCATTTGCTGCTTGCTGTGGGTGAATGCAAAGGTCTCAAGTTGCCGGGTCTCTCCTCTCTACCAGCCACCAGAACCCTCCGGCTGCGCCGAGCCCTTCTGCCAAAGGGTCCCTGTGAGAGAGGCGCTCCCAATCTCCCATCTCTCCTTGGCAGTCAAGGGCGCTTCTGCAGGGTTTGCTCTGGATGAGCGGGTGCCCCCCGCCGCCCTTCGCTCGTTCGTGGAAATAAACAGCGTGGAAGCGTTGCTGGGTTGTGCCTCCCCCAAAGCTCAGGGCTCCAGGCGCCCTGCCCCCGGCCGTGCTGCAGAATACTGCAGTGTTCCCCTGGACAAGGGCGGCTTGTCTCCCTCCCAGGGCCGGCTGCGAGGGGGGCACTTGTCGGGGGGTGCTGAGGGACGGCTCAGATAATGGTGGGGGGAGCGCTGTAATTCAAAGGCAGCGAGCAGCGGCCGTGCCCGCTGCGCTTCTCCCGGCCGGGGGCACGGGATTTCTTGGGGTGTTTTAATGGGCGCAGGGCTGATGAGCAGGGAGGGCTGCGGGAGAAGGAGCCGCCGAGTAGTGGTGGAGGAGGACGGGTCTGCTCTAGGAGGGAGCCTGGCAGAGGTGAATGGCTTCCAGGGTATTTTTTTGGGGGGGGTAGGGGGGGAGAAGCTGTTTGCACTAGAAGTTATTTTGTGGCGGGGGTTCATACGCACTTTCCTCTCAACAGATCTTAGGAGACATTTAATTAAAAGCATTGTCGAGAGCAGGCAGATTGCGGAGAGGAGGGGGAGCGTGTGTGTGTGTATCTGTCAAGACAATGCTGCAGTCCTGGCGGTGGTGTTCCTTGGGCTCTCAGCCCCCTTGTATTTTTAATAACGACTGCACTTTAAAATAAAACAACCCTCCCTAAAAAGCAGGAAACGATCACAAATCCTGGAATCATTTTAGTGGGCTGTGCGGGGAACACGCAGGAGATGTTCTGTTCCAGATGAAGCGCGGTTTTGGGTTTCGGCACAGAGGGACGCCGAGTATGTTTATTCTCTGCTTTTTTCCATAAGTGATGCATTTGATTTTTCTTGCTCTTAAACGAATGGGCCTTTGCTGTGTGGATTTTTTTTTTTTTTTTTTTTTCCTTTGCACATTGTTACTTGCATGGGAATGCTGCTCATCAGAAACATGTTGACGTGAGCTTATGGAGATGGGCACAGGTGTGAATATTTTTTTTCGTAATCCACCGTAGTAGTGGAACCTGTTTTGTGAACAGGCAATTACTTGGGGGGGGTAGGTTTGGAAGGAATCACAGCAGATCTTTAGCAGCGTGGTGGTTGTTACAATTTAAAAAAAATTGCTCGTTATTTAGCATGAGTAGAACAAATAATTTTTACCTGTAGTTCAGTTTGATGCGGCTAATGCCGTACTGCTGATGAGATGCGCTAGGATTCTATGTGAATTGTGCACAAAGGACCATGACAATTTCGAAGAAAAAGTAGCTGGCTTTTGACAGCTAACCAGAACCTTTCAACTCATCATACCTTTAGTAGTAAAGTGAAAATTTGCATTTTAAGTGCCGTTTCACGTAGTCGGGTCTGTGTGGGCAGGCTTCTGGCAGAATCTCGGAGACGTTGCGTAGGGGTCTGCCCACACATACCCAAGTGCACTATCTGTGCCTATTTCTCATCACAGGCTGTGATCAAGGCCCCACATGCCCTGCAGTGCTGGGGGATTTGCTGCAGCATCTGCATTTTTTTAAACTAAATAATTTGCAGGTTCTTTTTATCATATGTATTGCTCTGCCTTAACCCTACCGTCTTTACAACTAAGTTTAGTCGACGGCGTATTAAAATTACTCTGAAGTCTTGCCAGTGGATGCAGATGGGTGCTGCAGCAGAAGTGATGAAGATACAGTACGCGTGGACTGATTTTTCTCTTTGTTCATACTAACACAGAACTAGCTCAGGTGTACCTGTTGTTAATTTTGAGCTCTCCTTGATCTCGACAAGGTTACAGAAACTGAAATTATAATCCTGAGTAATGTGATTGTTTCCATTTGTGCTGTGTTAACTTTGAAAGTTAATGAGGGCAATATATGCCAGCGTGACTAACACATCACATTTTTTGATAGCAAGATTATCTCTTGAACTGCCTTTAATATTTTCTCCAGAAACCACAAATTTCTCTCCATCCTCTACCAAAAATAATTTTGTGTTTAATACGCAGCAAAACAAGCTCCGAAATAATTTAGCGTAAAGCTAAGTGAATTAGAGAAACAATGTTATTGAGTTAAATGTAAGAATGGATAATAAACATCCCATTTATACAGCACTTTAATGTACATCTGGAACTTCAGTCTCCTGACGAGGGAAGCCCATGTCTTCCATGCAAAACATGGGTCATGTTTGTTGAGTGCTATGTGGTGTACAGGGTGACAGGGTTGTTTGTGGAAGGCCCACAGTGGGAATTGTGCTTGGCTGTTGTGCTCTAGAATTGGGCTTTGATGCTTTGAGATTTCAAGACCAGATTAAAGAATCGTAAAGGGGGGAAAAAGTCTGCCCATCCCATCCTTAAGTTTTGGTCCATTGTCACAGCTCTGGTGTTTCCTACGATACATCACTGAGTACGTGGCACTTACAATTTGTTATACTCTTATGCAAGATGTTTTTCAAAGCAATCACAGTTTATAAAAGCAAAAATAAAACATGTATGTCCCCTTGGAGGAGTAGTTTTGTGTTCCGCATTCAAATACCGTGCGGTTTCTCTTTGAACGCAGCATACTTTCTGTAGCTCCCTGTGGGAAGGGAGTATTTGATCTGAATGGTTTGTAACTCGTTTCTGGCAATTGAGAAATGAGATGCTGTAATGTGCTGTTAATTTCCATATTTCTTGTAGTGCAAAGCAAATCAGTGCAGATAATTTTTGGGAGGGCCTGTTGCGGATGGGTTTCAAAAGATCTTGTCTTCTCATGCAGAACTGCTTTTCTTTCCGAGTCTTGATTTTTACGTTCCGCTTAATCGCATTGTTCTGTGCTATCTTGAAGGAAAAAGGAAAACAAGAAAACGCCTCTGAAAACATTGAAATTGGCAGTGTTTGTACTTCATCACTTGCTTGATACTGATTCTTTCCTTTATGCATGTTCTTTATTTGTCTCGCCTCTTTTGCCAGCATGTGTTTTGGCAGGGCAGGGGCTTGCTGTATGTGCACAGCACCTGACACCCTTGGGGTGGACATGGGGGGAAGATGAATAATGAGCAGTTGGACGAACACAGCTTGGCTGTGACTTCGTTTATACCACGTGGGAGGATTTATTAAATTTTTATGGGTCTGGTGTGGATTACCAATTGGTCTCACTCATCTCCCTGCATGTGAGGGGCGTGCAGGTATGAGGGGGACTGCAGATGTCGTCCTGTTGGTGAACAAAAACAAGATTCCCAAAGGAGGAGTGAAATTCTTAGAAAATTTTCGAAATTCCTTTATTCTAAGTGTATGTGCCTTATTTGTAGTCATTTAGCTGAAAGCTCAATAAAATCAACCTTTTGCTTTTGGCAGTAACCTCTACTTTAATACTATAAAGGAGGTGAACCCTTCCCTTCACTCCATTGCTGCTGCTGGGATTCTGGGACGAGAGGGTGATGCACCTTTGCTTTCAGCCATGCAAAGCTCTTGGTCAAAGCAGAAGAGAAGGACCTGAACATACGGGCATGAGAAACACTTACGGTTTTGCAGCCTCTTCTCTCCAGTTAGGAAGTGACCAGTGAGAAGCAGCATTTTAACCTTGCTTTTTACGGAAGATGGAGCTGGGGGGTGATCACATCGAGGATTAAGAGCCATTTGTTAAGTAGGCATGATTTGCTTGTGAGGGATGGCCTTGTGCTATTCACACAAGTAATATAAACTGAGTGGAAAAAAATATTTGTTGGAACAAATAGAAATGCTGAGACAGTTACTATGGCAAGTACAGCTGTAGGTCCTCTGCATTTGTGTTAATCCAAGGGACAGCCCACATGTATCAGAGACACCGGGCAAATTTGTTTTATCCTGACATGTCATAATATGACAGCTCTTCTGCAGCTGTGCTTTATTTGAAGCTTAGGATCTCTGTGGAGATTAGGCATGTTCAGTTCAATGATTTTAAGGTCTAGTTTCAATGTGGCTGTTAAGGTTGATAACTATTGTAAGGAAAACCAAATGTTTCATGTGTAACAGACTGGTACAGGCTTGGAGAGGAAAGGGCATCTCTGTCTTCCCTTTCCCACGCATGCTGTCTTGCACTGGCATGTCCCTTGCACGACAGTCTTTAGGGCAACTGATTTATTCCAAATCTAGCAAATCGACAGTTCTTCCCCAAAAAGCGTGAAATGAGTTCATTTCTGCTCTATGCAGCTTTTCTTCCCAATTTTTTTTTCCTTAAAGGTTTTACCACCAAGGCATTTTGGGCTTAGCTGGGCTGCACTGATTTCTTACCCCTGCTGCTTCCCAAAGCCTGCTTGCTGAAATGGTTGGTTTGTGTACACTGAAATTCTTTGCCTTTTCTAAGCAGTTGCAGTATCTTTCTGTAAACATCTTGGAGGGGGAGGGATTGACGTACAGCGAAAGCTGGATGATGGTGCCGGAAGACAGCCACTGCATGCCTGCTTAAATACTGGGGTTCATGCAACAGGGCATAGCTGGGAACATACTCACAAATCATTTATTTTTTAGGGACACATTCATTTTTGATCCAAATACCCTTGTGTAAATGTTAATAATTCACACAACTGCTGAGCATTTGCTATGTAAATGTGTACAAGGCTGGCTTATTCTGTGGCATACCCAGGGCAAGGATTTTTAATGTCCAAGAGTACTCCTTTTGGATCTGGCAGTACGCCAAGGGCTGCATAATAGGGTTTACGAGGTTGTAAGTGTGGAAGGAGTTGTACAGTGCTGCATGAAACACAATTGACTGAACAAATGTTGGAGGACAAGAAGTCTGTGTAATTACAGGCTCGGCGCTGGTTAATACCTAACAGAGGGTGATATTTGGGAGAGTATGCTGCTTCCTTCCTCAGTTATGAGTGTGCAGGAGCTGTACCAAAATCTTCAATACAAAATACCTAAAAAACCCACATTTTTTTTGCTATGTTTTTTTCAAAGTACAGAAGTTGCTACAGTTCATGGAGTATTCCTGTGAATCTGTAAATAGCATCTTCTGCTTAACAGTCTGTGCATTTTCAGCTTCTGGAAGACATTTTTAAGGTTCATGGTCTACCCAGAGGCACTGTGGTCTTGAAGATAAGCAGAAAGCATTACATGGCAGGGAGCAGAATAGGAACTGTATCTAAAAATGGGTTTTGGTCTACTTCAGAGCATGCAAAGATGGGTACAGAGAGGTTTGAGTTAGTACCGTAAAGAGGCTAGTCTCTAGAGCAGAGTACCCTCTTTAGACTACATATAGAAATACATTTGCCTCATCAAATGTATGTTTTCAATTTCAAAATTATGTCTACCTTGATACTGTAAGGTGCTGAGCACTGCCTTGTTCACTGGCATCTGTGCTAACCTTTAAGGACGTTGATTGAGTTCTTCCCACTGGGCTGTAAGATAGCTTGAATACTGAGATGTTTCGAAGGATGGGAGACAAAATGTCTGGTAGCTTTGTGGTTAAGACCATAGCAGCTTTCATCTTCAAAGTGCTCTGTGTGTGACTTAGCTCCAAAGAATGGCTCCCATTTTACAGAAAGGCAAGCTATGGCTGTGGGTTCAGTGACTTCTACTCCTTTCCCCTAGGACAAGAAGGAATTGAGTGCATCTAGAGCGTGGAGTTAATAAGCGCCCAGTATAATACGTGTTTGTATCTACACATACACACCACTTTGTTGTTACTGCTTCAGAAGTATTGTTGTTCCCCCCCGTGATAACCCAGTGTTTGCAGGCAGAAGAGATGACATCTACAAATGACTGCTCAACTCTCAAGTGTCTCGAACTCCTCTTCTGTAACTGAAATTATGGGACATCTCAGTTTCTTAGTGGAGAAGTCTGACTGGAGCATCTTAACCATAGGCATGAAGAATTTGGCTGGCTGTCTTGTGAGGCTGTGTGCGAGCTCTGTATTTTTCAGTCTTCTGGTCAACAACCATAAGTGTTGTGTAGTTCACTTTAATTCTAGGATGCTAGCTGGTGTACTGACAGCATTTAACAAATCATGTTAGATATTTTTAAAAAGAACACTTACAGGAATTAATTTATAAACACTGATTCTGTTGGTGTGCTTAATGCTAGTGATGAGTGTGTAACTAGAGAAATTTGGTTCATGGTACAAAAAGGTTCATGTTCTTCTGTTCCCATTTTTGTCTTCCACATAAACTGCTATCGTGCTTCCCACCCAAGCATGAGATCTATCTTTTTTTTTTTTTTTTTCCATTTAAGTCAGATGCGTGCTTAGCAGTATCACTGAAGCCCTTTGTGTAGTGGCTTAATAGTGGCTTAATTTGGGATTTTTCATTAATAAAGCTTCATTTGTGATGAGATGCCTCCTGACAAAATTGTCCATGAGCAAATCTTATGGTTACTCATTGTCCGTGAGCAAACCAAGCATCTAACTTAGAGCTTGAAAGTGATTGTTTCGTGAGTGAAATGGAGAGAAAGTAGCCCGTGACAAGCGTAGTTTCACTTCACTATCTGGCAAGCACCAAAGTTCATAAAGCACTAAAAAATTTGCTACCTGGCTGCTGCCTTTTCCCCAGTGACATACTTCTGTGGTCAGCTCAGATGCTTGTCAGTACTTCGGCAACAGATACTGCCACTTCTTGGGTCCTGGAGATTGTTTTGACTGCTTGTGTGATGGAGATTGTGTTGCGATCAAGCAATGAACGCTCCAAAATGAAGGTTTCTCCTTGCTTGGGAAGAAGTGATGAGACTCCAGTGGTGGTGGTGGTGTTACCAGCCCAGGGCTGTTGGCTTGAGGCTGTCCTGTGTTGGCATTAACTTGAATGAGTGCCACCTGATATTCTAATTATCTTTGTTTTGATCCAGCTGAAATACTGTGGGTTTAGAAAATAGCTGCCGAGTATGCACAGTGGCCACTTAATGATTGAGTGGATGAAAGGCAGTATTGATGAGTCTCTGAGGAGAAATCTGCTATTCAGTAGCTTGCAAACTTGTTTAGACCTGCAGGGAAGAATGTGGAACTAAGTGCTTCCTCTGGAAGACTACTTAATGTCCAGCTTTTTTAATGTAGCATGGGATAAAAGGTCTCTAGAAGCTGTGGCTAGTTGTTTTCCCCCCTTATGAATAACTTCCTGTGTTTAGAGAGGGAGAGACTGTATGTTTATGCATGATGTATCTTCTCACAGTATGAGTATAACTTTTGTTTGGTAATTATCCAATCTTGGATTTAAACCACGAAGTGGCTGCTTTGGAGCTGAGTTTCTTCATCTTCCAAACTATGAAACTGGGCTGCAGATGGTACAGATTTGACGTGGTCCCTGTTGACGTAGCAAGGAGGCCCACGAGTTGGGTTGTAAGCCAGGATGCCTTGCAGCAACCAAGGGGGATGAGTTTTCACAGGTCCTTGCAGTACTACAAACTGAAGTCACAACCACGGGGCAACTGGTATCCTCCACTGGGGATGTTTAAATATGGGTTAGTGTGGTGTGGGCTTTATTATAATACAAATTAAAGACTCTAGAGCTCTAACAACAGAATAGTAGCAGGCTTAGGTTCCCTCCCCCTTTCAATGGTTAGTGAGGTCTAATAAATACCTGTGCTCTTGCTAAGAAGTGTTGCATTTCAGTGCTCAGGGAACTGGGCGTTCTTTAGAGTTCTCCAAGTGGTTTTGGGAATGTAGAAATAACTGATATCTATGTGTTTTTTTTCCCAGTGGGGTGATTACCCTTTTCTGGACTTCACTGATTGGATTTTAGTCTTGACTTTCTCAAGATACCATACCATTATCTGGTTTTCTCAATGTCCTAATGTTCTGTTTAGACTGAAAACCAAATGGTTTTGAAAATACTAAATGAGTGGATGAGTGGTTCTGTGATGCATAGAAGAAATATCTAATTGACAGGTTTTTTTAATACATGTCTTCAGTAGTGTTTTGTTGCATAATTTGCAATGTTGTGATAATGTATCACCTTGTGAAAGCAAAGCTTGACATGCCTGTTTATACTGTGCATGCTGACAGAAACATGTTTCTAACCCTGCTGTTCCCTAAACAAGTGGCAGAAATAATGGAAATAGATGTATGGATACAAGACTTTGATTTTAATTACCCCTGCTTTCTTCCTTGAAGGGTAGTTACAGGTTAAATGCCATCTTAATCTGATCTTTGACATGCTTTTACTTTCACTTGCATGCACCATAATCTCTCAAACCCTCAGTTCGTACCTGTCTCCTCCTCCATGCAGTAATGGGTGCATTCGGCTCTTACCGTGAGATCCTGTGACGTTCGTGTCTTGTCTTCTGCTGTTGATGACTTTTCATTCCTGGCCCAGCAAGCGTTCTGCATGACTTGAGTCTCTTTTGCTGCTGGAGCTAAGCTCAAACTTCCCCTGTGCATGGCAATACCTTTAGCTTAAAAAGACAGAAGGGACTTGGCAAGGAAAGGGGCTACCTGATTGCTTTGTGGGAGTATTACACTTTCCTAGAAGACTTCTATATAAATGTGTAACTCTTCCTTAAAAGAGTTCCAGTGAAAGGAAGCTCCCTGACCTTTCAGAGTTGCCTGTTAACTGGTCTTATAGTTAGATGGATTGTCCAACCTGAAACTTCCCTGCTGCAAGTAAAACTGATTGTTTCTTGTCCTGCACCACTGGAAAACAGCTGATGGACATCAGTTCATGCGATGCTTTTGAAATCAGTATTGGGACCTTGTTGAGTCAGTTCTGGTTTTGAATTTAAGAAATAGGGAGTAGGTATAGGGGGTAGATTTAGATTGGACATAAGGAAGAATTTTTCTACGATGAGGGTGGTGAGGCAGTGAAACAGGTTGCCCAGAGAAGTTTTGGATGCTCTGTCACTGGAAGTGTTCATGTTCAGTTTGGATGGGGCTTTGAGCAACCTGATCTAGTGAAAGATGTCCCTGCTGATGGCAGGGGGGTTGGACTTAGATGATCTTGGAAGGTCCCTTCCAACCCTGTGATTCTGTATATTTGAAATGAGGTAAGTGAAACCAAAGAAGTCATGGAATAGGTGTTGTGTACACCTCCGTGTCTTCATAAGAGTGACATCTCTCTTGCCAGCAAAATTTATGTTTCAGTCTGTTGAAAGATTGAGACTATTCAGGTGTGTGATTGGGAAATAGATGCAGCTTAGACAGCTTAAAGAGACAGGCTCCTGATTTGTTTATTTTTCAACCTAGAAAGAGGCAAAGCCAACAAGCAGAACTTTTTGGATGGCGAAGAACAATTATGAACTTTGTGTAAGATCATGTTCATTCTCTGCTCAACCTGTGTGTTGCAGGAGCTTCTGTGGCTTATTAAAGGACTAGGCAATCCTATTCATGAGTCATGGACTTGGCTAAATCTGTGGGTTGCACAGAGGAATGTATTAGTGTTTGGTAGCACTTTGTAACTCTTGCCACAGCCAACTGTGGCTGCTCAAGTGCCCTTTTCCCCCGTTGACTACTGATTCTTTTAGAAAAGAGGAGAAACTTCTAGTGCCAGATGTTAGCTGGGAAGGGAAACTGGCTGTCAACCGTTGCATCTTCCCATGTGTTGAGACATCTGTGGCCGGACCCCTTTTTTTTTTTCAAGCTGTCATTGTTTTCCTGTCCCCTTCCCCTCCACTTTTTCCTGGTTTTACCTATTGAAGGACCCTTGGAAAAGTGATAGTCTCTATGTGCAAGCCATACTTGCTTATCCAGGCCATTCTTTGTGTGTAACATCTGTGACTTTGTATGGTGTCTAGCACAATAAAGTCTCTTTGGTACTTGGAGGTAGTGTAGTGAATGCCACAGAAATGAGACATTCATAATAATCTCCATGATTCTGATAGCTGATAAAATTTTATATATATATATATAAAAAAAAAAATCTTTTCAGCATAATTTACTTTGGAAGGGTAGGAAGACACGTGCAGGAGCAAAGTTACAATTTTTGTTCCAAAGATAGATGTATGGCATTTGGATGTGTTGCTAGGACGTGAAGCTCGATAACAGCGATGTGTGTTTGGGACTCAGCTTTTTAGCTGGTCATAGCTCAACAACTACACTGAGGTGCAGAAGTCCTAACTCCAGTAGCCTGTGTAGTGTGTTTTCCCATTTTACTGAAGTCTGCAGATAGTCATTGTTCAGTACTCTTCTGGAAGGGATACAGCTCTTGCTTTGATAACTGGTGAGATAAAACCAAGGCACTGCCCGCCTGGTCCCTTTCTCTCCTACCTCTAGCTGGAACAGCCAAAATTAGATTCTGAATTTGCTTTACTGTAGACCAGCTCTCTGTCTTTTTCCCCCTGCCCTGAAAGTTTAGATGGGTTGTTGCTGTGAACAAGATACCAAACTGTTTCTCTTGCCTTTGTACTCAGTGTCCCAGGAAGAGCTGATAATAGGGCTGAAAAGCCTTTCTGATAAATGAAAGCACTTAAAAGAATGCTGTCAAGGGTTTTTAGATGTGATGCGTCTTGTCTGTGGGAGTTGGGGTGCATGAAAATAAATTATTAAAGGAAGTAAGTGTCTTTTCTCTTAATGGCAAAAGAAGAATCATAACTCCTTAGCAGAAGGGGAGTGACAGAACAGTTTTAAACTGTCAAGACTGCTGATACTGAAGTTGTAATCTTAAATACAACAATCTGGGTTCCTCTTCTTGCCGTTAGATGTAATCAATAACAATTTCAGTAAACTTGATCCTTTACTGCAAGTCTACCCTACCTTTATTGAGAAATTGCTGGGTTTCTCATCCGGGTCTCTTCTCGCTCCTACTGCAGGATTGCTGGCCTGAAAGGAAGGGAAAAACAAACTGCAATAAATCTCTTGTGGAGTTGTGTTTGTGTAGGGTGGCTGTGCTGGTTCACAAAAAAATAAGGGGTTCTTCATCCATCCAGGGCTTAAATGCTCCTTCCAAAGCTGCCTGTTAGCATTGCCTGCTCTTCCCTGGTGTGGTGTGGTGGGTCGACCTTGGCCAGCTGCCAGGTGCCCACCCAGCCGCTCTCTCACTCCTCCTCCTCAGTGAGATGGGGGAGAAAATAAGGTGAAAAAGCTCATGGGTTGAGACAAAGACAAGGAAATCGCTTACCAGTTACTGTCACGAGCAAACCAGACTCGACAGGGGAAGATGAAATTTATTGCCAATTAGAATAGGTTTGAATGCTGAGGAAGACAGACAAAAATTAAAACATCTGCCCACGTCCATGGGTCTGGACGTCGGATGGGATTTCGCTGAATGAAGATGGTGCCCCCTCCTTCCTGCCCCAGCAGGCAGGGAGGACCCGTCCCCAGGAGCTGCCGCTATGGAGGACGCTGTCTGGCCAGAGGCTGGCGGGTCTGGGTGTTGGTGTCTGGCACTTGCAGGTGCTCTGCCAGCTCAGCCTGGTGCCTTTCAAACACTTGCTGTGGTGCCTGTCCCTGAGGGAAAGTTGTTTCATGTCCCTAATTGTGGACTGGCTACATTGGTGACAGGCACGAGGCACCATTTTGTTTTTCAGCCCTGAGGCAGAAAGGCGGTTCCCTGCCTGTGTTCAGCATAGAGTAGCTGGAGCTGGGCCCGGGGATCACCTACAAACCGACTAATTAAGCAATAGGGTAGGATAATGGCATGTTATGGCTTACCTGTGACATGCCTTGATGGGTGGGCAGGCAAGCAGCTGAGGGCTGGGCCATGCTGAGCAGCTTGAGGGGACTTGGTGCCATGGAGTGCAATACGGTAATGATGAAATAACCATTTCATGGAGGACACTTCACATTCATCTGACGGTGAAGAAATAATTGAGCACAAAGTTATTTGGGGGGAAATAAACCATTAATGATTTTCATGAGAACCATTTAAATAAATCCGCACTGTAACCGATTTCTGTTTTAACCCGTGAGGAGCTAAAAAGAGGATTTGTGACCCAGATTCCTGTAGAGGCTCTTCTCCGAGCGGGGCTGGAGGCAGAGGAGGCCTGCTGCTTTCACAGATAACGCCAGGGCCTGAGTAACCCTGACATTTAAAGGGGGGAAAATTGATTGCCTTTATCAGCCAGTTGAAATTGGAAATTGCAGAAGGCGCAGAGGAAGCTCTGGGGGAGACAGCATTTAAAAATACTGTGTTATTACTCTTCAAAAGTGGCTTTACGTTGCAAAATCACTTCTTAGACAAAGACATCGAATTCTACCTGCTGTTTCTTTGTGTTTAAATTGAGAAAGTAATTTTGTCGATTTAAGGATGAAGTTTTATGGCTCTCTTAGCATGTGGTTTCCACCACCATCAACATTTCTCTTCACGGCTGCGTTGACAAAAGCAAGAATTATTATTGCAAAAGTGGAGGTGATACATGGAGCGGCAGTGGGGCTGCTGTGCTCAAGGTTGGCACAGGAAGACGTCCTGGAAAAGGAGCTGCTCCCCAGGGTACCGGACCCGTGCAGTATTTACAGCAATAGTCTGAGTCCTGTGTCATCTCCTTGGTTTGTCCCCACAAGCATTGCTAAATGGCCTCCTTGCTTCCCAGGTGCTGGAGGTGGGATTAAACCCCCCTTATCAGGGCCTGTGAAGTGGTAGGTGTTGTGCACTTCTGCTGCGGGTAGGAATCCGTGGGGTTTTGGTTTCAGCAGGGATGTGATGGTGGAAGTGTTTTCTGGAAAAACTCAAAAGGGACAAAGGAATTTTTGTGCAAGGCTTGTGTGTTACCGAGAGAGAGATGAGCTTGCGGACGTGGCTTCAGCAGGGAAAAGTGAAATAAACTCCTCTTAATTTTCAGCTGAGCTTATTAGAGAGAATTCAAAGTTGGAGAAAAGGGATCGAGATACCACAAGCTGAGCAGATAATGCAGGAATTCATATCACTGGTGCAAAACTGCTGAAAGGTTTTCTTTAACAATTGCAAAAAAACCCAACCCCCCAAAAAAACCCAACAAACCCCACCACCCCAGGTATTAATTTAGTGACATTTTTAAAAAAATGCTGGATTTTTCTACTGTTCAAAAGGAGATCAGGTGCTCTTGGCCAATGTAGGAGTGCCCAGGTGAAGAGATTGCATTGATTTCAACCAAACAAGGATAGCAAACAATTGAAGTGAGCTGTTAGAGCTTATTTAAGTAGGCTTGGCTTGAAGAGAGCACATTTTTTAAAGACAAAGAATCAATAGTCGTGGAAATGCTTGGTGAGCGTTCCAATTTTGCTTGCTTTGTGGCCAGCCTGGGGAAAAAAAAAAAAGGTGTTTTCTTCCTGAGCTGTGTTTTGATAGGAGTGTCTTAAGCTTCCCTGCGAAGCAGCTGAACGCAAGGCTGGTGTCGATCTCCTGCAAGCCATCAGGCACATTTAGCTGGATAGCACACCACCGAGATGGAAGCATAATCAGGCTGCTTTGGTGTCCTCCGCTTGCCGGCTTGCGTTTTGCTCGAGAATCCAGTAAAGCCGTAGGCCCTGCTGTTAATTGTCAAGGCTTTCGGGGCTCCTGGCATACACATCCATAATGCATATACGGCATGCAGACAAACATTGAGAGATGGCGTTCAGCGTAGGGGATTTCAGTAAAACTAATAGGTTTAAGGAAATAGCATTTTTTCCCCCTTTCAAATAATTGCTGGGTTTCTTTCATTTTTTAAATGTCTGACAGTTTTTGCTTAGCACAAAGCACTTTATATTCTAGGCCTCACCGCCCAGATAACTGCTGTTTTGTCTGTCCCCTTCATTTCCCACTGGCTCCCTTGTGTGTAGGTATAATGAGGTTTTATGAACACCTGTTTTACATTGGGGGTTTTCGGTATTTTTTCCTTGTATTTTTTTTTTTTTTTCTTCTAGCAAAAACCCCGCAACCATTGCTGAAAAATATGTAGAGTACCAGTTAGTACCCTTGACAGTGGCTTTATGGCAGCAGCTTCTGCCTCTGGGTGTATCATGGCATTGCCCAAGCCCTGCTGTGCAGTGACTGTGTAGGAGATGCACACATGACATCTCTGCAAAAACATTGTATTTTTCAAAATATTATAAGTAGAGAACATTAAATTGTGACTGAGGCCAGGGTCGAAAGGGAGGTTCGGGGTTTGCCTTTGGTTATCACTCCAGGTCTAACGGTGGATCCTGCTGTGGTGTGTGGATGTCTGGGAGCTGCCGTGCTGGGGTGTACCGAGGAGCTGGAATTTGGCTGTCAGCTTTTGGGGAAGGGGCTGTCTTTGCCCTGAACAAGACACAGCCTCTCACGGCAGTATGGACAATGGATTTTGTTTTACTAACAAAAGGCAGACCAGTTTATCAGCATGGATCAAGTTTGCTACAAGCAAGTGCACTTGCTTGCAACCTCTTGCAGTCAGAGCTAGGGTAATGTTAGCCTTGAGGATCTGCCTTATCTGGGTTTTTATTGTGTCGTTGCTCTGGTAACAGCAAGTCTTATACCTTTATTAAAGGAAGCAGGGATATTTTATTTTACTCTCCAGACTCCGATCGAAGGGAAATTTTGAGGTTTCTTTCTACCATGGTTTTTGCTGTTTTTTTTTTAACCATAAAAATCAGCACTTTTAAAAAAAACTTTGGAAAATAAAGAGCAGAACTTGTAAGAACAGTTGGTGTCCATATTCTAAATGAAAACCTGGGCTTTTAACACAATTTTTAAAAATGGGGGAAAAGTTTACAGGAAACTTGAAGTCAAGAAGAATTAAACCTCCTTAAAAACTTTGCATACACTCAATGCCATGCTGCTCTATCAGCTTCAATTCAGAAATCAGCTCCAAGGTCATTCGGGACTGTTTTGGAAGCAGGTCTTGCAGTTACAGGGCAGCTGTTGGGGAAGTTTGTTATCTTATGGCCACTGTGCCTTTTTCTGTGCCTGATTGCTGAGTTACCTTGACACTGTGTTTGAGGTGGTCTCTTGAAGGCTTTTAAAATAATTTTATTTTAGGGGTGTTTTTTTGGGTGGGTGTTTTTTTTTTTTTTTTTTTTTTTTGTTAAAGAGGATGGGAACCTGGTAATGACAGAATCCATTTGTCAAGAAGAACAACTGGGATCCTGACTTTGGTTTTGAGAGCTTCTCTGTACATGTTGTTGCAATATCCTAGCACCCTGCTTCTAATAGGTTTGGTTTTGCTGTATCCATCTGAAATAAGGCATTTATTTCTCTGCTTCAGTTGAAATCCCTCTTCTCCACCAGTGTTTATATTTGGAAAATCTGTAAAGGCTTCTCAGAGGACCTACTGTTTCATCTGGATTCAGAAGCAGTTGATGTCCCATCTGCTTGGGACTGGTGTCTAAGGATGTGAGAGAGAACTTGCTGGGAAAACATATTTTGGTGTTAATGGATTAGGATTTAGTAAAGTCTTAGTTATTGTTTTACTTCTAGTTTCATTTGATCTGGAGTATCAAACCCAGAAATTAAGTATTCATTATTGTCTTTTTGGTTTTCTTGCAGGGAAGTTATCCAGTGTGGGAAGATTTTATAAATAAAGCTGGGAAACTGCAGTCTCAGCTTCGGTAAGTTTTGTGTTACACAGTCAAGACCTCCTACAATTCCTTGTGTGTGCAAGCATTAAGATTAAATGCAGCTTCTGCCAGGATAATTTGCTAAGCATGTCCAAGTAAAATTGTGCACGTTTCATAGTCAACACCCATGTATGTAATTTTTCACATACTACTACTGCTGGTTTAATTATTTAGGAAAATACATAATCTAGGAAAATACATAACCTACTGCCAGCTGTACATGATAAACATAAAATGACCTAAATTTCATGGTTTCTGATGGAAAATTGGAAAGATAGTTAATTGTTGTTTAGTGAACACACATTTGGAGTTAGCCGTATGTTGTCCTTTTTATTAGCATGGAATACAGCAGTTTTATATTAGAAGATGGCTTAAAATACTAGAGAGTCTTCGGTAGTCTTAACGGTACTTTCTTCTGCCTTAAAAATGAAGGGAATTCCTGCACTGGATCATTTATCGGTGATGATTAAAACTTACTTTATTGGGGTATACTTCGCAAATGGCATTCTGGATTACTTAATAAATGCCATATGTATCACACTCAGACCAATTCTGCTATCTCTAGAATTCATTCACTTGTAAAATTTGTTTCTCCTAATATGAATCCAAGCTCCATTTCTTCTCAGCTCTCCCTGAACCACAGTCTCCGCTGTGCTCTCCAGAGCATCAGCGTTTTTTTCACAGCAGCAACAGCAGTGGTAACAGGTATGGTTATTGGCAGTCTATTTTGCAGTTCTGCGTTGCGTTGTGAAACATTCCTGAAGAAGCTAGGGATTAGGCTCGTTTGCCCTAAACAACTGGAATACGCTGTTGTGCCACGCTGTGCCTAAAATATCACACTTGCATGTGGTTTTTCCTTTTCCAGCAATCGTGTTACATTGAGTGTAGAAGCAGTAGAGGAAGTAGTGAGAGAGGAGAAATGGAGAACTTTCCTAGCCCTTTGTACTCTTTATACACAGGCCTTCTGGGATGGCATTAGGGATAGTTTTGTTTATTTCCCAGTCCTGTGGTGTTGCATTCAATCATTGCAGTGCTTTTCTAGCAACAGGAACACACAAGCAGGCAGCTTGAAAGCCTGTGTTTGAGGATTTGCTGTCCATTTCTAGCAAATATGAACCAGAGGCAAATGGCTCACTTCTGTGTGCTCTGATAAAGGAGAGCAGATGTCATCTGAGCTGGAGCCAGGTCTTCCCGGATCTTGTTACTGGAGAAATGGAACTCTGTTATTAGCAATATAATTAATAATTAACAACATGGTACACGAATAACAGAATGACCCACAAGTTTGGAAGATGAAGAACACAAACACTGTTAAGGAAAATCCCAGAAAAGGTTATCTAGTTCCAGGGCTTAATATTGCTAGCTAGCTGCCAGGGTTGGTTGGGTTTTTTTGCCTTCCCCTTAATCTCCTGGGCATGTAGAGATTCCTTATGCCTTTGGTTGGTCCTCTCAAGCCTGGAATTTTTTTTCAATCAAATCTTTCGTGCTGTCAGTAGGCCATTTATTATGCTGCCAGTTATGTCCCCTGTATTTTGAGCATATTTGGAATGAGACTTGCTTAAATTCTGACCTAATTAAGCAGTCCTGTGGTCTTTTTGGTCAAGGATCGGCTTTTCTGCAGGTCTCACGGGTTTTTGGAGGGTAGCAAGGAGCTCTTGAAACAAAGTGAAGTTGATGGTCCTCCTTCAGCATTTTGCTTGGAGGGGCTGACTGTTACTGCCGGGAGAGGAAATCAGAGTTACTGGTAGAAAAGATGTGCAGAAACAGAACCACGAGGTGACTGTGGAGAGGGCACAGTTGCACTTCACCTGTAGAGCCCTGGCCTACTTTCACGTAAATTGGGTCAACCAGACTATAAACCCATCAGAAATCTGGTACCGACCTGAGGTGTTGAGGGCTCTAGGGCCTGCTGATGTAGAACAAATGTGTTTGGAAAATTGTAACTCACGTTTGTTGTCCGCTTGAAGAGACGGTGTGGTCTGTATGTGCTTTCCAAACCTGGAGGGAGTTGGGGCCAGTGGGGTTGACACTTAGGATTGTGGAGTCTCCAAGATTGTTGGTGTACCTCTCAGGAAGGGACCTGCTTGGAGGGGCACTGGATCAGGAAGGGGTTTTGTTTATTTTTGGGGGTGTCATGAGTTTGTGGGTTTTCTGGTTTTGTTTGTTTGCGTTTTTTTTTTTTTAGATTTTTTTTTTTCTTCTTTTCCCTCTTTCCCATTTGCCAGGGACTCCAGACCAGTCTGATTTCCAAGAAGTTGCTATTTTGTGTTTCAGGGGTTGCTCATGCTCCTCAGATGAGAAATTCAGGAAAGTGTTTGGCCAGGATCCTAGATAAAAGGAAGGTCCTGCATGCTTATTCTTAAAATATACATGTTCCCTGGAAATAGCAGTGGCTGTAATTTGTACACTAATGGGTGCAGTATAATGTGTGTTAGATTTGTTTTTCATGTTTGACTGCTTAATATTAGTTCATCAGAGGAAATCAGCTAGAAGGGGGATGGCTGTGCTCTTTTGAAATAGCACCTGTCCTGTGCAATTCACAGCACGGAATTAGCATGGCTGCCTCAAAATCCATAGTGCTAACACAAAGCAAGGAAGGGATTAAGAAATGGAGGGAAAAGGCTAAATTCAGATATAAAAGAGGATATTTTTTGTGGCCTCTGCAAGTTCACAGTGGTATTCTTTATAAGCCTAAATGTTTTTGGCAATAATTAAATAGGCAGCAATGAGACATTGCTAATGTTTTGTTATCTGTATGCATTTCAGGACTACTGTAGTAGCAGCTGCTGCCTTTTTGGATGCCTTTCAGAAAGTGGCTGACATGGCTACTAATACACGTGGTAAGCAGATGTGTCAATATTGAGTTTAACAGAATGCTGTGTGGTTTATACCATTTGTCGTAATAAAAAAAAAAGTCTAACTTGTTACATTGACAAGCAGATCTGTGAGACATCTGTTAGATGGACTTGCACTTTGAAAAAGCGGCACGTAAGAAAGGAAGTAGTCTTTACTGAAAAAAAAAATGCTGGAAACCTGTAATTTAAATGTGTCATCAATCATGTGAACACTTCTTAATTACCATTTGAATTATATGTTGATGAATAATATTTTAGAAAGCAAGATTTACTGAAATCTGTATTCACTGATGCTTCTGTACCTTAAATGTAAAAGGCTTGATATTCAAAGGCTTATACCCCACTGGTATAAGTAAGTGTGGGGTTGCTGAAGACAGAGCTGATACCAGCTGATGCTATGGCCTTTGGGGTCTGCAGATAATGATGATAGTAGCCTGTACTTATATCTTTGAGGAAAGTCTTTGCTTGTCCTTCCTCTTTTTTAAGTCTGACATTGCTGGTCAAAATTAATTTTCCTGGGCTGTGGGCTTCTCTGGGTAACAGTCTAAGCTTGTTGGTGAGTATGGAGGCCAAAATAGTGCAGCTGGTAATCTTTCCAGGCTACTGAGTTGGAAGGAAACAAAAGGCTGCTTCTCTCTAATGTCGGATGCCCAGTGACCAAGGCATTGCGTGCAGATGTCCCTGCAGCGGTAGGGCATTCCCCAGGGTCGCTGTGTCCCCAGGCTCTGTTGCTGAAGAGCAAATCCAAAGTGCATAGATCACTGCTGAGTGAGTGGGTTTTGGTCACCTCTAACCTTAAAAATTTTGTAACATCTTTTTTTAAAGTCCAAATGTGTCCTTGGCATTTGACTTGGAGAGCAAGAAAGTAATATTGCTGACGTGAAGAGTGTGCACTTCCACTGGCAGTGTGCAAGCTCAGTCAACCTTTAGTTTCCCTCCATTTCTGGCTAACAGGAGTAGCAGCAGCTGCTGGAGCAAGTATCAAACCATAGAATGAGGAGAGGGAACAGTATTTTTTTCCATTTTAAAGCTAATATTTACATTCTGATAAGAATGTTCCTCATTATATGCATACCTTCTGTAAATTATGGGTAAACTGTTCAGGTAAAATAATAAACACTCCAGAAAGTGGAATAAACTAAGGATGAGACCCAAAGCAGAACTTAACTTGGATTTCTAACACGTCTTGCCTTTGCACATGCTCTCTTCTATTTCTTCTCCCTCCCCCAAAGGGAAAACAAAGAAAACCCTACCAAAATCCTTGAGACTTGTCTTCTGGCTGTGCTGGCAGGCTTATAGAACTTGCATTCAGATACCAGAATGACTGAAACTCTCCTACTCTCTGACAAAAATGGCTTGTGCGGGTTTTTGAAGGATATTTTGCACTTTCTGCTGTGTTATTTGGACCATGCCCAACAAGCGTCGTGTCTTGTCTCTTATCTCTTCGAACACATCCTTTACAAAAGGAGCTCTGTAAATCCAGGCCTGCCAAATTTGTATAGCTCCTCTGTTCTGTCTTTCTGCCTTCCCTGACTGAAAGGATAGAAGGGAATTTTGGTTTTATTTTTAGAAAGTGATGTTCTGGGCAAAGAATCAAAATTCCAGGCTAGTTGGTGGTTCTGGTCTGCCTCCCAACCGAACTTCCGCTTGTGCCCATTTGAGAATTTAGATATAAGTAGTCTATTGCCTTGGAGCATCCCTGAGGTTGCACGTTGGTCCTTTAACAAATACAGATCCTTCTAGCTTGCTGTGAACAGGGATAAAAGCCTGGCCCCACTGAAGATGATGGCAAAACTCCCTATAATTTACTAGGGCACAATTTCATAAAAATGTATTTTGCAGTTGGTATAAACAACCACATTCAGAAAACAAAACCAAACAAACTTAGTGTTTTTGTTCTCTGATGTCAGGATTTTAATGGGCTCCCAGTTTTCCCTTTGAGGAGTTATCTACCCTGGAACAATTCTTTGTTAAATTTTGCCTTTTACTTATGCAGTTTATAAAATCATGTATTTGATTGTTTAATCAAACACCTGGCTATGCTTCACACTGTTTAGAGGGTTCTCTGTTAACAGGTTAACCACAGTCAGCAAAGTTCATGTTCAGCTTCTGGGGATATAGACGACTTGTGTAGCACTTTCCATGACAAAGGCAGGGAGGGTTGGTGTATTTTAAATCATAAGGCTGGTTTATCATTGCATGAGCCAAATGCTTCTTCTGGGAACTGTATATGAAAATACTGAAGAAGATGCATGTTTCGGAGGGACAGTATTAGTGCCTTGTAGGATGACTGAAGTGTTGTGAAGCTGCCTGCTGCATCTTATTTGTAATTGCTTATAGTTTTTACAGATTTTTGCCTGTTATTTTTAAGACCCACTGATCTAGCTGATGAAAGTGTTTTATCAGTCAGCAGAAGCACTCTCTGGGTACTCTTTAATCTGTTTGCATCAGCATTAGCTTTGAAAGAAGAAAAAGTGTTTACGTGGATGTACATGTCCACACACATGCAAGAGGAGATGATTACCTTTGCAGACACCAAGTGTTCAAGTATGAGAGCTTATTTCCATCAACTCCAGTCCTTGTTCCAGCTGATATCTTACTCTACCTCATGTGCCATTACCGCTGTTCCCAAACACTGACTTTTCCCTTTTAGTGCATCTTTCTATGTTGTTTACTCCCTTCTAATTCTGCAATGGTAAAGGATGTTTATCTTCACATTCCCATCTGGAGCTCAAATAGAGGGCATAAATGGAGCTCTGCCTATGGTAAAACCTATGGTTGGATGAGTCAGATAACCTGTACTTTGCCATACTTTCCTCACATAGTAGTTTTTGAGGTAGGAAAAGCCCTGAATGTGAAGTACCTGGTGTTTTGTGGTAACTCAATACACAGATGAATTTCCTGACCAGCTCATTTCAGCTTTTGCTTCCTTCTTTGCTGTCTCTCCATTTAGATGTCTATCAACGCAAAGTTTAGTCTCTTTTTCCCTAGGTTCAGTTCAGTTCCCTCAGTTGAATGCTTTTTGATTTCAACCTGACAAGGAAAAACACAGGGAAAGTAGTTCTGATGCATCTATTGCCAAAAGGTTTTATTTCTGTGGGTCTGATCATCTGTAAAACATCATTTGGATGGGGGACTCTCTCACGTTACAGTGCTGATTCTCTAATAATGCTAGCTATATAGCAGCGTGTGCTGTTTTTTGCTGGTACCAGAGATTTTTAAACACAAAATTCCTTCAAATGTTTTGACTTTTGAGCTCTGACAAGATATACGCATCTATCTAGCACTCGGTATTATTCAGGCTACATCTGTTTGGCATACAGCCTGGCAGAACTTGATGGTCTGCAGTGGAATCTGGTTATTATTTCTCACTATAATTATTTAAAAAGAATACTCACAAAATATTAGATAAAGTAGATACTTCAGGATATCTGTAAAACTCAGTGAAGGTTCCTTTTGGGGAGGTGTATGCTTTTGAGTGTTGGGTTTTTCTCATATGGCTTAAGTCTTTCAATATCTGAAACTTTTAATATTTTTATCCACATCAATTCTAGCTGAAGCATGAAAGAGATTTAAGTCTGATTTCATTTAATAGCTGTTTATCTGACATTTTGTGTATTAAAAATTTATTCTCTTATGAAAATAAGAACGTGCATCCTAAATATCAACATACATCACATAAACATGTTGTAAGTTGTGTTGGAATGGTGTGTAAAAGGACGTGTGTAAATTGCTTTGCTTTTTATATGCTAGTATTCTTCTGCCTCTGCTGCATTTGAATGTCCTTTGTAGATAAGTGCTAGAATTCAGGAACTTGAAAAAGTAGGTGAGAAGAGTAACTATCCTTCTTGTGTTTTGAGGGAGATTAATATGAAGACATGCACAATTTTCTGTACCTACTTAATACACTGTCAGAGACCTCTGTGGAAAAAAAAAACCAAAAAAAACAAACCTGCCCCAGTCCTGCCTACCTGCATCTTCACAGGTGTAAATCAAAATTTATGGAAAGATGATCTAAAAGCTTTGATTTACCCTGAAGCTTAAAATTGATCTTCAAAGTGAGATTGTTAATGAGGCAACTGATATCTACTCTTGTGGATTTTTTGTTTTTCATTCATATTGAAGGGTTGTACATATACATAGGTGTGTTTGATATTAGCAGATTAGTTAAATTACTTCAAGATACCTTTCAGTGTATCACATGGCTTTCTCTGGCCAGTTGGATTCCATGGATTGTAATGCTGTTTGAAGTTGTCTCGTTTCAACTTGGCAAGTGCTACTAAAGGTATGTTTTCCCTGCCTTTGGTAATTTTGACATGTGTCATGCTGGTTGGTGCTGTTTACGTTTTTGATCTCTTTCATTTTACAGATGTCTGAGAGGACTTTAAGGCAATGCAGAGCCACTGACAAGAGTTGCAGGAAATTCTGATTGTGGGTGCCTGGTGGGCAGAGAGGGTCTGAGGTTGGGGCGGAAGAACTGTGAATGGTCAGCCAGCTACAAAAGGATGCTGAGCAGACCTGGAAGCAAAACTCAGCTCGAGCCTGCATGGCACGCAGCAGTGACAGGGTAGCAAAACCAGCATAGCCATTTTAATGTTACCCTGTTGAAGAGCTGGATATATCAGCCAGGAAGAAGTGCTGTATTAAAGTGTCTGTACTTTTTTCAGGCCCCATTAAACTTTATCAGCACGTAGAAATGTAAATATGGCTTAACGCTTTTACTTAAAATTAAATCTCATTAATATCTGTGAGTGTCTGCATTGGGTAGCTCTTGTACTGCAGTATTCAGTGACTGCTTTTCATGTTTAATAAAGCTGCTTAAAATAGTACCTTTGCAGATCTGTGTTCCTCACAGACTCTGCATCTGTGTTGCTCCAGGTATTATGTGAGTACACCTTCAGGTAGTCCTTACTCTGGGTGTTTCACTGTCGTCTTAGCCAGGATATAAATGGTATGTATTGAAGTGGTTTTCCAAGGTGACAAGCTGCACAAAGTGTTGCAGTGCTGGAATTAGCATCTGTTATCTCCCAAGTAAGTGTGCTTAGGCCTTCTGAACCAGTATCTTGCTCATTGCAAATAAGGCACAGTGTGACCTCAGGGATAAATCCTTGGTGCCCCAGCAAAATGTTATGGACAGTACTGAAAGGTGGCTTTTGATTTATTTATTTTCATTAAAAAAAAAAAACAAACCCCCAAAAAAACCCAAAACAAAACAGGAAAGGGAGCCTGAGGAGGGGAAAGACACCACAATGTATAGCAGTAGACCTAAAATCTGTATAACATTTTGGAAATAAATTCCTATGCTCCTGGCTGTGGACTGGGGAGCTGCAATGATGATCTGTGTGTAATTTCAGAGTGAAAACAAAGCTGGGCACAAGAGGAAAGGGGTTCTCATTGTCCAATTCTTTTGTCTTTCTGATGACTCTTTAACTTCAGATGCTCGCACTCAAATAAGGAAACCTTTGTTTGAGCTTCCTGAGTTAAGACAGGACTTTGTAATAAGCACTTTTCCCTCCCATGGAGTCTTTGAAGTAAAATAATACAGTCCAGGCTTTTTCTTTGTGGATTTTCAAATGTAAAATAATCAGGAAGAAAATTATTTAAATGAACCATTCAGTCTTCCATTATACTTGCATGAAGATGATGCAAAACACAGGACCAATTCAAAATAGTTGGCAGATAATTTTGAAGCTGGATGCATATTGCACATCTGTTGCATTTGGACAAGTGGGACTTGGAAATGCTGCTTACAAGAGCTAAAACTACAAAACACATATATAACGGGCAGTGCTGTTATTCTCTGTTTCCATATTCCTGTATCTCTAGACAAGTAGCAAATGTCAGTCCATGTCTTTCGACAAGTGTGACACCCTGAGAACTCTGCTGCTGATGTGAACCCGTTTGGCTGGGGCAGTCAAAATGGATGAACGTCTTACATGCCCAAACACAAGAAAAGTGGTTATTAATGACTGGGTTTTATATTTAGGAGGTTAAAAGGGCTGTTCTGCAGGTAAAACATTACCATGGCCTTTTCTTTGGGTGAGTGCATGCATTGCAGCATAATGAAATTTTATTTATTTATTCAGGCTTTTTTTTTTCCCCTTGAGGTCAAGACGAAATCTAGTTCAGGGTCACTGGCAACACTTGTGCTGCTTTGATGCTCCTACCTAAGGAGAAATAGATGACATGAGAGGTATACAAAAAGTGAAATTACAAGGTCCACCAATAGATGAAAATAATCGCTATAGTAACTTACATAGTCAGCTACCTCTTGGTACAGTGCACAGTGTGATGCATAAGTAGAGTTTGTATTTGCCCTACCACCCAGTATTTTTTTGAGCTTAAGGTGCTTTGCTAAGAGACTGAAGTGTTGTTAAGAAAGGGGTAAAGCTGCCAGGTGATTGTGTATGCTAACAGAAAATTTGAATGCAAGACTAACTTCTGTAAAGGAGAAAAATAAAAGGATGGGGGGGGGGAAGAAGCAAATAAGCTTCTTTAATACCTCATCCAAGCAGTGGGCAAGTGTGTCAAGATAGGAGTGGCTGGCCTTTTTTTTTTTTTTTTTTTCCATGACTGAATGTAAATCTACTCACTATCATCTGAATCAGAAATCTTTAAGAGTGTGGGGAAGGGGAACAGCACAGAGTTAATTTTTCATATGCTCGATCTTAGTTGTAGTTCTTCCGCTCCCCTTCCTTATACAGCTGTGCTGCTTTTGCTAGGATAGAATATCAGGTCCTGGTTTTTCTGCAGACTTGGGATGGATGGATTGATTGTTGTTCCTAACTCCATGATGACTGTGTATCTCTGTGGGCATCTTCACACAGAACACCTACACTTCAGTAACTAAATACTGGTTTTGTAGCTCTAAAGAGTTTTCTCAGTCTTAGTAATAGAACCAGACTTTCAATGTCTTAAACATCCAGTTTGGGAAATAATGAGGATAAATCATAAATGGCTCTGAGAACTTCCTTTGGATAATTTATTAGGTTAGAAGCAAAGATGCAAAAGCATCCTTTTGATAATGGGATGTGGATTTGAAAATAGAGGCTGAGGTTTTGGTTGGTGGTTGGTTTTCCCAGTGTAGCGCATATTCCTGTGGTAGGAGATCCCCTTTCAGGCTAATTCAGTCAGCCTTTTGATGTGATAAATTGCTAGTTGGCACATAGCAACAATTCTGTAGTAACCACAACAAGAGAGTTGTTGCAGCTTTTATTTATTTATTTATTTTAATCTGTCACCAGTTGGATAGCAAAGGTAGCTGAAGATCTGTTTCTATTGCATTTTTAGTATCTTATTTATGAGACGGAAAGGGAGGTGGTGTGTGGTGTGGGAGGACAATTGAAAAATCAGTTCAGACTAAGCTAGGTTTTCTGTAAGGTAGGGTAGTGCTTCTTGCCTTGTGGACCTTGCCCATAACGTACTATGGAGGCAGCAGAGCAGTTGCTGTGCTTCTGCTGTCTCATCCCTTGTGCCTCACAGCTGTCTCAAAATGCAGGTTCAGTGTTTGTCCTCTTGTTGGTCACCTCAGAGGTGGCTTCCAAGAAGAGATAATGTGTTGGTGAAGGATCAGGTTGGTGCAGTCAGCTGGCTTCATGCAAACACACCAGACCTCCAGGGAGGCGAGCGTGGACTTGCCCAGAGTCCAGGCCGTTACCTCAACCTCATTGCACCCCAGTCCATAGGTCCCTTGAAGCACTTGTGGCATTTCTTTATATCAGCAAGGCAATTTGTGCGAAGGCTGTGGTATAAAAACGCGTGCTTTGACTTGGGATGTCTTCTCCATATCCTAAGTCTATTCCTACCCTGGCTGGACAGAAATTATTGTTTGTTTCTAATGACATAAGAGGTATACAGAAAGTGAAATTACAAGGTCCAGCAGACTAATACTGAGTGGAGTGTCCAGAACAATGGAACTCTGTCTAATCATTAACAAAAGCACCAGTGACATTTGCATTGTCTAACAGGTTTTTTTGCTCTCCATAATGGAGTCTGCTTCCCAGAAGGATGCTCCTCCATGCGCTTTCGGAGGTGTCAGGACAGTAGATTGTATACGTTTGCTCTGTGTGCGTCCATGCAAACTAGCATTCCTACTGCCAGGTGATTTACTCGGTGATATGATTCATGTCATGTTTGCATACCTGCTGCTTCCAGGGAAGCAGTGCATGTTCACGGTAATAATGAGGTCTCGCTTAAAAATAGACCAGCTTCCTTCATTTTCTTGTCCTTCTGTTTGCTTGATGATTTGTCGGGTCTTGGCAGCACAAATGTTTGTCCCTGTTGCTGTGCAAGCTGTTCACCCCTTCCCTCCTCCCCTACGTGTTGGTTTTCTTCAGCGAAGCAGTTCCCTGCTCTTTTCTTCCCTGGTTGAGGTAGCAAAACTTGCACTGTTCAGGCTTACGGGCTCATTTAGAGAGGTGGGGAAGAGTCCCCGCTGGTTCTTGAATTTCACTAGAAAATTAGCCTCTGCCTAGGACAAGAAGCGCATTGTGCGGTGTGTCTTCCTCTTCCACTCCCACGCCTGATGAAGTCCAACCTGTAGAACTACTTCTGAAAAGTTAAAATAATATAATTACCTCGCTGTTACACTTCAGGGCTCAGAGCCCTCCTCCTGTCTTTGTGCTTTCTACAGTGGTTTTTCCTACAAATTAATCTGTGACCTGCCCTCCATTCGGGTTGCTTTCTTGGACAGGGTGGAGAAGGAAAGGAGGATGGGCTGTTTCAAAAGGACAGTATTTCCTGTGAAATGTTTGGACTCTGTGTACTTACATTTATATATGCTTAAAGCTTTCTACTGCTTTGCAGATTTTGCTTTTATTGTTGTTTTCACCTGGGCTTCTTGCATGTAAAAACGAGTATGTTTTCTAATCCAATAAAGCCATTGAAAAATGCTGCAACCTTTGCAGCAGCTATCCCAACAGAGGCTTTGTGGAAACCACTTCAAAACTAATAGCAGTGGCAACTGTGTGTGTGGGAGGGGAGGAGAGCAGATTCATCTGCAGCGTGGTGGTGCCACGGGGTAGAAGAGGACTGGGTTTGTACAATCAACCCCTGCAATTGTGAAATTCTTCTCTCCTGCAGCATTTATTACTATGTAAAATTGAAATCTGCATGATTTCCTGCTGTGAGTGCCTGTGCCGAGGGACTGGTTTCTATAGTAACTAATATCAAGGAGCTCGCTGGGACTTTACTTCGGAGCTGTATTTGAGCGTATTTTGCAGTTCGATGCAATCCTGTACAAGTATTTGATTGATGACAAACAAGAAGTCAGAGGCTGTGGCTGCCATTGCTGCAGCAGTAGTGCTGTGCACCTCGGCATGTAGGTCTAAAAACAGGCATTTTGCAAAATGGAGTTGGAGGTGAGGTGGGGGGGTATCTTTTGTTTTCTCTTTTGGTTTTTTGTTTGTTTTCTCCCCTGAGGAAAAGCTGCTGAATGGAAACACTGAAGAATACACCAATGAGTGTGTGTTCTGGAGTCACTTCAGCCCACCCTGGAGTGAAACATAACCCTAGGAACTAGGTTTGTTTTCTCCCAAGAGTAACAGCTATTGCTATTGCCACTATTATGTTTTGAAGCAGAGCTGGTGTTTGTTCTGCTGAGCATGATAAATAGCACTGTTAATGCAGCTCCATCTGCAGGACCAGCTTCTGCCCTCATTTAGGCCCAGGCACACCTACTAAATGTGTGTGTTCTGCAGGGTAAGGGGATGGAGAGGGTTGAAGCTTGGCTTGTAGACTGTAGGCTTTCAGGGTGCCAGGCAATATGGAAAGCCTGGTTTGCACAGTTTGCAAGTAGTCCAGAAAGGCATAGTGAGGTCAGGTGCATGAAAATGAAACTTAATCTTCCATTTAGGGCCACTTTCAAAGTAAAACTTGGATCATTGATGGAGGTGGGGAAGGAATGCAGAACAGTGGTCTCTGTCCAGAGAAGTCTCTATGTATGGGAATTGGACCTAGGCAGGCAGCAATAGTTTTGGTCTCTTCCCTCTCCCCCCCCCAGTAGTTCCCCAGAATTGTGTTGAGGCCGAGCTTGAACTGTAAAGTTATGTTTATGGCATTGATAAAATAGTCTGAAGTGTGAAGATGTCCTTGTGTATGACTGAAGGTCAGTTTTCATGGCTGTGCTAGAAAAGGAGGTGTGTATGAGCATGTGCTCCCCCTGCTTCTCTCCCAACCAGAAAGCAAAACATCTTTGAGGACTTTGAGGAGAGGGTGAAGTTGTGTGTCTTATGCACCTGTAGGCACGCACACATATGTTAAGTGAGGAGTGCCATTTGCTCAGCCAGCTCAAGGGGAGCCTTGACTTGGCCTCCCCAAGAGCAGCCTCTTACTCGTTTCATATTTGGGGGATGCTGGAGGGAGGTGCGGAAGGAGAGTATAGAGAGGAAGAAATGGATGGAGGACAAAGAGAAGCTACATGTGTTGTGCTGGGAATATTTAGGCGACATCAAGTACATATTCATGAAGAAATGAGGCTTTTTATTTAAAAAAAAAAAAATCTGTTCAGACAGGTCATCTTTTATATTCACTGTTTACGTATGCAAGTCCATATAAAAAGTATTACTGTGATTAAAAATAAAAAGTTACTGGATTAAGCCAGTTGCATCAAGAGAGTAATGATGCATTTGAATAATCTGAGATAATTTGACACTGGGATATGACCAGATTAACAATTTGAGAAGCAGGATTGGAAACTATCATTCAAGACCATAATGAACAATGTGTCTGAGAAATCATCTTCACCTGTGTACTCGTGTAGAAGTGAAAAAAAAAATCTCCCTTTCTTGCAAGCAGGTACTAAGCAGAGTGCTGAAATGAGGTCTTAGAATAAGAATTTCTTGTATTTACACAATATAGTGATGCAAGTCTGGAACATTGAGTTGTTATAAATTAAATCCAAAGTACATTTAGTAAGTACTTAAAGTGCATATTGTGATGGATTATCCCTGTTTTTAATGGTGGTTCATTTTCTGCTAGTTTGTAAAATCACTGGAGTCCAATAGAGCACATTTCCTTTTGATGCTGTTGTGAATGTGTGTTCATTTTAAATCTAGGTTATCTTGCATGGAGAGTAGCAGCTCAGTGTGAGCGTTAGTCACTTTGGTTCAAAGGTAAAGAGTTCACGTGTAGCTTTTTTGTAGCTACTGCAGAGGCAGGAGCCTTGGTTATGAATATAGTCAAGGGAATGTTTGAGCTATTAAGCTGAAATTTAGCTTGCTGCTGGGGAAATGAGTGCCATCACTGAGTATGTACCGTGATGCAAAGCGCTCTCCAGACTGTGTGGTTCAAATGCACCATGTGCATTCAGGATGCATAATTGATTTAGACTAACAGATTTTAATCTTTCATTGTAAGCTTGAGGCTGGCCTTAGTAGGAGCTACAAACTCCCATGTTTCTTAAGCTGTATTTTAACAAGGCTTTTAGCTATTCTTTCTGAAGTGGCTGCCTGTTTTCAGAGACTCTTTGTTCTTCACAATATATTTTCTTTGTTGGCAACCTTACTCATTTAACATGGCTTCCAAAATTAGGAATGGGAGAAAAAGCTGGATGTATGTTCCCAACCAGGGTGGAAGTGCTGAACTTCGGTGTGAATCTATAGAGATAGTGAAGAAGGTGGTTGAGGTGTTACTGTAGGGTGACTTTATGCACAGCACAGTTGAGCTTGGAGTTCAGATGTTGAGTATTTTAAAAACAAATGTACTTGTTAGAATAAAGCTTTCTTGTTAAGGCTTTGTGTTAGAGTTAATGGGCTCTCTCACAGGAGAAAAAATAATGCCTTCAAAAGTGCATACAACCACCAATCCACCCATCATGAATATTGCCGAGGGATTTTTGAACCAGAGTGTCAAGAATTCTGTCCTGTGCTCTGTGAAGAGGTTGGTTAATGAAGGCTAAAGTGTGGTCAGTTTAAAAAGCACAACTATTCAGTATCCTTTCCAAAGCTCCGCGTCTCCGATGCACTGTTTTGACTGTTGCCTAATCTGCTGAAAATGGTCAGAATTTATAGATCTCAGTTTTTGAGGTCATGATTGTCACGGATAAAGCAATGTGTATTTTTGTGTTAATGCTTAACTTCTGTTTACTTCAAGTTAGTCCCAGTTTGGTTCAGAGTTATTTTCATGTGTGATTTTTGTCAAAAAAAGGAAGCTGGACTCAAAATTTGTGCCCTCTGGGTCTACCCAGAAGCTGAAGGACGTATGAATAGCTTTCTTCTCTTGCTTTCTTTAAGAGTAAACGGTCTCTTAGATGAAACACATTCAGTGTGTAAAAAGCTTCTCATGACCAATGGGAGTAAACATGAAAAATTAATGACACGGCTTTAAGTTGCATGGAAACAAACTGGGGCAAGTCAATTCATTTTACCTTTGATTCACTGCTTCCAACAGTTACAAAGAGAAAAGGTTGAAAGGACACAAGGCAAATATGAGTCTCTTCCTTTAGCTTTCTTGTAATGACATATTTTGCCCCAAACAATAGTTTCAGTATGTAGATGCACAGAATTTATAATTTCCAAGTATAACTTGGATTTTTGTGGTTTTTAAAGCAAGCAATGCGATAACAGCAATTTACATAGCTGCAGTGATTTCTAGTTAAAGGGAGATTTAGATCTTGTTAAAGGAAGAATAAATAAAGACTTCCAAGAATAGTCCTAGATTGTAGAGGTTTGAGCATCCCTTGGGATGGAGGTGTGAAGTGGTAGTTTGACCACAAGACTTGGACATCAAACTTTGCCAGACGCATCTGTTTTGTATGACCTATTTATAGCAATGAGAATTTCTTCTGGTCTTAACATCTACAAAGTTTGTGCAAGCTACTTAATTACTTGTTTGGAGGTCCAGCGTGAGATGCCATGTAACTCCTGTGAAGTGACTACATTTAAAAATGTAGTGTCTGGAATTCCTGCCACCTAATTTCTTCAGTAGTGTTATTTAGGATCCCAGATATGCTGCTTTGCATTCCCAGAACTACCCCAAAACATTACTGGGGCTGAACAGATGGATACCTGTTCACAGGATCTTGGGGGCAGCTAGATTTTTACACCCCACCTCACTCCCCCCCCCCCCCCCCCCTTTTTTTTTTTTTTTGTAAGAAGTCTGGGGTAGCTGTTGTTTTCTGGTGTTTTGTGGGTCTGTCTAGATTTCCCTGTCTGGTTCAGTTAGTTCTGCTTTGTGGAGGGTAGTGCTTCTTTTTATTGGAAAGAGTCTTACCTGTGTTTTTTTGGTTTAAACTTCTGTGAGTTTCCGTGCTTTTTCCTTTCTTTGTGGCAGTACATGTTTCCTGCAGCATTTTCAGCATATTTGCATTAAGTTGGATGACTCAGAAGTATGTAACTTGAAGAATAGCCTGGTTTTGCAAGAGGACCGGTAATAACAAGAGGTGAACAAGGTGCAGTATTCTTGATTGTTTGAATGGGGTTAGGCCTAGCTACAGTTCTGTTACTCTTTCTTGATCCCTAAAAACCTCAGGTGCTCTTCTTATAACACATACAGACCTTTCTTGGTGGTTGTATAGGAAGGATTAAGGTGGACAAACTCGTTTCTGCCATGTAAAGAACGTGTCAAACTAGACAATCCTGAAAGCCTTGTTTTTAAAGCTCCACTTCCCTGGCTATATTAGTTCAGGTTTTAATTACACAATATTAACATTTCTTAAATTAAGTATATTTGGACAAAGACCTTTCCATGCAGCAATGAACACTTTATTTGTAATAATCTACCTCCTCTTTTGTTTTCTGTTAACTGGTTTTAGATTTCAGTTCTGTAGGTAGAGCTGCAACTCTTAGGGTATTTAAAAAAGGTCTACAGGGAATTTGCTTTGTGGGAAGAGTTGTCAAAGCCATCTCACTAGTTGCAGCTATGATGAAAACCATTTTAATATTTTTATATGGCTATTTTTAGACTCAGTTATGCTGGAGGAAGAGTAGGAGTAGAGTTGCTTTAGCAGGAACGTGAGGAACAGCATCCCTAGGTTGGATGGGTACATTCTCAATATAACTTATCAGTTAATTAAATCCATTTGGGAAGGCTTCTGTGGGAGCGCTAAACAGTGATGGCCTCATACAATTTAAATATTGGTGAGCCACCTTAGTATGGACAGCTGGACAGGCAGATCTTGGAGAAAAAGTCGTTTCTAAGCTTAAAAAAAAAAAAAAAGCTCTTGGGTTATTCTTGTTAATAGCCATCTAGTGCATAGTTCAGGTTTGTTTTTTTTTTTTTTAAGTATTAGAGTGAAACATTAATTAGAGGATAAGTTATTCACCCCAGTCACCTGTCCAAGAGGCAGAGATGGCAAGTTCCACCCAGTTGATGAGAGAACTGTGCTTTAATAAGTAGGGGTGAGTGAATGAACAGTGGTGGACTGGTGACTGCCATTTTAGGGTTTACATATGGAAAGCATCAGGCCAGGAAGCCCCTCAGGCTCCTCGTGTCCTTACCTTTTTGTTTCTTAGCCAACTGAATGCCTCTGCGTCCTACAGACAGAGAGCAGCTAGTCTGGCTTCACCCCTCTTCCCTTGTCATCTGCTCCATCTTGGTTTTGAAATATGTATGGCTGCAGCCATGTGCTGCTGACCACAAAAGTAAAACTCGGCTTTGATTTCAGTTTCATCCTGTGGTGGCTGGTCTCAGTCTGCGGGAGAAACTGTACCAGGGTTTCAAACCATCGAAGTGATTCACAACTAATTTTCTTTTTAAGGACCAGAAGGCCCATTAGATCATCTAGCCTGATTATCTCTGGAGGACTGGTCAGGGCTTAGTCTACCGGTGGCCTTGTGCTGGATGCAGCCATGGCTGCAGCTCTCCATGCAGAGAGGCGTGGGAATGGGCAGTGTCTGTGGAGTCGCAGATGTGCTGGAAAATGCTCTGGCTGCATCTTCTTTGTATAAAAACATATGTAAAAAATTTTTAACCAAACTAGTACCCACAAGAAGTCTTGCTTGGATTGCCTTGCTTGACTTTAGTCCTGAAGGAAATACAGACATTGGGTTTGGTGGTGTCTATCATCTGTGGATTTTGCATAAAATTTACAGACGGGGGAGGTACCGTCTTGCCACATCTCAGAGCAGGCAGGAGTACATACTGCCTTCTGTAACATGCGAGTGTCATGGTGCTCATGGAAACAGCCATGCAAAGCGATGGCCCGGAACAAGTAATGTGTTGTGGAGAGAGCTGGTAACTTCCACTTTGTTCTGGTTAGCTGCAAGAGTCTAAATAAAACTGCAGTGAAGAGATCCACTTTTGTCCTTGCAGGGCTCATGACACCCTGTTTAGCATAGAGCTCCTGTGGTTCATGCTGGTATTTGGTGACTGTCTGGTTCTCTTCAGAATTTGTCAGTTTTATGCTTTCTTTTTTTCTTCCTCTGTTGTCGGATTGAGATTTAAAAATAACCCACCCCTTCCCACCCCCACAGCAAATTATCTTGACCAAACTGCCTGAAGATTACCTCTTCCTATGGTACAAGCAGAACTGTGTCAGTGGAAGCAGAGCCAACGGTGGAGGCTTGCATCTTGATTTCCTATGGACTTACTTCATTAATGAAATAGATGGTGGTAGCGGGTCACTTAACACTTGCATATTTTGCAGCTTTTGTCTGTGCTGGGGCGAGAGGAGACAAAAAGCACAGCTGCAGCAGGGGTTGTGGAAGTTGCAGGTGTGAGGTTGGCTGGAGGATGCCAAACTGCCATCTGTGGTGATGCTTTGTGATTTTTTTTTTTTTCCAGTCCATTTGCCTCAAAATGAGAGCAAGAATATAAAGTAATAGTGAGTAACTGAAGATAGCTTTCCTCCAGTTTCTGCTGCCTTGCTGTTTAGCCAGAAGTCTGTGGAAGTGTAAGAGTTGAAATTGCATTAGGCTTAAGGGATGAATGTAAGTGGTGCTCTGCCAGTGTGTTCAGTCTTTCAGGTACTTTTTCCTGTGTTGCTTTAAGCATGGTTGTCCTCTGCTGTCTAGAAGATGTGGAAAAACAGAAGAAAAGTTGCAGGTGTTATTTGCATAAAATGGTATGAAGAGAAGAAAAGCAGCAGCATATTGCTTTGCTTATTTATGTGGTTAGTACCCATTTTTGTGCCTGTGTTCTGACACTTTAAAGCTACATAAGCAGGGTAAGTAACCTTAAGCATATAAAAAAGGGAAAAAAAAAAGTGTGATAGTTGCCATAATTAAGTCTGTGATGTCCTGTATGCATTTTAAATTCCTAGTTCTCATATGCTGTTCAATTTTTCTGTCTGGTATGCAGCATGTCTGCTTGTTTACAAAATGCCTTGGAGCTGCATGGATTCACTCGTACTGTGTGCAGAGTGGTTTATAACACTGTTAGGCATGTGTTGTTCTGACTAGAGGGATGTACTTGGAGCTGTGCTTTGGATTGCACAAATAATAGTTTCCAGGAATGGTCATGAGGATCAGCAGAAGGAACTTTGAAGAGTGTGTGGATACAGCACAATCTTTGGCTGAAGAGAAGCGCTTTGCTGGTGGCTGGGGTAATACAGGCTACTCCAAAATGCAGAGCCTGAGCAGCTATTTTCCCAAACAGCTTCCTGAAATGAGAGGGGGAATCTGAGCATGCTGTCTTTCCTCTCTTTTCCTCTTTATTTGCACTACAAGAAGGAGCTAGGCACCGAGGGAACTAGTTTTCTTTTAAAGTTGGAGACATTTGCATAGGGCAAGTTACGTTCACTGCTCTCTACTTTAGAGATGCTTCCTTTTGGAAGTAGAGGCTTTAAGCAGCTGTAAGACCAGAAATACAGCACAATGCATTACTGACTGTATTTGTCATTCTTATCTAGAGAGAAAATGCGCTGACTGTACTCAGCAATTTCTTTTTTAATTGGAGAGAAACGAGATGCTGGTCTCTATTAAGCTTGCCAAAAAACAAAAAAGGAGAAAATACCACTTTGTGTGTGTGCAAATTTGAAATTTCAACTATCTGGACAAAAGTGATGGGCACTTAACAATATAAACAAGTTAATATCTCAGTATGTGTTCATGGAGTTGATTTCACCATTATGAAAAGACTAGTCAATTTACATGTTTATGGGATAGTCTTGCAGTTTGGGCAATTTTTTATTGAATTCAATTTAATTATATCAACTACTGCTAGATGATTTTTCTTTTTATAGAAGGTCAGAGATTTTCTGTTTAAGACTCAGAAGAATTAACAGATCATTTGGCAACAGATGTCCAGGAGCTTGTAACATGCAACTTTGATTTGCACTCCAGATCGCTTTGGATGTGTCCACTGTATCTGGAGAAAATATCCTTAGACCTTGCGGATTTGCTAGTCCTTCTACACAGCTGCTAGGGAGTATTTTTATTACATGACATTTGAAATAATATCTTGAGGCTACTTTCTTGTGCTTCACATTTAGTAGTCTCAGACAGTTATTCACTTTAGAGCCTGTCTTTCAGCAGTAAGCGTTGTATTTTTGCTATTAAAGCAGTAACAACTTCAACTGCTGGATCTCTGGCTTGTCTCCAATTCCTATGACCTGTACAGCTAGTCTGTACAACAGGCTGTGACCTTCATGTGTCTTACATTGTATGTTCACAAAGGGTCATAAAACCACAGGTGGTATGACCTGTCATCACCTGTGTAAAGGGCCTGAAATGAGCTATTCTAAGGCTTCTTTGAAAGGATGTATAGCTCCTGCAAGTTAGCGGATGGAAATGGCTGGTGTGGTGCCTTAATAGATCTGCTGGATTAATTACTGTGATAGGCAGGAAAAAATTGTGGACCAAGACAGTATGTAAAACATGGAGGATCCCAGCATACCTGTTACCCAGCTGGACTATCATCTTTCTCTATGAGCAAGGTTTGCGGAGCCAAGTAGAAAGTATGGTCACCAGCAGAACACCCTTCTCCTGCAGAATTTGCTTCTTTAGGCATGCAGGACCTTTTTGGCAGTAGATAGTGGTCACCCTAGTGGTTAGAGAAGCTTTTCTTACCTGCTGGTTGGTTGAAGATGGAATAGCGCAGATCTACAGAGGTTTATGTCTCGGGATTGAGGTTCAGTGCTTTATTTTAAATGCGATACTCTGCTGGAAGAGTTAGTGCTAGATGGATGCATCTGCTATGTTTTGAGCTTTGTTAAGGCACTGATCTTGCGAGTTGCTAAATGTCCCGAAAACTAATGAGGCTAAACTGTGTTCAGAGCTGGATGAAGAGCATGGAAGCTGAGTGATAATGCAATTGCAGGTCAACAAACTGGAGGTTAATAGTTAACAGTGTTTTTAATGAACTTTCTGATTACAAGACCTTTGAGATGGTGCCTGCATGCTCAGCACTGTCTGTGTGGCTGGGCTTGCCTTGGAACAAGAATATTGGCAGGAGAGATTTTGTCATAGTACTGTCAGAATAACAGCTTGAGAACCCCTAGCTCTTCTAATTCCCGAGACATTTACACCACAGAAGTAACTGAAAACGTAGGAATTTAGTCCAGGAGCATGATTTCTTTTAATCTGTGAATCTTAATTTCTGTATTTAAAAACAACTGTGTTTTATTTTGGATAAGGTAATGCAAAACACAGGTCTTACAGTTTTCTAGTAGGTCTTCCTGGTATGGGCATTTCTAATAGCTCAGACATGTTTCATTCAAATTAAAAAATATAGGACCTGTTTATAAACCTCTAGAGCAGGTTTATGGCACAGACACTGACTGAGGTTACTTGCTCGTTGCAAGAGTGGATTGGATATTTAGCTCTTAATTCCTGTGAATAGGGTTTTTCTTAGCTACCCTCATTTGAATGGAATGGAAGTGGGAGAGTGGGGGAAGAAAAATAAATGGGTGGGAGTGTTCACATTTGTGGAGGCAATTTTTTTTAAACTAGGTGTTATGTGCTGTAAATCATACACTGTAATACACACAGCATTAAAGTATAAGGTGGATTTTTGTAGCTGCTGGAATAAACACGGCTGTGACCCTTTGAGGTGAATAATAAGTTGCAATCCTAAATTTAGCGCTTTGTAATTAAGGAACCTCCCTTGCTGATTTGTACCACTGACTGGAATAGGGGGAGTGCATTGAGAATGTATCCCTTAAATTTGGCAGTTTTGTTTGTGCCTACGTGATGCTGTGTGATATTCTGTAGAAGACTTGCATGAATCAGGATGGCTTCTGGGGCAGCATCTTGGTGTTCAGGGATATCTGAATGTAAATTCTTGAATTCATCACACATTTTGATCTTTGTGCTTGCGTGTTTTACGTTTTCCAGTTGGTGGCAAATGTAACTTTCATGTGTGCAAGGGAGGTGGAAATGTGGTAGGTGAAGGAAAAATCATAGGAAGGGAAACTTATTGGTTGCTCTATAGAGTATTTTCCCATAAACATTATTGGCAGACAGTATTGCAAACTTACAGCAACATAAAAAGGAATTTTACTATGCCCTCTTTGGTATACTTGGAAGTTTTGTTATGGCACAGCAAGTCAACCTTCTGGACCTACTAGTATCTTCACTGTTATAGAGATTGCTTGGGTTTTGTTTGAATTTTTATCTCTTCGACTTCTGAAGACAGGCTGGGTTAAGTGCCAGTACTTGATTTAAAAATAAAACCAAAAAATCCTCAACAAAATTAATATCTTGCAGCTAGCATACATGTCAAAAGAAAGGCTTGCTGCTAGTTCAGACAGCATTTATTCCTGCAGTTTAAACGAGCTGAGAACATGGACAAAATAACTGTTTTTCCAGCTATAGATTTTTGTTGTTGTTGGCTTCAGAATCTCTTCAGGCATGATGGTCAGACAAAATGTAATGTAAGTATTTATGTAAATAAATATTCTGCCCCAATGATAATAGAACAAGTCCTACCAGTTCCATGTTTGTACTGCTGCAACTTTGGGTGCAAAAATGATTTTTTTTTTCTTTATGCTCGTTCTACACATCGTCTTCCAACCCTATGAATTGATAGAGCACATCTGTGCTACTTGAGAACAAACAAGTATGAAGTCATAGTCCCCTAAATAGCTTGTAGGATGGAAATGCTGAAGACAGCCTTCTTTTCATCTCCTGTGGGCCCTCTTGTACGGGACTCTGGAATCTTGGCTTTGATTCTTCATGCAGAGTCTTCACATTATCCACATCTGGGCTATGAATGTAGCTGAGAACAGATCTGCTTTAGATCTTGATGGCTAATAATAACTTTAAAAAACAAATGCTTCTAGCAGAAGAATGTTTGTGTGGTCTCTAACACAGACCGAGTTAAGACAGAAAGGAGAATCCCTTAGTATGCAAATAGCCTTGAACTGGTATCAGATGCCAGAGTTGTTCAAGCAATTTTCTCTCAATTGACAAAGAATTTATTTTTTTAACTTCTTGATAAATCTTCTCTGTCACAGTTAAAATTCCTATCTCATCTTTTTTTTTCTGATATCTGCATATTCCCCCAGATAATCTGTGTTGTATTCAACACAGTCCCTATTTAAAAAAGGGCATTTTGCAGAGCTTGTTGTTTCCATTGTTTCCTTTTTGTAATAACATATTAGATCCTTTTCACTAGCATACATTTTTAATCATTTTTTCTTGGTAGCAGGATGTTATCTATTTAAATAGCACCGCTCAGAGTTTCTTAGTAACTGGTAAAAGATGAATCTGTGTTTAACTGCTGATTACTTTGAATACACCTGCATCTCGTAAAAATACCAGTAATACCCCAAATATCACTACTTCAGGCGCAGGAAAACCTCATAATTTAAATACTTGAGTAAACATATCAAACACACAGTGGGTGGGAGGAAGAGAAAATTGATGATCGGACATTTTTATTTTCAAGTGTCATGAGGGTTGCGCTTAATTGTGAAATAGTGACTAAAAATGAGAGGAGGAAAAGAGATTGGCAATGTTTCCTCATTCCTCTAAGAGGAAGCAGCATCGCAGAGCTGACCTGGGAACGGGTGCCAAGAGATGACATGAGCGTCTCGGATTCAAGCAAATGTTGCTCTGGTCTTTACAGTGTCTGAGCGGGTAGGGTGGGGCAGGGAGGAGGACTTCAGGACTTCCAGTATTTGAACAGGATAGGAAACAAGGTTCAAATGAACCTTCTGATGAAAGGTGGAGGAATTCAAGGTGGCAGCAAACACATTGTAGGTGTCAGCATTGACTTGCTTTGAGCATGAACTTGCTCCCAGGTGCCCAGAAGAAGAAAAAAATTCTAGTTGGGTTGGAATGTTTTACACTATTACTTTTTTTTTTTTTTTAAATTGGAAGAGAGGAAACATGGGAATAGGCAATGACTTAAACTGTCTGGGGTGATTTACATCACGCAGTCCAATCTGCACTGAAAGTAAGCGAGTTCAACAGCAAAGTCATAACTTCAAATTCATTGAAGTTCATTCATGTGGCTTTGAAAGCAAGTCTGGCTCAATTCGTTCACATGTGTTTTTAAAAAAATTACTAAGGAGGAGTAAAGGTTTAAAATTCAAGAATAAACCTGTCCTTTCCTGGATTAAGCACCAACTGTTGCCAGTGGATGTGGGGTGCTGCACGTGAGATGTGGCCTTAATAAGTCACCCTTTGAGAGCATGCCTTGGTGCCGCACCCTTGTTTGCTGGTGCCATTTTTAGAGATAAATGACAGTCTGTAAAGAAGCATGGATGCTGAATCTGACATCCTGTATCTTTAGTCTTGGGGGAAATGCTGTAATTTAGTCTTTGTGGAAGCAAAATGTAAATCTGTTACTGTATAATTAAGACTACATGAATTGTTTTGACTTCTCATTCCCTATGTCCACACAACAGTAAATGTTCAAAACTATCAACATCTTAAACAGGGAGACAGAAAGGGAGATTGAGAAGTTTCATATAACCTCATGTGGGGGTGGAAGAAGTAAGGGTTAAACAGATATGCGAATTTAGTGGTAACAGGTTTTTTAAAGAATTAAATGGTTTGTTTATTCTGCCTTACTCATTTAATTACAGTAGTGTATTAAACTTCATATTTGCAGTAAGTAACCAGTAACAGACATGTTTAGGTTACATTTTTTCCAGAGACAAGTCTCTGCAAAAAAGTGTATTTGCTATATTTGCACACCCACGTAGGTATAATAGCTGTCTGCTTTTAGCTTCAGATGCTTGTTGAACCACCGAAAATGGGCTTCTGGAGTCTCTGACACATTTGAAAACCAGAGCTTGAATGGGAGGCTGAAATTCACATTGGTCATGCAGGACAGTATATGGGTTATCAAACTGTATGATAAAGAAAAAAATTTGGGGGGATTACTCTGGCTTCCCAGGCGTGTAAAAGGAATGTTCAATCCTTTTAGTTTCATGTAAACTCAAGTTAATTTTCAAGTTCACGAAAAACTTGGGCTCTTCGCCACCTCCCCCTCAATATTCTGTTGGATTGGAAATCCTTAATATTTCAGTAGAATAAAGGGAAACTTTGGATTTTGAGGCAGCTGGTTTTCAGTTGCTGCTCTTCATATGCATTTTGTCAGAACTAAAATAATGCTAAAGTAGCACAGTGGCACTGTTAGTATTAAGCAGGAGGGGGGATTAGGGCATAGTTCAGCTTTTGCTATCATTATCCATTTTCACATATTGCTAGCAGAAATGTTTTGACTTCCTCTGCCAAGAAGCAGATTAGTTTATGTTGCTCCAATTGTGAGGTTTAATTTTTCTTTTAAAATACTGCATCATAAAGTCCTGGTTCATGGTCAGGAAAACTTTCCTCCAAAGTCTTTCTAGTCTCTTTCCCACAGAAACAGAATGGGAATTGAGCAGATATGTATTCAGATGCTGCTTAATTTAATAATTAGTCACCCAAACTTCTAACAGAAAGCCATGTGGAAGCTTACATTTTCTCATTCAGTTCTCAGGCCAAACAAGTGTCTAATAACAGCATTAATTGTGGAATTTGGAACTGTTTTTTCGCTACCATATAAAGGTACACTTGATAACCATTAATACAGTTTGTAACTATTCCAGTAGTAGCTTACAAAAAAAAGACTTTTTTTACTGCCCAGTTAGTTACTTTGTGAAAGGAAAAGAACTATTTTCAAAAACTGGTGTTTTGGAAAAGGGGGTTTTCAAATAGGTCTTCTGTTTTATGGATTAATTTCTGAATATCCCTTTAGTTCTGAGGGGGCATTTTATTTTCTTGTGACTATTTTCAAGAGGAAAATGAACTCCCGGTAGGGAAGCTATCGAGAAATAGTTTAACAATGGGACACAGAGAATACATTAATCTAAATGCGAGTGCTTTAAGGGCACGAAACGTGTTCTGGAAGATATCCGTTGGATAGAGGTAACCTGCGCTTGCTAGCAGAAAGCTGCATCCTGTTGATGTCAACCAACTGTAAGGAAATACCTCTGGCTGCTACTTAAAACAGGATTAAAATAGGCTGTGTGGCTTCCATGAAGGTGTATATTGTCCTTGACTTGCTGAGACTGATCACTTTATGACGAGTCCAGAGAAAATCCTTGGCTATCTCCAAGAAGCTCAACTTTGGTTCCCCCAAAATGCCTGTGTGTGCAATTGCCAAATGGCTGATACCAGCTGTCTGCAGTCTGACTTGCAACCTCTTGGGAGGTTGTTAGCTGGTTAAATGGTTCCCAATGCCTTTAAATATAGCAACACAATGAACAGTGAAACTGTCAAGAGTATAAACTTCCAGTATTTTTAGCAAGAGTAAATCTTTGGTGTCTAACCATCTTGTTTGCTTCCTGCAGACTAGCAGGACTTGATTTATATGGTTTAATGTGTCCCAGTATTCTGTCCCATGTTGCCTAACTTACTTTCTGAAGATAGCCGTCTGCTCCATAAGGGGTGGTGAACATGCCTGATCCATGCACTTAGAGCAGTGAATTCCATTACCTTTAACTTTCAAAAAGATATTAAAAAGGAGTTGCACTTGATTAAGGACATGGCTTTGGGAAAAATAAATACCTATGGAGTGTCTGAAAAACAGATTTGCTGCCATGGCTTTACTGAAAAAACAGTTGTGGCAAAATAATGCACTAGGTACTTGTAACTTCAGTGGGACGGGAAAAAAGGCATATAAAGCTGGATAGCTCTCATGTGATCAGGTTCTTATGGGTATGTTTACACCCAAAATAGAGAAAGCACCAGAATAAATAGCACCGGTGTTTATTGCAGAACTGTGTGTTCTGTTTGGTGTGCTAACACAGCAAGTAATGTAAAATACTAGTGAAAAGGGAGTGAGTATTTATGTAATTTGGTGATTTCTACAATGCTGTCCTTGTTCTTCTCCAGCTACTGCGCTTGCTGCATGAGAACCCCACCTTATGCTATAGCACGTGATTTTATTTATTTGTTGCCACCAGACATTAATTTGGGGACTGACAGTTCTGTGTAGCCACACTTATGAATGATGTAGATTGTCCTGACCAGATTTAGTAAATGGAATTGTTTCTTTGCACCAATGACTTTTAAAACCTCCCTTACGGTACCTGAAAAATATGAGCTTGCTTACCTTCTTCCCGAGGAATACCCATTTTGGCTTCTGTGGTCTTCTACATTATGATTACCACTTGTCATAAGATACGATGTTCCAAATATAGCCTGATGAGATAAATGGGATCTTTTCATGGAGGTGACATCATTGGAGTACATGGAAAAATTGTGGCCAAATCCTATCCATTGCACTTGCCGTTTTCTTGTGGCCTCTCTTACGGGAACATCGCAGTACTATTCACACTCACTTTTTTTTTTTAAGTGGAGCTTTGGCCCATGTGCCACAGTTCATTCACCTTAAGGTGAGGTGATATGAAGAAAACTGACTTTCCTCCTGGTAATTCACAGTGGTTCACTGCAACTGAACTTAGCATGTAAGGGAACAGTGGGATGGAGTTGCTTTACTTGGGTGTAAACCTATAGTGTGATGCCCGTTTCCCCTGCAAACCCCTGGCTCTGCTTCCTTGGGACTCTTCTGTGGTCTGTGTTTCTCCATCGCAGTGGGGATGGTACTGGCTTCATGAAATCAATATCTGCAGAGGTTCCAAAATGTGCTGTAAATTCTCTGTATAAACATTTTGCTCTTGTTTTTGTTCTAGCCCTGATTCTGTTGCCAAATACTATTATTGTCATTGGTCAAAGGAAACAAGGGGCCCAGGCTTCTACCAGAAATAGCATCTCTTGTTAATGTACAGCGGTTTGTTGTGTCCGTGCTTCTTGCTCCTCACTGCTCTTGGAGGCAGCTGGTTGTGTTGGTTGCTTTGTGCTGGCTGGAAGGCTGCATTTTTTTAATGTCTGTATCGGATCTGGTTTTGGGAAAAGCAGAGTTTACTCCTGGTCTCTGCTCCAGAAAGCTGGTACCTGGTTATCTGATAAGGGTTTATATCAGAGGAGGGCATTCATGTGATTGCTCTTGATGGGGAAGAGAGATACACTGGTAGTTTAAATAATTCATCCCTTTCTTTCAGTCACTTCTTTTCAGGTGTGGTGTGTGTCTTCATTAAATTTTGCATGACTGCTGCACGATGAGAGGAATGCATTCCTGGCATTAGATGCAGAATGCAAACTATTTGGGATGGTAAGTGACCATGGCTAGATGTGGGGTGCTGTGGCAGCAGCTCTGTCTGCCCTGTCCCAGCCCCATGGGAAGGCCGAAGCTGGGGAAGGGCTGTGTTGGTTGCTTCAACAAACAACAGCAAATAAGCGGTCCTTGCAACAGGGTGGGAAGGATTTGAGAAGGATTAAAGTTCACAATTTAAAAACCACTTTAGGCTCCTTTCTGCCCCGTAACACCCTGTACACTGCTATATTTGTGTACCCGGTGGGTCAGTCTGTCTCACCCCGGTCTAAGAGGATTCCCCCAAAATACTCCTTGTGCTCGTGGCTGACAGGAAGGGCAGGCTGAGGCTGTGTTTTATATTTTATTGTGAAGCTGCTGTTTGTGGTTGCTCTCGACTCCTCTCGAGTTTGTTTCCAAAAAGAGCCACTGCCTTTGTGTGCCCCAGTAGGGAGATTGTTTCCACAGAAAGTGGAGTGTTGTGGACGGTGGTGGCAGGCAGAGGAAGGTCACAAACAGCCCCCCAAAAAGAGGAGGGTGCCAAGCAAAACCCCAAACTTCGGCTTCAGCGGGGAACTGGCAGCTGTGCCTGCAAGTCTTGGTTGTGCTCCATGAGCATGCTCTGGAACAGTGAGGTGCTCCAGGGTTTGGAGCTGCTTCCAGCTGTGCAGTGATAGCAGGAGAAAGTGCCTCTTGTATTTGAAGACGACCGTCACCGTGCACCGAAATGTGCTTGAATTTAATTTGCTGGTCGGAAATAGTACTGACACAGGCAGTGTTGCATTAGTGCCTTCACACAAGAAATGGGATGGAGCGGTGACTTTCAGCATACCCTGAGTACTTCAGGACACTTTATAATGGGTTTTCACTTTCCTTGGAGGTTTTCCTTGCCTTTGTCTCCCAACCAAAATCTTAAGAAATTTTTCTGATCCTTGAGAACGACACAGCCTTTTTCCTTCTCATCCCCCTCCCCGCGCCCCAAAGGGTGGAAGCGGTGGTGCTGCAGGCAGAGGACAAGGGTATTGCCTTGGGGCCGGGCAGTTCCATGTGCAGGATTTTCGGGTAGTGACAGAGTTTAACCCTTTGGAGCCTGTCGAGCATATGACCAAACAGCTGTTGCCTATTTATGTCCTACAGCAGCTGCCCTCAGCCCTTGCAGCCACAGACCTTCCACAGCACCAGCTGCTGGGGAAGCTGGGGAAAAAAGGGGGGTTTCAACCTCCATGCACCCACACGCTCCTGTTCCTCTGAACCGCCTGCCTGTGGGTCGCTGGTCAGCTGGAAGGCTTTGCTGCAGGTTATTAAAAGAGCACCAAAATTTGGTGTGCTTGGGAAATGCACAGGCATTTCTGCGAGTGGCCGCTTTAAAATTGAGGGGAAAATACAGATGCTTTTTCTATTATAACCAGCTTTTCTGTGAGTGGTGAAAGGGTTTCATTTGCAGGCAAACATTCACATTAGCGGAAAAGTTGATTTTCATGCTGTGTGTCATACCCATTTGTCAGCTTCTCCCTGTCTTAAGATGTTTTGCTTGCCCTTTAATCCCTGAAACCCTCTCTGTCCTGGGAACTTAAAATTTATTTTCTTTTACTTCCTTTTAGCCCCCGTCCATCCTTAATGTTGCATTTGATTTTAACCAGATGGGAATTAAGTAGTTGAATCCACTTGTGGACTGTTCCCAGTAGCTCCTGGTATTCCCTAGCTCAGTATCAAGGTTGTGTGCTTGGTTTCCGCATCTTTGGGGAGTATCTTTCCACAATAAGGACTGAGTAAGTACTCTCTTCGGCTGAGTCTTCTGACAAACTGGTGAGAGGAAGCCTGGTTTTGCTAAATCATGGGAGGATGACCCACTGTGGCAGAGCTTTGATGTGGTGGTGCACTGGCACAAGGAGGCTATTGAGCGCTGAATTATGCCACTGCTGACTGGGATCAGTGAGCTGCCTCCTAATACTCAGATTTGGTCATGGGGCAAAACCCAGTGGTAGAGATCTGTGTTTCTTCACTGCCATTTTAAAGTAACCCAAATGAAAGAGTTTGAGCTTACTTGATGTGCAAATCCCTTTGAGCTGGAAAAGCAGGGCTGTGACTAATGCAAGTTTGGATATTTTTAGTGTTCTTCCTTGAGTTGTTTGCCTGGTCCTCTCTGCACTTGGTTAGCACCGTGAAGGTCACACAAAGATAGTAGACAGTTGTAAAGAGTGCTGAGAGGGCCAGCTGGTGGGGATGGCACTCAACCAGCAACGCTCCTGCTTTTGAGATAGAGGGGTCAGGGAAGGGCTGAGAAGTACTGGCATGCTGCTTTCAAGATATCAAACCCAGCTTTCTTCACACCTCTAAGCTAGGGAATAGGTATGTGCCAGGAAAGAAATCAGGCATCAGAAAAGCCACAACATGGTCAGTTTGTCTGAAAGGATTAGGAAATAATGTACATTCTGCAACCCAATAGTCGGGATCTCTTATCTCACATACTCCCCATTCAGCAGGGAGCAGCAGTGGCCTCTCTGTGGACAGGGAGAAGATATGCCATCACTGAATATATCAACAAAATGAAATGTCAGGAGGCTCTGCTTACTGCGTTAGTAGCTGGGCTCCCCTGTAATCGGGTTCGCCCCGAGCATTTTTTTGTTCTGCTTCTTAGCTTTCATCTTGCATTGTGGGTGTCGAAATTGATGTTGGTGGAGGGTGAAATTAATCCATCCCAAGGACTGCTGCTGTCCTTAATAATGCTACTGTTTAGATGACTCTGGGAACTAAATTGTGTGCTAACATCTTATTAAAAGACCCTAAAACTTCCTGAAGGGACCAGGACTGAAGGGAAAGTATGCTACTAAAGCCACCTAAGACTGAGTGTTTCTCAGGAAAAGCCTTCAGGAAGAGTGGGGAGAAAAGTTGGGAAAAACTGAATAAAATAAGTCAGGCAAAGTGACAGTTTATTTTCTTTATTTTTGCATAACTGGAAGGAAAGGATACTCTTGGGAGCAAGAACGAACACAAATAATAAACTTATTTTTCTCTGTGTATATAAGACATTGAATGAAATATGCTGGACTACCTTCAAAGTACATATTTGCAAGAACCATGAGTGAATTGTCCTAATTTACCTTGCAAAGCAGAGTCGTTCTCGTTATGTCCTCCCGCTTGAATTACCTCATGCAAGACGTTCCACAGAAGCTGGCCTCCTCTCCAGCTATTCCCTCTGCTTTCCCTCCTTGTTCCTTCTTCTCTCTGTTTACCCATGTTCTCTTGAGGGATGAGAGATGCTTTTCATTTTTTTGGAAACTTCTGGCTGTGCCGTTGAGTCTGTGGTTTCCTGAGGAATGGTTGCACGGGGTTTCTGAACAGCTGCTCAGGGCAGACCCAGGCTGACGGCACACGAGCCTTAAATCTCTTTCTATTACAGTAATGGCGTTTCCCCCGGGGGCAGGACAGCTATCTGTCTAATGGAATGACACATTTTTCAGCGCTGTCAGTCCTTAAATATCAAATAAGTAAATTAATAGAGAGCAGGTGAATCTTTCTTCAGAGAAAGTTTAATGTCACGTAGCTGTTTGATGCATTGCCTCTGGCGTAGCTGCCTTGTCATAAAACCTGACATCATTTGTTCAGTTGTCTCTCATAATTAGAATTATTTGCTGCTTTTCAGGTTTGTTAATTATAAGTGATGTTACATGTAGTCTGATACGAGCTAGAATTACGATGTTCAGATTGACTGCACAGAAAGAAAGCACATTTCACTAGCAGACAGCGCAGCCTTCGTCAATGTACCTGTCTGTTGATTGACGAATAGCTGAAGGAATGACTTATTAGGATCGCTCTAGCTCCAGCTTCCAGTACAAATAGGTCTTTTTTGAGTAGTGTGACGCTGCCACAGAAGCCTTTTATCGAAAGACTCGAATGGGCTTTCTACTCTGTAGTCACTGCCTTAAATCCAGTGATGCAGGTGTGAAACCACACTGCAGACTGAGAAGCTGTGGTGTTGGGTGGAGACTGATTTAACTAAGCTGCAGTTGCTTGCCCCATTGTGGAGCATGAACCCGTAACCTTTGTCTGAAGCACTCTTTGTCCCAACAAAGCTTTTTATTCCAAAACCAAAAAGGCAACAATGAAAGCCCCACAGCTGTTCCCCAGAGGAACAAACAGTTTGGAGTAACAGTGTGAATCAGCTGTTAATACAGGATGTCCCTAAAATGCTGTCAGTTGAATAGGAAAAAGTGCGTTAGAAAATCAGATGTCCAATAAATTGATCCCTAGACAGCAGTAGGGGTGCTTAGTAGTGCATGCAATGAGATAACTGCAGACTGCAGTTGAGGGTGAGTGTAGATAAACCTCTTCTCCTGTAGCTTGCTGCAGGATAGATGGCTTATAAGGGCATAGATGCAACAGTGAAATGTAGGTTCACAGGAGTTCACATGGTTGTGTTCTTGAGAGAGGTTTTCAAAGCAAGCTTGGCCATGGGACAGGGAATTGTAGTGTTTGCTGCTTCTCCCCTCTACTTGTTAAACCACAAACTCTGAAGAGCTCTGAGAAAATCCAGAGAGGGAAATTTTGATCATTTAAGTTGCCCTGTTGGAAAAAAATCAGTGTGTTGAGCGGATAGCTGTCTGTATTTCACAGCAAACCTTTATCCTGCTGCTTCCCCCCCCCACCCCGCCCCCAACTGCAAACTTCAAGTAAATGCTTCAGTGTGAAATGGAGTCCTTTGCATCCTGTTGAACCCAATGTTCTTCTACTACCGTGTGTGCCCTTAGCCTTCAGTCTGCTTCATCTAGCCTGCCCGACTGTTTATATGCTGATGCTGTATTGCATGTTATTTTCTAGAAAATAACATCAGATACTTTTCCCTATCTTTAAGTAGGTCAACCGTTAATCTAAGTGATTAACTTTGTAGCTAGTCAATTAAATTGATTTACTCGTATATGGGGGACATATTTGCCCACTGTATTGGTGTAACTCTCTGTATAGTTTTATATAGAGGAAATGCAAAAAAACTTTGCTGGGCAGAACCTCAAGGGAAAAACCCAAAGTGGCCGAAACCTAACGGAGAGGGCATTGCAAAAAGCAGTTGAACACTGAGGTATGTTTTAAAAACAAGTTAAAGGTGTTTTTGCCTGAAATTTCAGGCTGTTAGCTTATAGGTATCTTCCCTGGATGGTGATAATTCAAGGGTGTTATAAGGCAGTGCTTTGCCGGAAACCAAACCATGAAATGCCCCTCTGTTTTGACAAAGGAATTGCTGCAAGATAATATTTGAGAGATTAGTTCCTTTGGGGAGTTAAGCAGCCAGTGCACTTTCATACTGGAAGCATGAAGTAGCTGTAACAGCTTGTTCGTGTTGTTGAGGAATGCAGTGTGTTATGGACGATCATTCAAAAGCTGCCATGAATTATCCATGGAAAAGTGCCCTCAGATAGGAGCCCCTTGGTGGTTGGTTAGTGTAATTAATATAAACATCTCGCCGCAGCTTTACATTTTGGTTTAGCAACTCCTCAATTTGAGAAGAGTCTTGGGACTGCCTGGATTTCAATTATCTCCCTGATGCTGGAGGTAGGGTTTTAACGTGATGTTAATTATGTTCCTCAAGGGAAATCCAGACAGCAAGCAATGGTTAGGGTTGTGCAGACAGCATAGCCTGCCCCAAAGTAAATCTACCTTTAAGGAGTTAAAAGCGCTCTGCTACTTGGTTGCTGTTTTAGAGAAGACTTTTTTTAAGGCCTTCTTTGTGGGATGCTACAAATACAGAGTGTTACTGGGCTTGTATTCAAATAATTTATTCCACATTTTGCAGGGGTTTTTTTTGCAAATCTTATGAAATGTTTGATTAAAAAGAATTGCAGCGTTCTTGAGGAGAAAACCTGAAAATGTGAACTGCATGCGCTGTAACTGCTAGAAAACCAGAAGATAGCTCAATTTCTTAAATTGTAGTACCTTTTTACCACTGATGTTGGCTGTGCTGCAGTCATGGCAGGCAGATAAGCCTTTACTGTAAAAAATGATGGAGTTAAGCAAGCTTGAGCCTTCAGCTCAGTGCTCTGTCTTTGGGCCTGTTCAGATGCAGCACTTGGGAGCTGCCATGTGATGAACTCCTTGGAAAACATCTTAGGCATTGCTGTCCAGAATCGTGTTTGCTTTGGAGAAAGACCAGGTAGAAGATGGAAGGGAATTTTTAGGACAGAGCAGACGGAGCCCTTTCATCTAATAGGCAGAAGCAGCAGCTTCAGCCAGACCTACGGTCGTAGATCAAATACTATGGGTCGTCTTGCACTCTGTAGCATTCCCAGTCAACAGTGCTCATTTGTCCAAGATATCCCAGTATGCTATTTAGTGATGCTGTGAATTATTGCTATTTTCTGTTCATGGGAAAGAAATGATGCTGGAGTGGCAACCTGGAGGATACAAACACCCTTGGTACTGATGTGTGGAGAGGCACGGAGGGATGGCTGCACTGAAGCTGCTCTTTCATAGCAGGGAGCTTGTGAGGGTGGAGGAGGCAAGCAGTGCCTGGCAGTTTGAAGGATGTGTGGGGTTTTGGTCGTGTCCGTGTCGTGTCGTGTCCCCCCCCCCCCCCCCCCCAACACACCCTCCTCCCAATTTTCTTGCAGAGTTTCACAGTTGCAAATATTTCAGCTCTGGCTTCTGCAACCACTTCTGCAGTTTCTGGAGGCAGATGTGCTGAATTTTGTTGCTGTTTTTTGCTTTAGCAGGGAGCATGGCACATGGTCCTTCATGTTGAGTAGTTCATCGGTATTCAAAACATGGGGAATATGGGTAAGGCTCAGCTCCCTTTATGTGAGCAGCAAAGCATACGCCCTTCTGAGAAACATCCTTATGCTGTTAATGCCTTTGCTCCCACAACCTGCTGGAATATGGGTAGGTATTGATATCTTTTAATAGCTGGAGCAAATCAACTTAGTTTGCTGGCTTTATGGCCTTTTTTTTAAGAGGGGAAATTGAGTTGGTGTTACCATGACCAGGTTTTCATGTGAAGCTTCCATTTGCAATGCTCTTTCTCACTGTGCTTTATCAGCTGGGGCCAGATCTTATTAAAACCCAAACAGTAGCCAGCTCTGACTATTAGCTTAATGGTTTAATACCAGCTTCTCCATAAAGTAGAAGCAGCAGGTTATTTAAAACATGTAGGTCAGATTGGCCTGGTGTTTTCCAGTGAGATTATGTAAAGATGTTATTAAAACTCTCAAATACAGTAGATGCACCTGGTGCAGGGTTTTTTTTTTTTGTTCCCCTTTGCTTTCTGAGGTCCTATTGCAAAGTATACTCTAACCAGATTTCTAGTCTTTACTTCCAAATGTGATACTAACACCACAGTGTTTCTGTTGACTCTTTTGCAATGGTATTCTTAATGTAAATGTTCCACTACAAGTCATTTAGCCTCAAGTTTAAAATGAAAATGTTTTCCTGTGAGAAATCCCATAGTCCTTCTTCTGCAAGAGGGCTGCCATATAAAACAAAATGGAAAATGAATCCTAAGCATCCAGCCCATCTCCAGTGTTTGGTTATCAAAGCCAGTAGCTGCAGAAAGTAAATTATTTAAATGACCTGCGTTTTTAATTCACTGTTTCTTCAAGGGTATTACTTATAATTTAAGGCGCTGGGTTATTTTTTGTTGTTCTAAGGACAGCTTACTATGTAATACATCTCCTGCATTATGGAAAAACTAGACTTTGTTATAGAGTACCAGTAGATGTTTATGTACACTTAGGGCTATCTGCTGTAAGATTCCAAAAGGATCCTTAAATATTTAGGGCAGCCTGCTTCCTGAGATGGTAAAATCCGTAGGTGCCTTCTGTAGGAAGTAAGGGAAAAGGCAATATTTACATACAGAGAGGAGACAGAAGCTCATCTGCAGGAATCTCAGCGCTGTAGAAAAGGTACCATTAACAATCTGTTGTAAACTTTGGTGTTCAAAGGGCAACAATAAAAGTACTACTCAGGACTGAAACTCAGGCAACTCTTTCTACAAATCTATTTCCTTGCTTAGTTGCTGTTAATGGGTTTGGTAATTGGTGTGACAGCTTTTTGTGGGAGCAGCAAGCCACTGCATTCTGGAAACAGCTTGGTATGTTCTTGCCATTTTAACTGGCTGGGTTTAATATTACCAGTTCACAAAGCAAGGGTGGGGAAAATAGATTTTAGTGTGAGGATGGAGGCAGGTAACAGGGTGAATTTTATCAATCCAAGCAAATGACAGTTGTTACAATCTGCATAGGGAGGTTCAAAATACATAGCCTGTTTAAAAAATAATTCTTCAGAGTCACAGAAATAAAGACTTTTTTTTGTGAGAGCGCAGTGATGGAAAACTGCAGCACCCTTGGAGGAAGGAAACAGATGGCAGGAAGAGCTTCCAGATACTTGACAGGCTGCAACAGACTTAAATGCAGGCAGTGATAAATGGGCACGAGATTAGGTTTTGCTGTAGCTATTGTGGTTTAGTCTTGATAAAATGCTTCATGTGCTGTATGTTAGCAGTACCAAAGTTTTATGTCCTCTCTGCTGTGGTGGTCCTTATGTAGCTGCTGTGGCCGCTGGGGTGCTATGAATGGGAATGAAGATCCAGGCACTTATATGAAAAATGAAGTTTCTACATCTGACTAATACCAGGACTTAATGTTGAGTAACAGCAAGTGAGAAGTGAAACTGAATTTAATTCCTGCATCTAGGTTATTCAAGGCTGTGTGGCAAAAATGGCCATGTAAGGCTGATGATTTAAAAAAAAAAAAAGTATTTTGAATGTGAGTGAATCATCCCTGCACTTTCATCAAGTGCAAACGTATGGATGCAGGGATTTCCTATCTTGGGAGTTTTATCAGGGACAGAATTGGGTAGCAGTTGGTATTTTGTACCTCACTCAGACTGCTGGGAACACTAGAGAGCAGCCTGCTGCGCAGTCAGTGCCCTTCCTGTAAACATGGTGCCAAATTTCGCGTTATTGACTGTAACAGGTAATAGATTAATGTATACTGAGGAAATGTGATAGCTTGTGATAGGAGCTACTGAGCTAGACTTCTGTGAGGCTGTTTGAACCAATTAAACAAAGCACCGCCTTCTTTTAGATATGGGTAGGGCACAGCTGATTTTTCTTTGTGGGATCAGCCTGGCAAGAAGATGACTACTGCAATGTAAGGCTAAAACCTTCAAGCCTCAGCATGAGGGTACAACTCCACGGAGTTATTTAGGCATGTGATTTCCCGTTGCTTAAAGCCTGTAATACTTAACAAAGGTTTCCTCCTAGGAGTTTGCAAAGTGTTTTTATAGGGCAGTTTAGCCTTTTTACCCTGGATGCTGTTTCCCCCTCCACTAAATGGTCTTGTGGCCTGTCAGACCTTCTGTATGAGTTTTGATTTCAACCGTGAGGTAAAATGTAATGTTACTCAAAATCAGCTCGAGAAGGAGCTGCTTTATTTCCAGGCGAGGCGGAGCGTGGGCAGGGAGCTATGCAAGCTGTGTACGTGACCAAGGACAGCTAAGTAAGCAGGTACTTAACCATGAGCAAGCAGTTGAAGGAATGCAGACTGGGAGAAATGACTTTGGGGTAATCTGTAGAGTAGGAAAAGCAATTAAGTTGAAAAGTATCTGCCCGGGCCTAGGAGCCTGTGTGTTCTTACGGTCCTGGTTTTTGCTGCTATCTGCATAGCTTCTGAATAATGGTGCAGTGCTGCCTGAAGTGATTGGGTTCACATCCACTACTTAACTGTGTGCAACCAAAACTTCTCGGCTTGTAGGGTTTGGGCTGAGGGAAAGCCAGGTTATGTATAGATGAGACTCTCTGCCTCAAGTTCTGTTAGTTAATTCTAGAAATGATGGCCAGAAGGGACTTAAAGAAGCCAGAGTCCGTTGCATATTGTTAAAATGAAACCATCTGGGTGAAGATGCTGTTAGTCTCACACAGAGTACCCGGACCCTACTGGGCATGAGCGGTGGTGTAGAACAGCCCATAGGGAATGCCTCTGAGACAACCTAGTCCTGGACCACTTAGGCCTGTAAGTGCTACAGATAGTTAAGTGTGAATATGATAGACTCCTCTGAGCAGAGAAAAGAGCCCTAAGAAATTGCTCCTCTTTTGCAAAGTCTCAATTAAAGGAGAAAGCTAAATGGCTGTGTCCTCACTTGACTTGCTGATGTAATATTAGAGTGGACTGTAGGATGAATCTGATGGAGCAACCTTGATGATACCAATGACCTGCCACTGAGATAAGTTGCTATTAAGCATCTGATTGAAAAGGTCATGACGTGAGATTTGGTTATTTGCAATCTGCCTTATTGCTTACTGCTTCTCTTGTAGTGGCCAGATTTAATGTTAGTCTGAAGTGATTGTGTCGCATAGCAAAATAACTTCACAAAATTTTGTGCTGTATTCAGCACACTCTTAAAGTAGCATTTTTGGGTGATGGGTTACTGCAGCCAAAGCTCGCTGTTCAAATGTGTAGCTTTTGCATTTTGTCTTGAAAATGTAATGATGGTGCTTCAAGATTGAGTTGCTTTAGTTATGCATGTTTTAATTTGAATGGCTCATGTTAGGTAACTCAAAGGCCTCCATGCAGAAGAGGGCTCCGTTCTGTCTGTGCAGTGTCTGCATAGGCAAATGGAGACGCTTAAGTGTGTGGCAACAGTTTGCATGGAGCTGAGGATGACAGAATGCATTTTGTTCGGAGGAATAACAAGGATGCCTGGATTGCTCTTTTATTAATTTCTTGATAATTGGATTGCTCTTTTGTTAATGTCTTGATAGTTTAAGTTTTGCTTTAGCATCTGTCCAAACAAGGGGTGAAAGTAACCAGCTGGTGTGAAATAGGGTCTAAGTGTATTGCGTATTAGCTTTCACCCAGTCTTTTGCTAGCCTGGAAGAGCAAAAAGAAGTAGGGGTGTCATTAAATTTTCCTTCTTGGGCAATAAAGATTGCAAATAGCACATTTAGTCACACCAGGATTATGGTTAATCCTATGGGTCACATCAAAGCAAGTCTCTATCATTGAAGTTGCATACCCTGGTTTTTGCCTCCAAGGCTTGTCCACTTGTGGAGTCTGTAATCTGCTGGTATAGTATTTACTAGGAAGAGCTACCCCCAGGAACTGCCAGTCTGCCCTGTGTGAAACAATTAAAACACTACCAGAAAAGATCTGGCAAGTGTCTACCTAGTGAGTCACTGGGCAGAGGTGACACAGCGCTCTGCCATCATCCATCCCGGTCTTGCCGGGTGCTTCACTACCTACCTGGAGGTACAGACACTTCATTTTTCAGAAGTGAAACCGCTGCTTTGTGATCCAGGCATAAAACTTGTCACTTATGCCAAAATGGAATTCCTGCCTGGTTTTGTTTTGTCTCCTTTGGTGTTTGTATTGGCTTGGCATTTTCATATTTTGTATCCAGTGTCAGTATTTGTTTCTGGGAAGAAAGTTTTGCTTAAACTTTAATTTCTGCAATTTGTTTGTTTAAACTTGTTGGCAACTTTAAAATACTGCAGTCTGCTCCATATGCTGGTATTGCTGCTGCTGTTATTGTGACAGACTTCCAAAGTAAAAAGCAGCAATTGGGCAGGGAATGTTTTTTATGAAATAGTTGGGAGTGTTTTCAGTTATAATAATATTTGGGAATATTTTGAGCTATTTTGTGGCCAGTTTATTAAAGGTAGGGTTACTTTGGCTTGTATTGAGTCAAGATTGTACAGCACTGAACCCAGTGAAAGCTTTTTTTTTCACCATATACTTACGGTGTATAACCATGACAGCAGTATCAATATGATAGGCAAGAACCGTAAATTACTGATCGAGCACAGCAAAAGCTGTGAGGACAGACAGATGTGTGTTGAAGGTGACTGAATTAATGGTTAGCTCATTAGAGAGAAATCACGTTGGTGTATGTTGTGAATTTACCAGATGAGCAACGGCATCTAGACTGGTTGGTCAACCTGAGACTGGAGCTGAAGCCTCAATAGCATGACGTCCTTGAAGGTCAAAATAGCATAAGCCTGATGGAGGCACTGAAGAGAAAGTGCAAAACGAGAAGGAAAGCAATGATTTTAAATACACTGGTAAAGCTAGGCCAAGGGAAGGAAAGCTAAATCTGGACGAAGCAGCTGTATGCGTATCAAAAAAAGAGATATTAGCATTACTGAAGCACAGACTTATTTATGAGCTTCAATACTAGGATGGATGGGAAAAGCACATCTTTGCTGCTTTTTCAGAAGGAATCCACAAGCACAGCCTGGACATAATGATCTGGAGAAAGGGTTAAGCAGAAAGCAGCCCCCCATGGCTGGGTCTGTCAGTCGGGTGGCCATGTCTCCAGCGATCAGGAAATGGGGCTAGAGTGTGTTTTGAGTCTGCTTTATTTTGGCAGTGTTTCTCTCAAAGTAATGCCTGAACATCATCAAAAAATGGAAGTGATCCAAGACATTTAAGACGGAGAACAAGACTGAAAAGGAGAGCTAATCTGAGTCATCCATGTCAAGTTGTTTATTTTATGTTTATGTTTGAGAATACTGAAAACACAGGGTTGGTGGTTCCCCCCCCCCTTTTCCCAAGGGTTGAGGATGCTGCACTCCTGCTGATCACAATAAAATTATTTCAGTGGGAGTTTGGTCCCCCAGGAGGAAGCTGAGCAGAGTGCAGAGAGCAAAAAGCCTGGGGATGGAGCCCTGTATAACCCCTGTAAAAAGCTGGAGCAGGAAAGATGAGGAGAAAAATGAGAAAAGACTAAACCACAAGAAACAAAGGAGCAGACAGTTAAAAGGAGGAACATGGCTGCTTGTGCTGAAGGCAGCTGGCAGGCTGGGGAAGAAGGGAATGGGTTGCTGAATGTTGTCCAGAGAAGGTAATTATTTCTGGCTTTGAGTTATGGCTCCGATTCATATAATATTTAAGGAATATATCTGTATTTTTCATGATGAGCAGCCTGAAAGCAAATGCTGGAAATTTGCCATCTGTGTGGAAACTTCTTTGCTGTAGATATATGCCGTGAAAGTGAGTGGGACTGAAGCAAAGTCCATTAACAAATTCCTTTATTGATGGGAGTGAGAGGTGAATGCTCTGGACCAGATGAAATACCCAGTTTAAAAAGTGCTTAACTGCTGAATTCCTTTTCAAAAATTTAATAAGGAGCATACGCAGGTTTCTCAATACCAAAGTCAGCTTTCAAATCAAAAAAAGGTGTTGGAGGAAGGCAGTGCAGGGTGTATTTCAAAAGTTAGGGTTAAGATGCAAGAAGATCATACTTCATGTTGGCTTGGCCAACTATTATAATAAATCAGGATACTCTGCACAGTTGGCCTTGCTGTGGGTACTTCATTGTGCAGTTTCCCATTTATGTGGGCTTGCTCCATGGTCTCAGGAGCAATCACTGGTGCAGCTGATGTATCTGTCTTTAGTCCTAGGTATGTATATTAACTTTTGCATCTATTCAAGAGAGTGCGTGTATTTTGAAGAGGTTTTTGAAAATAGTCTGTGTCCTTGTTATCTCTTCTGTTACTCAATTCAGACTGAGAATTTCACATAGGAATTCCTGTAATGAGATCTCCCTGGTGTGAATGACAAGCTTTTGTGCCCAGAACTTTTGGGTAGGCTGTTCAAATCTCTGTGGACTCAGAAGCCTGAGTGGTGATGAATTTATTGCTCCCCTTGGTACGCTGCTCTTGTTCATCTAGCCTAGCTTGCTTCTGCAAAAAAGAAGCAAGAAAGCAAGAATTTGTAAAATAAACTCAAATGTTCACTTACGCTGTCATTTGGGAAGAATACCCTTCTAACTAGCTACTTGAACAAATCCAGATGAGAAAGGGAGAGTTGGGGTGGTTGTATTCAGACTGTGTTATACAGCGATGAAGACGCATATAGTCACGTACCGTGGCATCTTCATTCAAGAGAACAAGGAGCAAAATGGGCTTCCTGCTGAATGGGGCTGCCAGCTCCTTTTGCAGGCAGCAGGCAGAGGCAGGCACAGCATCTGAGTTAGGCCATTGTACCAGCGGGTCTAAAACCAGGCTCTGTTGTACAGGGAGCTGCGGTCTGTGGGCCTTGTGTTGCAGGCAATCTGAAATACTGCTCCAGAGGTCTGCAATGGTGTAGTCGCTACTCTGATCATGGCCCTTAATGTCTAGAGATAATTTTGGTTCAGCTGTTATAAATTAGGAACCACATTAGACTTTATTTCATCTGACATGTAGGCAATGATTTAATTCTACTTTTCTGTATTAATAACTATATGCAGGAGGCATAGTTAGTATAGGCATATTTTTAGCCCTGCTTCACTGCTTCAAAATAAAAACCTACATGCTTTGAATTGCATGGTGTGTACAACCTGGGTAACAGGTTACAGGATTGTGCTGCTTCCTACATGGTGACACTTACACATCTTGAATATTACCATAGAAAATGGTCCCTGGAGACTATGCAGGATGGTTGAATATGCAGTAAGTTTGCAGTTTGTTGAAAATGTCTGGCAGCAATGTCTCATATTTAAGTGTGTATGTGTTTGTAATGGGTGTCTGTGGCTGGCTCTTCAGGATATGGTTTTCTTCTGCTAATCTAAAATGCAATCTCTGAAACATAAAGACCCCCCAAAAAGATGATTTATTTTCTGAAGAGTATGATTGTCACTTAGTTGGATTTTGTATATTAAACTGGTTTTGTTTCCGTTTTTAAGTTTAGGGTTCGTGTAGATGTGTATCGTGAAAAGTCCATAATTATATGTATGTGTGCAGTTTCTTACAACAGCAGGGATGAAGCTGTGGTGGTACTTGCAGGGCAGATTCTGATTGTGCTGAAAATCCCCCTAAATCATTTATCTTTGAAGATGCCATATATGAAATTTGAAGGTATTGCAAACTACCGAGGAGAGCATAGGATAGAAGATACAAAGCCTTTCACTGGAGGCTGCTGACTTTTAATCTCTTCGTGTGTGGGAGATAACTCATTTGAAGACTCCACCCAAAGGGTGAGTGTCAACAGGAAGGGGGGGACATTTGAGGGGCCGCTGAAGGTAAGCTGCCACCCCCCGTCTGAGGTTACCATTCCAGGTTACGATGGAGGAAGCCTTGGTGGGAGAGCACTTCGCTGCTGCTGCGTGGCATCTGAAGAGAGGGCTTTCCTTTGTAAAGTTGCTTTTCTGGGACCCATCTCATCTTTTTTTAAATTCTGTGTTTAAAACCATCTTCATATGAAGAAATCTCTCGTGTTGCTTAATAGCTTCAGGCTGGCTTTTGAATGTTGACTTTCCATTTACACACCTGATTTAAATGTGATGCACCAGATTGAAGAAACAGTTAGCACATTACCGGCGGGACAGCTTCTTTGCACATCAAATGGTTGTAGAGGGTGGCAGATACTGTAGCTGGCAACTGTGTAATAAGAATGAAGTCTTGCCACACTGGTGGAGCTCTCTGGCATCAGGGGAGGTCTGGATCCAAACTGTGTGGCTTGGATCCGTCTCCAGTAGGGAAGGTTAGCTTGCTCCCAGTCTTTTCTCTGACTTCCAGTGCTACTGCAGCAAAGTTGGGGGTCCTGCACAGAACTCGGGGTTGGCTTTTGTACATACTTGTTAACTTCATTTCATAGCCAGATATCTGAAAGGAAGAGGCAATTAAAGAAATAAATAGGGTGGGTGGGGAGTGGGAGAAACCTTTGGTTTCTCTGTGGCACTAGAATTGACATTTTTCAGATTGTTTGGGCCTTGTCAGAAAATGTTTTGTTCAGCCTTTGTTTTCTATTGAATCCCGTGTGCTTGGTTAGCTTCTTTTCAAATTAAAAAAAAAAAAGCTCCATATGTGGATTGAAAGCTTTATCTGTTTATCTCCTCATTAGAAAGACTGTCTATGAAATGTGCTGACAGGGCTTTTACTCTTTTCCTTTCTATTCTCATCACATTTTCCACTGAAAGCCTCCCCTCTGCTATTTCTGTTCCATAGTAAATGGGGCTTTCTGGTAGCAGAGGCTCTGGACACTGTTCCTGGCTCCTCATGGGCTGCATCCATCACCTTGGGTGGGAAACCATGAACGTGCAATTCAGACAAGGAGGCCAGTTTGGGTGTATGGGCTCAATCCCCTGAAAGGCAGTTTTCACAGCTTGGAGGTCCCGGTATCAAACATGGTGGGAAACATGCCACAGGTCGTCTTCCAGTCAGATATTTAAGCAAGAGGCCACATTTTGAGAACTGCGTGTGGAACGAGCTGCCTGAGCTGGTGAGAGAGAGCTTCCGTGGAAGCTGAACTTCATGGGGAAACACAGTCTCAGGACTTCTGGAGCCATTTTAACCAATTGCTGGGCAATTTTCTTGGGCGGGGTGGGCAGCAGGGAAGCAGGCACGTCAAGCATTATACAGTCTAAACCACTTAAGAGATTGCTAGTGGCTGAGTCTCCTCACAGCCATATCATTAATATTGGTATTATAGTGAAGTGATGAGGGGTAAGTTTTGATTACAGAAGAAATTGTGAAGAGTAACTTCTGGCATAAGTAGTGTTTGTACTTATGTAATTGAAATTCTACCAATACAAGCAATAAAAATGGCCACTATACCCCAGCAGTGATAATGTAAGGTCTGGACTTGAGATGCTGGACCAGTGATCTCCGGCCTTTGCCAGTCTCCATCATTGGCACGGATCATCCATCTCTGTTTGCTCTACTTTAGCTTTAACTCCCATCACATGTGAGCAGTTTGGGAGAATTGGTGGTTTGTGAACTGCCATGTTACACCATTAAAAAAAAAAAAAGATACAAATTTTTATACACGTCTCTGTAATCAAAGCATAAATGTCTATTTTTTTATTCCCTTTGCAGGTAAGGGAGTTACTAGATGAAATCAAATAAAATACTGTGGGTTTCCCACGCATGCGGCTGTGTGCCTCCTTCTCCACTGTGATGAGAGAATTTAAAGAAAAAGGAAAAAAAGGAAAAAAACCTTCTCACTGTAATAAACAGAAATGCAAAACTGGTGCAGGAGATGCATCAAAGTGCTCACGTGCCAAGCCCCACAAAAGACACAGTTGCCTGCGGGGTGAGAGCATGGTCACGGATGGGCAGAGTAAACACTTTGTTCTGGTTTTTGCTCAGCTTTCGCCTGCTCATCTCTTATTAAAAAAAAAAAAAAAAAAATCCCATGCAGCAACATGAACTTTGTGACGTTTGAGATGTAGAGCAGACAGCTGCAGGCTCAATTAATTTCCCCCGTCCGATTTTTTTTATTCCCCCCCCCCCCCGAAGGCTGTAGTGACTTCCCAACCCTCATGGGTGAGTGGCATTTATGGCTTGTTGACTTTGATCGAAATGAAGTGCAGAGTCCTGCTCACAAAGAGAGTGGGTTTGCATGTGAAAGTCTTCACTAGGTGTCTTTTCGGGTGGGTGGACAGAGCTGCTGGGTAATCCCTGGGGATGCTTCCCCATAGCTTCACTGGCATTCATCTAGCCCAAAACAAATGAAATTTTGGGTGCTCGGTGCAGGAGGCTGAGCCTGCCTGGAGTCAAAGTTGGGAGGTGAGAGCAAGCAGCAGGCTACAGAAGCAGAGGGGAGAGGAAAGCACAGCAGCCTGACGTGCGGGTGCTCAGGCACCCTCTTTGGAGCCTTGCGTACTGTAAACACACCCGAGGAAAACTCATCCGCCGCCTCTCTTCCCTTCCACCCACCCATGCAACCTCCCTGTGCGTTCTCTTCGGTAAACAGGAGGAGAAACTCATTAGTGCTCTCTGCCAGCGCGCACACCTGTAATTTAAACGCGTTCATCTACGACAGCCCGGCGTGCCTGGTGGTGTCTGACACTTGGGTGGCGATACCTGCGTGTGGGAGGGAGGTGCGGATGAGGAGCGGAGCCAAGTGCGGAGTGGGGTGGGGGGCTTGCTGCGGGGCCCTTCCCGGGTTGCTAATAAACGTGGGGAAGGGGCAAAGCGTGGAACGGCGTGGGGGCATCTGCCGGGAGAAAGAGTGAGAACCCACCCGGTTCTGGCTGGCTGGCTGCTTTACAAACTGCCCTTCTTCAACATGCTTCATCTGTGCCTGTGGATCTGTATGTTGTTTTTGTAGTCAAGAGGGTTATGGGTTTGTTTTTTTTTTTTAATAATAAAAAGTGATTAAAGAACAAGCTGTGCTAGGCCGACTTGACTAATCGCTTCATTTTTTAGCTAATAGATTAGATTTTGTCAAAAGCACTGTCTCCCCTTCCCCAGTAGTAAAGCAGCATGATCAGATACATGCCCACTTTATGATACCTTTTTTTTTTTTTAAGCTTCTGGTATCTAACATAGGTGATGGTGGGATATTCTAATGAAGCTGGAGTTATTAAAAAAAAAAAAATCTATTACATTTCAGGGATGTTTGGGCTTCATGCTTCAAGAGTGCTAATTAGATATGTGACCCATTTTCATTCTGCTTTAGCTCCTGGGGATTCTGGAGCCTCATTATAAATACAAGGATAGAGAATGCCCATGTTCCTTACTCTAAATAGCTTCTTAAAACATGCCCAAAGGGCTTTAGGGTGTTTTTTGTGTGGACACTGATTATGTTTTCTTTAAGTGGGCATTCATCTCCCCAGAAATAAATAATTGAACATTTTTTTCTTTAATTTGGAAAACCTAGTGGCAAATCAAGATCCTCTTGAATTTTAAGTTTGCCTTGTTTTTATTGACAAGGGAGAATGCTTTTTAAGCATACAAATGCTTTTAATATTGCAGTAGCTTCCCATTAACTGATATTTTTAGCTAATAGAGTCTGTGCACCCCATCTCTTCATGAAATGTGCTGAGTGTCTGGCTGGATGCTGACGAAAGGTAGCAGCCGTGAGAGGTACTTGTTGAGAAACAGCCTGCCAAAATGCACGTTGTGATGCAAAACTGAGGCTGGAAGGAGCAGACAGCCTGTTCCAAAAACTGCTCTCGGAAAGCTCTCAAGTTTTGTGCTTTTTTTTGGCAGAACTCGGTTGTTTCCAGAAGACTTGTAGAAAGCAAACAAATGTCCCCCCAGTGACAGAAAATGCCGAACTCACTTTGGGAAGAACCCTGGGTGAGACCTGGGGATAAGTGTAAGTGTATGAAAAATAATATAAATGAATATAAGATAACAGCATGTTGCCAGGCACCTGTCAAAGGAGCTTCAGCTCCCGTATCTCTGGGCTTTGCTGAAATGACCTCTTACATTTCGAGCATCTTGCCTGCCTGTGTATGAAATGGTTGTTCTGAGCTTTGCTGATACCCCTCATAGGCAGCAATTTAGCTTGTGAGTGCTGCTGTATTTAGTGTTACAGTACTGATGTCCCTCTGCGCATCCTGTGCTATCTTAAAAAAAAATAAATAAAATTCAAGGAATAAGGGTAAAGACCAGCTGGAGTCAGCTCTCAGCAGTGCAGTGGTCACTTATGACTGAATAACTAAATTTTTGTGATTTAGCTGTGTTGGTGGGGTTAATCTGAAAGCAGGCAGAGGGAGGAACTCTCCTGTCATAACGCTTTTAATGACTATACTAAATGAAAAAGTAAGCTGGGTTTTACCTCTGAATTTACTGGTCTGAGGACTTGTTCATACACCCATGCCTCAGAGGCTTGCTTTAAAATAAAGTCTACTAAACAAGCAGGCTGTGGCAGAGGAGTTTCAGGCAGGTTAGTGTAACTTTAGAACAGTTTTCCAGGCGTTTTGCTGGGATGCTCTGACAGGTCCTTTGGTGCAGAGGAATGCAGGGCCGTGCTCTTGCAGCTCCTTCCTTTGCGTGATAGTTTGACGTGTGCACAGCGGATGATGAAGTTAACCTTTTCTGTTTGCAGAGGGGGAGGGAAATAACCTTTTCAAAAGCTGTGTTTATCAGGATAAGCGTAACTTTTTACATTGTAAACATGGGCAACATGACTAGATTTTGGGCAGCTGCTTTATTGCTTGTATCACGTTCCCATTCGGAGTATGTTAGGTGCTGTCATCTGTCTCCACCATGGGAAAGTTGCTGTCTAAAAATGCCCAGTGTACAACAGAATGAGAAGGACTCCATGTAGGAGTGATTTAAACTGGAATCCTACGGTTATTTAAGCCCATGTTTAGCTTAATGCACTGTAAATATGCAGGGCTACACAGAGTGAGTAAAGGTTAACGCATTTATAAGCCTTTGAAGATCAGAAACAAACGATTTTATTTTGAAATTTGTGTTCAATTGTGTGATGCCTCGCTGCTAAGTATTCATCAGAAGATGTTGGTGGCATGTCGCATGGCTGTTTGCTTTGGTCATGGGTTATTTTTTATCAAAAATCCATTTCCATGTTTTTCCTCATCTTCACCACTTGTTTTTCTTAATCCCACTATTTTCAATTTTTTTCTCCTGCATATCTTATTCTCAGAAATTTGAGCTATTTTGGCTCACTGCAGAGTTTGAAAAGAAAAAAAAAATATTGAAAATAACTTTTGAAGATTTTCCCTGCATAGAAACATTGAATAGAAGTGAGCTACTGCCAGGGCAGAGTCTTCAGCCTCAGCTGATGGTGTCCTGAGAGTTAGCTAATCATAGAATCATAGAATCAGTGTTGCACTGCGCAAATGTACTGTGCTCTGCAGCTGTTGATAAACTAGCTTTTCCCTGCAAAAAAAGGTAGCGAAAACTGCCTTTTGAGTGATGATTTTGCTGAATTTTTTGAGTGCGTATACCTAAAGGCAGCTTACTCCCCAGGAAAGCATCTGAGTTAGTGGCGTTGCGGCGGAGGGCATCTTGCCTGCTTGCTCGGAGAGGAATGCAGCTCCGTGTCAGGCCCTACATGCCGTGCTGTTTTTTTTGCATTCCACTGGAGATAGTGCCTGGAACTTTCTCTTGAGAAGAAAACCAGAAAACACCTGCTACTGCTGGCAGCTGGTGCCTCAACAGCAAACGGACAGACGGATGGACAAGGGCTCCTGCATTCCTGCCTACGGGACACATAGGCTTGTAAAGTCCTGCTCAGGAATAAATAAAGTTTGTCTTGAAGAAAAATGAGCAATGTTTTGTAGCGTAAGTAAATGGATTAGGCATGCCATGGATGTCTTATCTAGGAATTTTTAAGGAAGCTGATGGCCACATCCCACAGGGTTTTCTTTTTTCCTTTAAATTAGCTCACCAACTAAATGTGTTGAAATGGTGCATGTATAATTGACTGAAGCTTGCTTCTTTGGTGGGGCTAAAGTATAAGGGGATAACGAAAGGGTTCTTAGGAAATTGTAGGAATGTGTGCAGGATTTTGCTCTAAATAGGATCACAAAGTCCAGATATGTTCTCAGGCATAAAGACAAGTACAAAAAAAAGAGTTAGTTAATTTATATGTTTAGTCTTTCAAAATAATATTTCAGGCTGGATGAAACAAACTATTTTCAAATCTCCTGGATTAGACCAGACATCTCTAAATAGCACCTTCTCATGTGAGTACTGCATTTGGCAACCAGGCATGCAGGGAACGGCTGCAGCGTTTAAAGCATCTTAACCAGATTTTGTTGTTCCACTGATTGAAAAAGAGCTGTATAAACACGTGAAGAAGCTATTGGTGAATATTAACAAATGGTTGGTTTTGAAGACTTGGTGCTGTTACAGAAGATCCATTTAAACACGTTGATCTGTACAAGATGCTTTGTTTCACTGGCTGGCTGGATGGCTGGGTGCATTCTCCGGCGTGGGGATCAGGATGTGCCAGTAATTGCAGTTAAATGAACATGGCTGGCTCTCAGGCAAATGAAACCTAATTTGTCACAGCTGTCAGAATGATCATGTCATGTTTGTTGCCTTCAGGAGCAGTTTTAGGCTGCAAATCCTGTTAAGGTCCCAGCTTTTTCTTGTTAAATATTGCACAGCATGTTTGCTGACCCTAGTATTTAACTTGATGGTTTTTTTTTAAAGGCAAACACACCAATTCTGTCTCTTACATAGCTGCGGTTGAACTTCTGTGAACCTTAGTCATGTGGGCTAGAGCTTGTTAATTTGGTGGACTTCAAGGACTTGAGCATAGCAGTAATTTGAGGGCTTGCACAGAACAGTAGAGAGATTTGCTCGTGGATTGGTACAGCCAGGATTTTGGAAATCATGCTTCAAATTAGCTTTTAAAAAGCAGCCCTCCCAGGCTGGATTGAACATGTAGTTACGCTTTACATCATCAGCAGCAGACAAAAGCAGCACAGCAGCTTCGAATTTTGCATTCGTGCCAGCAGGAAATACAGTAGAATAAATGCAAGACTCCAGTCATAATACCTAAAAAAAAACACAGTAAGGTGTAGGCCTCTTGAAATCCCCTGTAGTCATAATTTCAGCATTTATTTGCTTTTGTTTGTAGATTAACAGATTGGGTCTAAATTGGATAGAGCAAGTCCTGTTCTGTAAAACAAACAAATGCTAATTTTTGGATGTCAAGCCTGAGGGAGCAGAGAGCTTTGCTGCTCTATTCTTCTTCTAATAAAAGGAAACAAGGTTTTAAAAAAATAAGGCTGATTTCTCCTCCCTCTGTGCTGCTGGCTGCCGTAGAGCTCCAGAGAAAGAGGTGAAGTGTCTGCGTCTACACTTTGTAGAGCTTTTAACAGAGAAGTCATGCAAGCACATTGCTCATGATGCAACAGTGGCTGCCCCCGTTCTCCATCATCGCTGCGTCTTGGGGAAATGGCAGTGTGCCTCCTCGGGCTGCAGCTGCCCCTCTCTATGCCACCTGCCCCAGCCTCTCAGGGATGACATTGGGGACACAGCTGTCTGTGTCCACTGTCACCTTACCCCTGTGGTGGCTGCCCTGGCGCTTCCAATCCCCCCAGCAATTCTGGAGCTTGGGAGGGAGAGCAGGGCTGGCTGCGGGAGGAGCAGTGCTGCTTGCAAGGGGGCTGTAGGAAAGCGACTGCTGACCTTGAAATCTCCTTCTGCTCTTGGCATGGGTCTGCTTTCTTCCAGCCTTTCTGCCTGACCTCGTGCCTGCCCTGGGCAGAAGTGTCACGGCCACACAGGACTTGGCCTCCATTTCTGGGCGGCCTTGAACCAGCACAGGTGCTGCCTGTGCCTCGTTGTATATATAATACACTTGGAAATGTAGGGATACGGTGTACTGGAAGAGGAATAAATGAGGGCAGAGGGAGCAGAGCTGGTAAAATTGATCCCACAGAGCTGCTTCATTAATGAAGTTTTGGGCACATCTAGCTGCCAGAACAATGGCAGAAGGTGAACAGCCTCTTCTGCAAGGGTCTGTTTCCATATATTTTATCTCCAGTTCCTCATGCATGATATGGATTGGCATGCAAGTATCCCTTCCATGAAAAGAAACGGCAACCCCTGATACTCAATGCTTTTAAAAAGAAGTTTCAGTCTTCTGTGATAGCTACATGACAGTTTGGTAGTCAATAAAAACAAAAAGTTACACATGTGCTTTTGTAGATTGCGGGGACATGACATTGCAGATAAACATTATGAGCTTTAGCTTAATGATTTATTGAAGCACATTTCTTCATTTTATTGTAGCTTTCGGTCTCTTGCTATGCAGCTGACTGGTTTCCTCAGAGAACGGAAGACTAGCTCAGAGATATAAATCTCTGTTAATGATTTTAAATAGCTATCCATCTGTGTATATAATATAAAACTTTTTTTTTTTTTTTTGCCCCGGGCACTCAATCATGGGATTAGGAGAGGATAATCAATAATCCTGAATGCACAGCAGAGCTGCTTCCGGGTGTGAGCCCTGGTGCTCTCAGGCCACACAGGGCTGTTGTGAAGTGCCCTCGCTGCCTTCCAGCCTCTTGCTCTCTGGCCTGTTTCCCTGTTCAGCATCTGGATGTTTCCAGCTGAAATGGTCCCTCCAAGACCTTCAGCATGCCCTGCATGCCAGAGGAGATGACTGTTTTTCCCTGACCGCTCACGTGAGCTGCTTGCCTTGTGTCTCTTCTACAATAAGAGAAATAAAGGCAAAGCTGTGCCATAGCTAGTTGGGAGCACTGTGGTGTTCTGTTCAGTTTTGTTTGTCTTTGGCAAATGAAGATTGAATGAGGTTTGTACGAATAGGAGGACCTGTTGTGAAATAAGAGACACTGCAGGCAGATGTAATAAGGAACGTGTGGTGAATGTGAACAGATCCCTGGGCATTAGCCAGGATGTTCCTCACCTCCCGTGGTTAGTGTCTGAACCAGCCCTGGAGGGACCCTTGTCATCACAGAAAAAATATGTAGACCTCGGAACTAATATTTCCACCACCACCCGCCACCCCCCCAGTGATTCCAGATGAGTTCCAACAACAGGAATGCAGGACCAGCAAATACAAGATATATTTGGATGGGACAGACAATTATGTCTTTGCTGTCTTTTATTTTCTTTATACATGTTAGCACCCCGTCTGTCTAGCCGTTGATTTATCAGGAAGTTAGTGATTTAGGAGATAAAGCGTGGCTGCAGGGTCCTTAGCTGTACTTCATAGTTTAACTGGGAACACACTGGTAGTGACTGAATATTGCTCCGCCTTTGAAGCTCTTCAAAGACTTTTGCAAATAAATTTGTTTACCATCCTCTTCCCACTGGAGAGATGCTCCCAGCAGAGAAGTGAGCACCAAAGTTAGCATTTAATGGAAGGTGTCTGCTTGTGAACTGAAGACATGAATATCCCTTGAGATTAAATGATGTAGTGGTGTTGCTTCCAATGAGAGCAAGACAGAGTCTTGTGGAGCACAGAAAACAAGCTTGTGCTAATGCCTGTATTTAGTCTTGAAAGCCAGGTTGTACAAAAGGACGTGGGGTGGTGGTACGTGACTTCCTAGAAGGTCACTGTCATCAGTACTGTTTGTAAGGGGCAGCCTCTGGATATGCCTAGCACTAGGGCGCTCGTATGTGCTCTGTGGTGTAAGTTATGAGGATCTATCGCTAAGTCTTCTTATAACCTCAAGAGGAGAGACGGCAAACCTGCCATGCAGAGGAGTCTGGTCATGATTGCGTAGTCATTTTGTGTGGAAAACGGGAGGAAAAACCAGACCTACCGTCAGTGGCTTTGTGCTCTGCAGGCACTCTTCCTTCCCCTCTCCCTTCATCCTGTTGCTCCTTGTAGTTTCCTTTGGTCATTTACCGTGGTTAGTAACAGTCCTGCCCTTCATGGCATCATGTCTGGGGGGTCCTTTGCTGGACCTTTTGTTACACCTGTGTTGTGGTTTAGCCCCAGCCAGCAACTAAGCACCATGCAGCCGCTTGCTCACTCTCCCTACCCCGATGGGATGGGGGAGAGAACTGGAGGAGTAAGAGTGAGAAACACTCCTGGGTTGAGATAAGAACAGTTTAATAATTGAAATAAAGTAAAATAGTAATGATAATAATAACAATATAATAATGATAATAATAATAATAATATATAAAGCAAGTGATGCACAATGCAATTGCTCACCACCCGCCGACCGATACCCAGACAGTTCCCAAGCAGTGATCGCTGCTCCCCAGCGAACCCCTCCCAGTTTCTATACTGAGCATGACATCATATGGTACGGAATAGCCCTTTGGTCAGTTTGGATCAACTCTTCTGGCTGTGCCCCCTCCCAGTTTCTTGTGCACCTGGCAGAGCATGGGAAGCTGAAAAGTCCTTGACTAGCATAAGCACTACTTAGCAACAACTAAAAACACCAGCGTGTTATCAACATTATTCTCCTACTAAATCCAAAACACAGCACTATGCCTGCTACTAGGAAGAAAATTAACTCTATCCCAGCCCAAACCAGGACAACCTGCAAACAGGACCACTGGAACAGCCCATCATCCCCTCCAGCGCACCTTGTCCAGCAGCGTTTGCAGGCTGGCTCTAACAGCAACGCTGACACCAATTCCTGTAATGCTTGCCTTGATTTTTGAGGGTTCAGACCACTAACTCCTAATAAAAAGGAGTTGCTGGAGACAAGATTGCCTTCTGTTAGCATTCCTGTGATCACTGACTCACTGGTGTATCTAATGTGTATCCTAAACTAACTGGTCGTAGGGGGGCAGTCCCTGCCTGCCAAGTTGCTTGTCAACCCCATGCGCTCACCAGCTTGGAGACACTGCAGGACTGCTCCATCTTTTTCCACCAAAGTAGCCAATTTTTGGATTAACACAAGCTAACTGGGAAAGGCTAAAAGTAAAACACTGCAGGTGAAACCCTGCATGGTATGTTTCTGTGCCAAGTGAATTTTTATCATTGACTTAAAGGTGCATGTGGATAGCAAATAGGGCATCATTATGATTCACGGTGCTGTTACAGCGTGAGACCTAATAAATCTTCTTACGTGTGCCTTGTACTTAGTTCACATAGTTATTCTGGCCACTGGGATTTATTCTTAGCCCTGCTTTTTTTCAGGAATTGCTGTGCCTTCGTTAAATGGGAGCAGTAGACAGACAGTCTCCCGGGTCAGATTTGCAGTAGCTTGTCTCAGCCAGGTGCAGATGGGTGTGGGAAATGGTCTGGAAAATGGGAGAGAGGGCAGGGGCAGGTTGAAAGTTGGAAAGGGCTGGGTCTGCCCTCCTCCTTTTACTTGTGGTGGTGTTATGTTCTTGAACTGCTTTTTACTTCCTGAATTAATGCACATTTGCCATTTTCAGAAAGTCAATATATTAACACACATGTCAAGAAGACCTGGCCACCTCTTAGCTGATCTGTGTATTTAGCTCTTCTGGGGATCTGTATGTGGTGTTCTACCTAGTAGGGTCTAAGGAATATGAACTGTCTATACAAGGCAAATGAATCTCTTTGCTAGTTTCGGTGCTCGAGTGTGCAATTATTGTGTGTACTCTGGGACTTGTGTTCTCAAATTTAATTCCAGGAGTAGTAGTTTGAGGAGTATGTGTTGGTATTGACACTATTGGTACTGCTTTCTGTCTGTAGCTGGAATGCCAATAATAGGTTCTTACTGACTTAAAAAAGAAGATGCTTAGTTCCTGGGGGTGAAGAGAAGCACAAATAAACCAGCCCTACAGACACTGATTTGACAAGTTCTCTGGTGTCTCTGCACATGAGAGGGAATGCGTGAGTTTGGTGCCGTGGCTCTGTTTTGGATCTGGAGAGCCCAGAAGGAGCTGCACTGCCTGATGGTTCCTGGCCTTCCTCTGACCCCAGTTTTGTTTTTAAGCAAGTCTACCTATATCTGCATCTCATATATATATCTTTTTGTCTTTGTTTAATGATTTCTCTATTTTGTTTCAACACTGTCGCAGTCCATCCGAGATACAAATGGTGATGCTGAGCTCTGCGCAAATGGTGGCTGGAGTTACCCATGTTGGCTTTTTCTGGAAGTGGCTTTAGAGGGTAGCGGGGCTGAATCCAGCTGGTACAACAGGAGCTCTCCCATCTGCTCTGTACTGGGGTGCAATTGCACAGTAACAAGCCTGATCGAGGCGGTGGCGTGTTATTTAAGTATAGGCACTTGCTGACTCATTAGCAGAAAGGCAGTAGTGGGGAAATACTCTGCCTGCCAACAGACCATGTAGTGTTACAGTCACTGTGGCAACACGGCAGTGCTGCCTGTCAGGGGTGCCCACTACGTGCCTTTTTCTTAACACAAAATAAAAAAAGCCCTGAAATGGGAAGGAAGAAGAGTTGCAAAGCTGATTAAGGCTGCTCAAGGTGGTCTGTGGGGAGTGGTTGGGTTTTCAGAGTGCAGATCCCCCTCATTTCATCCTTTGCTGCTTTTTGCCCCATGAGCTGCCCAGAAGTTCAGACAAGCCCCCCAGACCTTGACCTTATGTTGACACAGACTAAATTACTTTACTCTATTGCTTCTCCATCGTCTCCTGTGCTAATTACTGCTCTGCAAATCTACCCTCTGGTCTGATTTCTAAATCCATCCAGGAGCCTGAGCAGCTCTGAGGATCTGCTGTAAACATGACTTATCCAGCAGGCTGTAAAGCTGCTCTCGAGCTCTCCGAGGAGAATTAAGCCTTTGTGAAAGAGACTGTTGAGCAGCTGGTTTTATCAGTCTGTGTTGCAGATTAAAACATATTTCAATGTCTCTTCTATCAAATCAGGAAGAAAAAGAAAAATGTGCTCATTACCAGGTCCCCGGCTGCATGTTAATAGAGAACTAACTGACCAAACATCAGTCACTTGTGCTCCTTGAAGGAAAGGGCCATCTCCCATGTGCTGAGCATACAAGAGCACAACCTGTGTCTTTTCTCATGCTGACAGTGTTTTTTACATGTCTCCCACCGGAGGCAGGGGCTGCTCCGAGTTACAGCGTACTGAGCCCCGGCTGCCGTGCCAGGGACGTATCTGCTCCCACGCTCCTGGGACGTGGGGTGCGGCGCGGAGATTGCATTGCATTTAAAAAGGAAAGGTTTATGGCCTCTATGAGCCCAGCTGTTACACTGTGTATTCTGACTTTGCCCCCTGTAAACCTCCACTTGTGATGCCTTTTTTGGCAGAAAGCTCCAGAAGTCACCAGTTCAAGTTTTGAAGGCATTAATGCCATCTCGAAATTGGCTGGTGTGTGTTGGGGAGATGAAATCTTGTAGGTAGAAGAGCTTCTCAGCTCTGCAGAGGTCACAGGTGTTTGGGCATTTCAGTTGCTTGTGGTGACTCACCAGGTTTTTCTTGTAGGAGTGCTGAGAGGTTGAAGCATTGAAAGTGATTTTAGAAGAGTTGGAAACAGAAAGAGGTCGTGGTGCCTATGTGCTGCGCCTTTACTGTTACTGTGCAAACCAAAGTACAAGATTATAATGGCAGATAAGAGTCTCAGTTTAAGGCCTTCTTAGAAAGAAATACGAGATTTTGGACTTAAGTGGAAGCCAAATAGATTGCATCTTTCTTGCTTTCTAGTCACGGGGTTGATACATGACTTTACCTGCTTTTATTTTTTGCCAGTTTATCTTCTTGCTGTGTAAGATGAATTTCTTTTGTCTTGATTCAATTTCTACTTAGTTTTTTACCCTGTAAAACTAAACATCTCCCATTCATATGGGTACAGATGTCCTAGACATAAATCTTCCTGCTGTAACTGGTCCTGGAGCCCTTTTGCAATACAGTGTTGCAAAGCTCTCGTTAGGGCTTTTCCCATGTCACGGTGATACTGGACCCATTAAGCAGTAACCCTACTTTAACACTTGTGTGAATAGTAGTGCAATGCCTAATGAAAATGCAGTTTTTACTGGAATGAATGTGTGTATGTTAATGAAGCTATGTGCATACATGCTGGAGCTTACGGTACAAGTATTTTCCTTGCAAACCCCTGATGGATGTGTTGATAAGACTCTTGGTGAGTCTAATCCTGGATTAAAAACACATATCATACTAAACGTGGCCTTATAAATACCACCAGGGTGGGTATGAGATAAAAGTAACCCTTTCCATAGTACAGAACACTTGGTTTAAGAAGTGGAAGAATATTTAATAAAAGGCTTTGATCGAACTACCTGCTGTAGAACAAAAACGTTTCATTGCTCTCTGTGAAAGCTTGTCATTTGTTTTTTGTTAATTGTTAAGACTATATAACCCTAATGGACGGACCACGGCAGTGGAGTTTGAACCCAGGATCTCTGGATCAAAACCCATGACTAGATGTTGTCTGAGCTGAAGCACTTATCTGTTAGCTTGCAGCCAGTAACAGATTCCTAAGCCTTATGAAATGGTCAGGAAAAGGATGACCAAAGGCAATTTTTAAGCTAAATAAAACTTACAGTAAGTTTTTAAACTTAACCTGTGTGCCCTATGGTGCAGGCTTAGAACAGTAGGTGTTGTGTGTAGTTTGATTCTCAGTAAGCATATTTGGCCATGGTTGATGGAAAGAACATTTACCCTTCCCGCTAATTTACATTTGTGTTTTGGTAACCCTGTGGACTGGGAGCAGAAATCGGGGGCTGGTCCTGTGAGCACGAGTGCAACTCGAGTACCTCGTGCCTGCGCCTGGGGTTGGAGAACTCAAGTGCTGAAGGAAAGTGAAACAGTTTTAGAGGTTCAGAGGTCAGCAGGGTACATGCATGCTCTGGGAGTTTGCTGTTGCCATTGCTGACTCAGCTATGGGGAGGAGGGAAACATGTTTTTCCTTTTCAGAATTGCTTATGAAGCTGTTGGGGAGAAAGAAATTACTCTGGAGGAGGGGGAAGAGCCTTGGCTGTCAAGAATGCAGTTCAAGCTTGCAGATACTTTCCTGTATAACTTCTGAAGTCCAGGTGTGGCTGAATGACAATGAAGTTGTGTGTTACATATTACATGGGAAACTTTACTCAGCTGCTCCAGCAATTTCCTGATACCGTAACACCAGCTGAGAAATGGATCAGAAGGTGAAGGTGGATAGGTGTTCACACACCACGGCATTGAAGCCATTTCTGGAGATGAGACAGCCCCTTAAGAGTATATTTGCAGCAGCTACAACAGAAAATGAAGAAGAGAGTGTCCGATTTAGCTGGACAATAGCCTGAGCAAGTGAAATACGTGTATCTTGAGATCAGCGAGTAGGAGAGGTCAGGGTCTTGGTTGTAGCTCACTGAAAGTTTGCAGCTTGTATCCAGGCGCAAGCTGCAGACCTTCTCCCAGAGCTCTTGTTCTCAGTGCCTCCTCCGGAAACATCAGCCCCATTTCTTGGAGCATCTGGGATTTTCTACGAGACCTCTCCTTCAATCCAGCGCTGACCTGGACTGACCCTGCTTAGCTTGTGAGGCAAAACAAAACTGTAGCAAGGGGACTATGGCTCTAGTAAGCAGATCCTGAACAAAATTGAAGCCTGTTAAAGTGTCCAATTGAATTATTGCACTACAGGGGCATAGTGACTCATAGTGAAGCTAATCACCTGCTGCTTTATCTTAACTGCGAAGAATAGATTGCTAGTTAAACATTTAAAGGTCATAGTCATAGAAATTGTAATCGTGTTGCCTTTTTTTTTCCCCCTCTGGGTGTTATTGCTGAAGTTACTAGGGGAAATGAAGAAGATGCTCTTTGGAGATCCGTATTCTGAAGATGAGGCTCAGCATGCTTGTCTTGAAGGCTCACACTGTGGAAATGCATTCATTTATGAGAGAGGCCATGCTGAAAAAATGTTGCCTTAGCTTTGCCCAGATTTCCCCAAAACACTACCAGTAATGGCATTGGTCTTCAGTGGAGATCAAGTTCTCCTAAACTTTGAATCACAGATATTTGGGGGGTTCATTCTTGTTCATCACAGGGAATTCCAGGAATAAAACTGGAGCTCAGGACCCTGTTCCCACAGCCAGATGTGTTCAGTATTTTGGATTTAATACTGCTTTATTGTTCACTGGGTCAAGAGCATCTTATAGGAAACAGAGTTCTCCTAGTTCTGCCTAAAGAGACTGTAGACGTCTGGTTTTACTGTGTTGGCTGAGAAAAGACAGACTGTTTCCTTCTGCAGTTAACTTGTCCATGCAGGTGAGCAGGGGAACTGTGCCACTTGGACAAGACTATCATTCCTGTTCCTGTGGTCACCAAAGCAATTGTCGGGAAGGTTTTGTAGACAGAGGACTTGGCTCTTTGCCTGGCAGATTGTCCCATGCTCTCTGTTGTAAAAGAGCCTTCCAGGTTGACAAAGGTGATACGCTTTTCTTATCAAAATGCTGTGCTTGGTTTAAATAGCTCTTCTTGATGATTCGCTCTGCTTAGATCACGTCCAATTCACTGCCCTGAGTCACCAGGACAGGTGGTGTCTGTCTTGGCGGCTCTTCTGGAGAAGTGTTTGGATGGTGATGGAGGAAAACTTGCAGAGAAAGTAACAGAAACCAGGGCTAAAGCTTCTAAACCTCTAGCTCCCTTAAAAAGTCAGTGATGAGCAGTGAATATCAGCAGTGATATCAGCAGTGTGTTACCACGCCAGTTTAAATATAGATTTTGAGGGAAGTTTGTAATATTTTCTGCATGTGGATGTTTTATGGCAGGAAGCGTATCCTGCTATAAATGAATTGGCGTGTTTGAGTGGCTGGGTTAAAGACTGTGTGTGACTTAAGCCTGGAAGTTTTTCCTTTCGGAAGTGTTAGCTGTACTAAATTGATAGAACACTAGCATGTTTTGAGCTTGACTGTTTCCTTACTTTTGGGATGGGTCAGAGAGAGCACAGTGCCAGAACAACGTGTTTCCTGTCAGCTGCCAAGTTCGCCTATCTTGGTGGCCAACAAGCACATGAACCTGAGCAACACTTTTGTCTAGAGGAGAGGTGTGGGCTACAGACAGCTATTTTGTGATCTGAGGGAGGATGGACCTTGGTCTGACATCCGATGAGATGTTGGGAGATGCTCTGTGTTGATTTTTGTCCTTAAGCCCATCTTTCTGGTGTTCTCATCTCTGGTGGTTTTTACTATTTTTAGGAGAAATCCTTGGTTGCACTAGTGGCCTTTTCCAGGGCTACAGAACTGCTGTTGGGAGATGTTGATGCCAGTCACATAGAGACAGAAGGGGCCAAAACCTCTAAAGGAATAGGGTGGATAACAACATCCTGCTGCAGATCCAGAGATCCACATTTGTGCCTGGGTTTGCACTGTGCCTAAGGCTGACCCTGGTCAGCCTTGCTCCAAATGCACCACGTCACTTCGGCTGGAGAGCCAAAGGAAGCTGGCTGAGATCCTGAGCCCATCAAACACTTGTGCGCTGCTGGCTGCAGAAAGTAGGGTGCCTCGCCCACAAGGGCTGGTGGCTTGCCTAAATTTTGGATTGACCTTTGACCTCACCAACAGATGGCAGAATAAATTGACGGGGGATATATTTTTACATGAGCAGATTGCATGGGACTTTTACTTTTGGTCTCTGCCTGCTTGTCAGTGCATTTTTGCTTGGAGTGTGCCTTGGCAGAGAGGTGACTAAGGTAAGTGGTCATCCTGCCCCAAGTGATTGTATTCGTCCCCAGTTTGACTTCTCCAGGTTAGAGGTAGGTCAGTGTTTCACACTATTGCCTGGCAAAGCCCAGTAGCATCAAAGTTGTTTGAAATGTGTCCAGCACAACTCTGTTAACAAAACCTTAAAGGAAAGGTACATTTTTAGTAGCCAGCAGCTACGTTTGGAGCACCCTGTCCGTGTGACTCCCTGGAGGCTGCCCCGTGCAGGGGTCAGGCTGAAGGAAGGTGGTACCCTCTTGGAAAATATCTTTGCTAAAAAGATCTCTTAACCTTTTTTTGCAAGCTCATTTATTTTGATACTATTTTTACTTCCTTTTGCAAAAGGCAGTCAAACTTCAGAGGAAGCCATACCATACCACCTTCTGTATGCACTTTAGGTTTAAAGCGGAGTCTTCTCACGTTCGGTTCTTGGTAGAAAAGATGTCCCTGAGGATTCTCTCCCTCCTTCTGCCCATTGCAACTGCTGACTTGACTTGTAAGAGCTGCCTCTAGTAAGCGGAGACACACACACACTGGATGGGTAATTGCTCATGCCGATTTGTACCTATTTTGTCTTCAGTCACCTCCTTAAGTGCTTTAAAATAGCATTAGGTTTAATTTTGTTTTCATAGCAGGTAACTCGCCGTGTCTCTCTTTGGAGCTCAATACATTTTTTGATTATTTCACGCCTACATTTGCCCCTAGCTCACCTAAATTTTAGCAAACGTGGTGTAAAGCTTTGTTAGTAGATAAACCGGAGGTCCTTGAGTGTGATTCTGTTTTTATTAACGTTTACGATACATTAGTCTCCACAGATTTTTTACTGCTTCCCACCTCTGCTGCTGTAGTGTTTTGCCACATCTCACGGATAGGAAAATAACGCACGGCATAGAATGTATCCCACGTGTATTGCTGGTTTACCCTGGGTTGCCAACTGAGGTACCTTGTTCTTGTTTTATTGTAGTCTGAGCTGCAAGCCATGCCTTTCATGGCCTTTTGATCCTTTTGGGAATGGCTGATCAATGAGACTTACCACTTTCTTTGGAGAGATTTTTTTCTTAACCAGAGAAGTACTGCTTACATCAAGACACAATTATACTGTCCTTACTCCCGTACCAAAAACCAGTTCTTTGGGGGCTCTTTTTTTAATTGAATCATTTATTTTACCTACTTTAAACAAACTGTTACAGAAATCTAGGCTAAAGCCTATTGCAAACGGTTGTATCTGAAATGGATTGCAGCTGGACAGATTAAACATGGCAATTATTTCTGTTCGAGGCATGCCCTTGAGTTCGCTCAGGATGAGTGACAGTGCTGCTGCCTTGGAAGACAAATTCAGAGATAATCGGCGCCCGTGCGAGTGCTGCATTGCAGTTACTGTCAGCTTACGTCACGGACAGATATTCCGGCAGCCAAAGGGCTCCTCGGGAGCCTGAGGAGAGCATGGCTTTAGTATCACGTAATGACAGATCTCATGGTCTGTGTTTTCTGTGCTTCCTACTGCATATCTTGTGCTTTCTGCACAGGGTAGCCTTTAGCAGCAGCTCTCTGTTCTACTTAATGCAGTGTAAAAAGCTGAGAGTGCTTATCCCTTTCCAGGGTTTTGGTTGGAGGGATTTTTAGCCTCATTTCTTAATATATATATTTAGAGACTTACACATATCATGTTGTGATTACAGCTTTTACACCATTTGAACCTGTCGGCTTTAATTAGCAGTTGACATTGCCGTATTTATGGATACATGGAAAAAGCACGGGCTAGCCGTAGTTTTCAGTGCAGGGTGTATTTTCTTCTGCTGGCAAGTAGTTCGTATCCATTTTTCCATAGATAAACTGGCTTGGCAACCTGCAGATGTTGCAAGCATTGGGTACTGATGCTTGAAATAGAAATGGGCTCTGAAGAGGATGTGGGGTGGGGGGAAATAAATCAGAAACTGGTGTTGCACTGGAAGTCTATTAAAGACTGGTGATACGTCACGCTTACCGGAGTGTAACTGCAGAAGTTGACCACGTTAAAAAATGAGCACATAAAAAATACATGTGTTTTAAAATCTTGTTTGTATCACATTATTAAGATTCATTTTCACTTCAGCATGTTGTGGTAACAAAGCTAGTTACTAGTCCAAGTGTTTGGCTGTTTAGTGTGGTTAAGTTGGTTGATGGGTATTTGTACAAGTGGGAGAAACAGACTGATTCTTTCTGGAGCAAGTTGTGTCTGGTCTGTAAATGATGTGAAAAGTGTGTGTGTGTTTTTCTTTTTATCTGCAACTTTAAATTTTCAAAAGTTTTGGCCTGCATTGACCCTGCAATGCCCAGGAGAATGTCAAGGAATGAGAACAGTATCGTGTTATTAAACTCCCGTGTGGTAGCTGCTCCTCAGGAACTGTCTGCAGATGCACTTTACTCTGAGGAAAACAATTTGAGGCACCTTTGCCCTCTTTCTAGAAGCTCCCCTTAAATAAAACCATAAATTAGTTCTCAGTGTAGACTTGAAATATAGGCAGGCGGATGCTGTTGAGCAGCTCACGTGGGGGTCACTCGTTGATGGGTGCAGGGTGAGAAGATGCTTTGTTCTCTACTGCGTTTGGTTTGCCGTGATCTCGACACAGCTGTTTTGGAGCCTGGTCTTGACACTGCCTGTGGACTAGGGTTAGGGTACACACCATTATTTTGCAAAACTCATCTTGTGAACGAGTGCCTTAGAGCGTTACTACCATTTGGGGGAAAGTGGTGAATTCAGTAACTGCCTCTTTCCTGCACACCTTTTCAGAGCAGCTGCAGCCTTATTCTGCAGACTGTATTTTTCACTGTCTTCCAAGATTTCTGCCTTTCACTCTAGGACAGAGCTGAACACGCTGGTGAGCAGCAGATGGATTTGAGTCAAGCTTACGCTTGGGGATTTGGGACTAGAGCCCAAGTCTTCTAGCTTCCAAAACCCAGGGGCTCTCCTTTTGGTTAGCAAAATAAAATCTCATCATCTCTGTTGGCCCTGTGTTCCGGGGCTGGTTTTGAGGCCACAAACTGGTTTTGAGGCCACATGGCAAGATGACTTTCTGTTGACTGATCCAAGGCTTTTCTTCTTCCCCAGCATGTCCAGCACAATGTTACAAATGTGGATTTCCTCAAATTCTCTGTAACTGTGTGCATGTTTGTGTGTGTGTAATTTCTGAGTGACCTGTCCCTCAAGTTGACCGTCTCTGGGAGAAGAGCTGGGTGAATCGATCGTTCCTGCTTCACGTGGCTGAGCAGAATGGAAGGAAGAGAAACCTTTTGTGTAACAATATCACTGTGAAATGTGGGAATATGGGTTACATGGTACTAAATCAAGGTGGTCTCTGGGGGGAGTAGTTAATAAATTCTAAATAGGAGGTGACCCTTTCTGAGCACTTTCCTCTAAACTTGTAATTTATATGCCAGTCCTATGCATTACAGTGCTTAAAGCCTAGGTCAGAAATCCTCCATCCAACTTTGACACTTCCTTTTGTCTTTAATAGATAAATTAATAGGTCACAGCCAACTGTGTATTGCAGGTGCAGGTTGATGAAGCGTGTTAGAAGAACAAGGGAGCATCAGGGCGTGTGAGGAGCTGTGAGGTTTAGATAGATTTCCTGCATTACCAGAAATGTCAAATGACCAGATGAATGTTTCTGTACTAAAATCAGCTTAACCGTAAAGTACTGTGAATTTGTTTTTTGAGAAACCCTAAGAAATGCAACAAAAGTAAACGTACATGGATGCATTTGAACAAGTTAGCGCTTGGGCTGGCCACTTTTTGTAGGTGAGCTTTAATTGGTTTTGTGTCATTTTGAAAATACCCCAGATACCATTTTTTCCCAGATTAGGTTGTAACAATGCTGTTTTGTGTGCATAAGGTGGATGTTTGAATTCCTTTGGCATCAAAGCTTTTACTTGGATAAAACCAGTAAACATTTTCCACTTGTATTTACTGTGTTATGTTGACAAAGCAGTGTCAGGGGAGCACAGTCTCCCAAGAGGTGCTTGGAAAACTGCAGGTTTGAACTGCTGGGACAATGGACTCTGGATTTTAGGTAAGGAAAGCAATTTTCACAGTGGTACTAGTCAGCAACTGGAAGAGGAGCCCAGGAATCTCTACCCGAAGGTGGGTCTTTACTCACTCAAAGGTGGACTAGACAGGCCCCCAGGAACCCCATCAAAGTTGGCCCTGCTTTTAGTGAGGAAGCAGACCACTTGTTCTCCCAAAGTCCCCTCTAGCCTGAGTTGTTTTGTGTCTCTCTTTTCCATGAGATGCTGAAAGGAAGGATGTTACACCAGTATTTGGAGGGGAACAGTACAGACACGTGGTCTTCCCTACAGTGGAAGGAGGGGCATCCCCTAAGAAGAGTAATAACGTAGTTTTGCATGCTGTTGCTACGAAAGCCTTAGCAGCACTCTGAATGTGGATGGCAGTGTTATTTAAAACTGCCCAGCCCCAGCTGGTTTGATGATTAAGGACTATAAGATGAGTAGAACTCGGCTAGAATGGTAATAGTACTCTGAAGGTTTGTCCTGTGTGGAGTGTAAGGTGCAGATCCCCTCCTGCTCCTCTCCTAGGGGCTGTTCAACGGGAGGAGGTACAAAAGGAGTTCTGTACTGTGGTGAGGGAACAGCTAAAATGATGAAGCAGCAGTGCTGTAAAGCAACCTCTGTGGGCACAGGATAGCTTCTGCTCCCCTTTCAAGGCTTAAATTTCAGGATTTGCAAAGCCCTGATTTTTAATTCATCTTTGTTTTCCTTCTGTCTTTTGGTTTCTAGTCTTTTTCATTGATTCAAATCCTGGTTTCCTGAAGCTTCTTGCAGTTGTTCTTACTAAGGGTGACTGAGTGATGTTTTAAAACTTAGCCTCCTTGCACAGGTCTTAGAAACCTGGCGTGCATTGTATGGGTGTGCGTCACAGTGGGCAAGTACAGCAGAATTACGTGCATCTGCTGTTCCAGTGGTCAGACATGTGCTCGCTACAGTCCAATGCAGCTTGTTTGGAAGGAGAAATCCAGTTGCTCTGTCCTCACAGAAAGTGATAAGCACGTCCTTGGTGTTTGCATGCCAGTCAGCACTGCTAAGTGTCTTGCTGTATGCCGTGTTTGTAGTGCTGTACACCTCTGCAGCTTCATTTGATCTTTTCTACAAGATGTGCTTTTTTCTTTTTGTGAATCAAAGAACTCTTGAAGCTTTTCTCCTGCTGCACTCTTCATGGTTTAAGCAGGCACACTTTAAATACAGCCTGACAGCATAGATTGTTTGGAAGGATTTGTGGGATAAACAGGAGTTTGCCTGCAGAGCATGTGAATCTGTGCGTTCAAAGCGGCCAAGGATCTGGGGAGCACGGTCCTGTGCTTGTAAGCTGTCTCACCTGATCTGCATGCAGCCCTGTTCATGTGTGAAGCTTGCTTCACTTGCTCCTTACAAGTAAACAAGAAAATGTCCGTACCTTTTGTAAATTCAAAAGTTTGAATCGAGAGTTTGCTGTGTCTTTCTGAGCACCTGTTTATTGAGTTTGTGGCCAAAAGCGCAAAGACCTCTTGGTTTCTCTGCTCGGACATGACTGTCCTCATTTCACTTGCTGTAACAGGTGGAATATTACTTTTTTTTAAAGCCAAGTTCAGTGTTGTGTATCAAATTCCTTGGTACTTAAGCAGCCAGCTGGTGTCAAACCCATGCGGTGACATTCTCCTTTGCTTTTGTGAAAATTCATTACATTGTAGTAAGACTGAGAAAACTGAAGTTGAAAATAAGTGGGATGCTGCCAGGAAAAAAAAAAGCGCATATCAGTGAGGACAAAACTGGTTAACTGTGTGAGAGCTGACCCGATGAACAGCACAACTGTCTTTATACATAGCATTGGGCGAAATGAGCTTTGGGGCAATCTGGGTAACTGTAAACACTAGTACCCTGGGTTCTTGTTGCCCTTCCATTATCTGCCACTCGATTCAAGAGGTGTGCGGGTTCTCCGTGTGTCTGCTGACGAGTCTCCTGAGTTTTAGAGGAGAAGCCTGCAAAGGAGGTGTGATTTTGATCTCCAGGCTCCTATCAGGCCAAGTTGAAATGAGTTTAAAGGCACACTAAATCACTGGGGATGAGGTTGAGCCATGGATATTTCAATACATATTTGAGACGATTTTCAATGGCCTTTGGAGCACGCAGAGCAGCTGCCTTGAGAAAGTACCAGAAAGAGGATTTATTGCCTTTTGTAGCATCGCCACCAGCATCCCCCCCATATATGCCAGCTGCAGTTAGAAATCATTTAACACTGAGCAAAAGCACGAGGTTGCCCCAGCGAGAGGGAACCATGTCCCTGAATACCTGGGGCAGGGGCAGAGCTTCCCCTTGTGCCCAGGGACTAAGATGCTGCGCTCAACGCTCAGGTGCGTGTTGAGTCTTTTGATGGGTTGATGATGCTGTATAACTAACTGAAGCATAATGCACTTTCTCTAAAATTTCTTGAACTGATAATTTCTTAAGGTAGTTTAAATGATTTTTACCTCCCTTTGTCCCTCTGTGATCTTTCCCTCCGTTCATTCAGGAAGCGTGCTCTGTTGGAAGAAGTTGACAGCATGTAAAAATAGCACTGCCTTATTCTGCAGATCTGCTTGCTGTGGGGTTTCAGTTAGATCTGCTGACTTGGATTTAAAAAAAAAGAAAAAAATCTTCTGCTTTTTGCACCTGCTTGTCCTGGTAGTGCTTGATTTTGTGCTTTGGAGGCAGCAGCCATTTGGTCGTAGCTAAAATCCTTGCTGGATTGGGATCAGCAGCACAGGTGGTTGGGAGACCTGAGTTAAGGAGCTTTTGACTTTTGGGGCCAGAGGTGTTTGCAGGGCAATAGCTGAACACAAAGAGGAGAGATACCTGTAGGCTTTTCACAGTCTCTGTGGAAGTGGCCAGTTCAAAATAAGCAGTGTGTGTTCTGCCGAGCGTGTGGTGGAATTGCACTTGGTGTTCCAGGCCATTTGCTGTAAGTGTATTATCCTTTCCCCTCATTGAATATTGCTGGCGTCTAATCGGATTACATCGCAGTTCATAGCTGTGTCCAGACAAAATAAAGAGCTGTACTTCAGAAGAACATAAGGATCTTGAGTTACTGCCTTCTTCACACATCGGGTTGACATTAAGTGTTTATTTAGAGCCACATTCATGAAGGTACGGAGATCAGTGGGTCTGGCTATCTAAATAGGTCTGAACCAGGTCTCCATCTTTTTGCCATCTGGAGCATGCAGTGGAGCGTGGTCCTCAGTGGAGCGAGTATCCCTGGCTGATGGAGCTGGCCTTTAGATACCCATCAGCTTGTGGCTCGGCTCTGGGATGCTGCATAGGTGAGGGGTTAATGTGAAATAGCATGCAGGCTTGGTCTTGTGTTCTTCAGGAATTCCCTTTTCATTATAAAGAGTCCTTTTTACTAGTGTGCTCTTTTTTTTGGAGAGTGAACTTGATGACTCACGTTGCCTGCCTTTCTTAAGCCGTTACTGGGTGTAGCATTTGGAGCAAAGCGGTTAGATCTGCACAGATTAAGACCATTAGGTTTACGTAGCTATTTGTAGAATGATTTTGGAAATATGTATGACTATAAATTTGAAAAGAAATGGGGAAAAGGTATGGACAGTATTAGTAGGCACTAATCAATGTCCACTATATCACGTGAGTACAAATGTTTAGCAGACCCTATGTGTTTTCAGTAATGAAATTATTTGTATTCCAAAGAATAAAATGTAAATAATGGCCCTTGGAAAACACAAATGTGGTATTTGCTCCTCTAAGCAAATCTGTTTCTAATGATACTTTATTTTTGTGGCATTAAAACCTTGATGCAGAACTCTGGGTTCATAAAAATAAGCAACAAGGACCTGCGAGGAGTGATGGATATTAATTCTTGAAAGAAGTCTCCAGAAGCAAAACGCTGCTGTTTGTGCTGTCAACACCATTTGTGAAAGGGAGAGGAGGAGGAACCAAGCCAGCTTGCACTCCTGACACAAACATGCTGAAACTTGAGGCTTTTGTTACTGTGAAACACTTCTGCCTGGACTTTTACTGCTCTCTAACAGGATATCATGGTTCAGTGATGCATTTTGTGTCTCTTACAAGTTTGTGAATGAGTGGCAGACTCTTCATTTCTCCAAAATTGAATCAATGCATCCTATGATAACTTAACGTTTTCCCAAAGCATTCTCAGCCACCTGTGTGTGTGACATCCTCTTTAAAAGCAGAGGGCCACAGGTGAGCTTTTCAGCATGCCCTGAAGGCTCACTAAACCCATACTGTCCAAAGATCATAGCAGGGCTGGTTCATGACCGTATTTAATATGTCAAATGGATTGTGTAGTGACCTCCGTGTGCATGGGTGAAATTCTGACCTCGCTTGTTTAAGGGCAACGCTCGTATTGACTCCCATGGGGCGAGGATTTTGCCCAAGTGCTCTGCTAGGGTAAGCAAAAATGCTGCTGAGCAGAAAAATAAGCTAGATCAGAAGAATTCGTAAGAGCTTTCTTGCATGTTCTTTAACATACTGACTGGAACATGGTCATAGTCTGTTTTAAGGACTTCCTGAAGTGGAAGTGGTTGCCAGGGCAGTCTGTGGGCCAGGGATGGCTCAGGTTTCCTGTTCCTTTTGCTTCTTTACTGTTTTAACTAGCTGCCACTGCCACTCTTCTTAACTCTTCTTCCTCCTTTAAAGTCAGTGCAAATGCAATTTGAGATCCTGCTAGTCCCATCTGTGAACAAATGCTAGTTTCTTCTGCAAAAGAGAAAATAAACCACCTACTGCTTTTCTTCTCAGGATTGTCTGGACTGCATGGGGCTCTAGCAAATGTGACAACTTTGTATCAGTCCTCTATAAATATGTTTTCCAGGTAATTTGCCCAAAAGGGCACTTGACTGAACATTGCAAGCAAGCTGTTCCTTTGCAATGGCAACTGCAGAGATGTGGTACATGACAATGGTCTGCCACAGTTGTTTTATTAAATTTGGTTAATGTAAAATCTTTAGGTGAGTTTGACCTTGAATCTGCATTTGTTGATCCGATCTTCTCTGAAAGATGTCTAAATTCAAACTTTTTTTTTTTTTAAGAGTTCAGTAAATGTTTTTTAGCTGTTTTTGAGTAGCAACTTCCAGAGACTTTGCCAAATGCGGCTCAGAAAGGCTTTTAGTAGCTGTAGGAATAAGGGTGTCCTGTTTTCTTTTCCTGGCTGGTAGATGCTGAACAACATCCCTCTGTTGTCTGCAGTTCTTGATGTGTTTTTCCACCTTACAAGCCTTACCTGGAGGCTGTTGACACTCTGAAACATAAAGGGCTACCATAGCTCCACTTTCAGGTTTCTGTCCCAGTGGTAATGCTTATAACCCCTGTGCTGGTCACTTTTAAGCAAAAGCCCCCTTTTTTTCCCTGTCTGCTGTAACACCCTGGCACTGATCCCATCATCCTTGAGTTTCACGGAGGCATCCACATAAACAGTTTTGCAAGATCAAGGTCCATGCCCCGTGTAATCAGTGATAGAAACTGCTTGCTCTTCTAACAGCGTGAGTTTGGATAAGGGTTGAGTAATGACCATTAACTTAAAATGTCCTACTGTTAGTCATCCTGTCATAGCCTCCATGTTCAGAGTTGTGTTTAATAATCTAGCCTCTGTTCTGCTCCTGCTTTAATCTTTGCTTGAAAACGGAAGCCTCTTCTGATAACTTTGAAATTATAGAAGTATTACACCCATTTTTTCATCATTCTCTCCCTTTTGGGAAAGAGGGAAGTAGCTGGCACATTTGGACTCTGCCCTTGAAGATAAAGATGAGCTCATTAATAAGTTGTAGCCTTAAAGGCACTTTGTGAAAGGCAGTCATCTTCTGAGCCTTCTGGGGTTGCTCAACAGCGAAGCGAGAGGAGGAAGATAAGAGGTTGATTGTAGTGGGTTGTTTGGAGTATACAGAGGCCGTGCAGTTGTACAGCTGCACATGTCATCAAATAATCATTTCCTTGATATATGATCATTATTAAATACAAACGTAATGAATCCTATAAAACAACTGAGTCTCCTACAGTCTCTCCCTGTTGTGTCTCTGCAATGTTGAATGACAAGCAAGCATCGAAAGAAAATCACTTATGCCGACTCATTGTAGTGTCATGGTCCACAGGCTTTCGTTTAATTATCTTACATGAAAAAGGTTTTTGGTCTTTTACAGGCTTAGGCAGGAATAGGGAGAAACAGGGAAGGTGAGAGCAAAAGCACATTTTGCCTTGCAGAGTTGCCTTTTACTTATGAGAAATAAGGCTGATGTTATCGCCCACTTTCTAATCAAATTTGACAGGAGCATTTTGTTAAGCCACTTTCTCTGAGTGGGAATTCTGATGAATACAGCTCTTGTCTCCAGTTTCGGAGTATTACTTTACACCATTCCCAAGCATTGTTTGCCTTAATGGATGAATTACTGTAGTATGTCAGAGAAGCAGATAATTCACAGCCTCATTTTATAAACTGAGAGCCCAAGGCACGGTAGTTTAACTTGCATAGCTGCAAAGCAGTGAATGGAGCCCAGGTCACCCACCCAACCTGCTCTTGGTTTGATGATGTTTGCTCATGTGGCCCCAGTATTTCTCTACAGGAAATTATAGCTACTGGAGAATGTTATGACTTTTTGCCAGTGACCTGCTTGTAAGTGAAGTGGAGACGGGCAGTGCTTTTGGCATACTCCTGATGCATTTCTGTTTCAGATGCTTTTTTTGCCACCAAGTCTGTGTGTTGATAGCACTGAAAAAGGAGTTACCTCCACTTGGTCTTCTGCCTGCCTGGCTCATGGCTCTGTCCTTGAGTAACTGGGCAGTTGGTCACTTACGGAGCTGGTCTTTTTGAAAAGATAAACTGTAAATTAATTTGGAGGCTGAAGCAGGTTTTGTATGACTGTGGCGTAGCCCAGCACAATAAACTTCTTACCAGATTTTGAATACTGAGCTGCATAGCCAATACCAGGACTTGCACACACATTAATGTTGCTTATAAGGTTCATCTGTGTTTGCAGAGTATGCATGTTGGCCACCTGCTCCTTCTGTGAGTAAACTACTACATTGAACTACATCGAACATTGAACGATAATTTATATAAAGCATATGTTACTCTTGTTCACTAAGGCTATCTGGCTGAGATTGGGTAAAAGAAGCAAATCCAAACTACCGTCCCTTGTTATGTTTGGACATTTTCAAACCACTGCAGTGGTACAAAATGGTTCCCTTCTGCCAGTTTGTGTAGCCAGCTGATCCCAGCCCTTTGGAAACAGGAGCATCAGTGCAGTTCTGCTGGTGGGAACCAGCCCTTGCAGAAACCTGCTGGCAGTTGAGATAAACCCTTTGCACTGCACATGTTCCTGTGGAAGGCCTGCTGAATGCATTGGTAATGGCCGTGGTGCTCCAACTCAATAAATCAAGGGGTGGTGAGAGGCCTGTATTTAGTTTTATTTGCCTTCTCATGAAGCATTTTGATTCTTCACAGATAATATAGTTGGAAACAGGGAGGTAAAGCTCTTTTTAGCTCCAGTGCTGTTGGAGTACATTGAGGAGGAGTGGTGGGATTCAGGTGTGGGAGGAGATGGGCTGGTACTGTCCTTCCCAGTCTGGTGGCTGATTTTTAACATGGGATTGCTGAGGCACCCCCAAAATGCAAATTGTTTTGGCATATCCAAAGAGGTGATCCTTTCCAAAATCCTGCTGCTGCTGTTTTGGCATCCAGAAACTCTGCAAGAGGTGTATCTGTACCTCTGTGGGCTGTCTCATCTGGGTAGGTGTGTAGGGACACTTGGACGCGGTTCCTGCCTCTGCTGATGCAGTGAGTGCCAAAATTAAAAAGTCCCTTGTCTCTTGCAAAGGTTCTCTCTCCTACGCTTAATTAGATACCAGTAACATTCACTTTTAAATGGGAATTGGAAATGCATAGTGACTTTATTGTAGCAGCGTGCATTGAACGGAGACCGGTTCCCCTTTGCTGGGGCTGAAGCTGCTGGTGCACAACAGCTTTTCAGTGTGCGCCTGCCACCTGCCCCCCGCGGCACTTGGTGTGCCGTGTGTCCCTTAGCTGCCGGGTGCGTGGTGAGATGGCAGCGGGCTGCGAATGGGAAGGCTTTGAGGAATAAAACCAGCTTACTACTGTCTGTGTCCAATAGCGTTGTAAGCCTTGTGGTAAGAGGCTGGAGGGGAGGCACTCTTTAAATGGTCCTAGAGCAAAAGCAGCAGAGAGGGTGGCTGAAAAGACTGTATAGGGGGTGTGCGTGTGCTGCAAGCGTTACGTTGATACTTTGCAGTACTGTGGAAATTTCTTTTCCAAGGTAGTTAAACTTGGTTTATTCTGAATTCAGTTTATTGTAAACTCAGTTTATTTATCAGTAAACTCAGTTTATTGATTGTAGCGAGTTAAGACGATTTTGCAGAGGAACAGGAATCCTTTCTTCTTGTAGCCATTTGGAGTGATCATGTTCCCCAGCGCTTCATTTTTAGGCAGGTTGAATTTATAATTTAAGTGCTGTTTGGGAGGGATTTACGCTCTTTAGGGAGGGCTGAGCAGCACCTTTCTCAACAAATGATTGGCAAGAGCTGCTGCTTCAGGAGTTCAAATCACCTTGCTGACCATCACCAGGACTGTCGGACTCCCTGCACACCTTGGCATGGGACATTAAAATGGAGTCTCACCAGCCCTGACCTGCCCCCGCAGCCCTCCCCGGGTCCGCACTGACTGAGCTGGGGTGCTGACTCGGCCCTCCCAAGGTTTCCAGCAGTACTCCTCATTGCCCTTCCCGAGCAGGCTCCTAAACCCATCTTCTGCAACACCTTGTTTCCAGAAGCGGCATTAAAAACTTCTCAAACCTGTTTTTTTCCCTTTTCCTTTGCTTTGTCAGAGTAGTCTATTCACAGAATAAAATTAGGACCTCATACTTCCATGCTCTAGTAAACACTTATCGATAACATGAAGTTTCAAAAGGTGGGAAGAAGCAGTAACCCCCCCCGCATCCCCAGCCAGTTGGGCTTGGTGTTTTTTTTCCGTGGAATAACCTTTTTCCCCAGGCTTTGTTTATTTTGTTGTGTTTTGTTTTACACAAGCACGACTACCAATGTATAGACCTAACTTTGTATAGCTGTTTTGCTAACCTTGCCCATCCATCTGTACTATGTGTTGAGGGGATGTACTTATACTTTAGTTATTGGGGTTTCAGTTCGAATTTTGTTACCTTGCAATTTAGAATCATAAAATCATAGAATAGTTTAGCTTGGAAAAGACCTTTAAGATCATCCAGTCCAACCATTAACCTAACATTACCAGGTCCACACTAAACCAATTAAGGGTAGAGTAGACTAAACCATGTCCCAGAGTGCCACATCTACCCATTTTTTGAACGCTTCCAGGGATGGTGACTCCACCACCTCTCTGGGCAGCCTGTTCCAATGCTTGACCACCCTTTCAGTGAAGAAATTTTTCTTAATATCCAATCTAAACCTCCCCTGACGCAGCTTGAGCCCATTTCCTCTTGCCCTATCGCTAACTACATGGGAGAAGAGCCCAACACCCACCTCACTACAACCTCCTTTCAGGTAGTTGTAGAGAGCGATAAGGTCTCCCCTCAGCCTCCTCTTCTCCAGATTAAACAATCCCAGTTCCCTCAGCCGCTCCTCATAAGGCCTGTGCTCCAGACCCTTCACCAGCCTTGTTGCCCTTCTCTGGGCACGCTCCAGCACCTCAATGTCTTTCTTGTATTGAGGGGCCCAAAACTGGACACAGTATTCCAGGTGCGGCCTCACCAGCGCCGAGTACAGGGGCACAATCACCTCCCTGCTCCTGCTGGCCACACTATTCCTGACACAAGCCAGGATGCTGTTGGCCTTCTTGGCCACCTGGGCACACTGCTGGCTCATGTTCAGCTGGCTGTCGGCCAACACCCCCAGGTCCTTTTCTGCCAGGCCAAGACATACCAAGGTATCTCATACAGTTGGCTTCGGCCCATCGGTCCAGCCTGTCCAGGCTTATAAATACTTAATTTATTATTAATAGTAATTAATTTAGTATTAATAGTAACTGACCTTTGTTTCCTAGTCTTCAAAACACATGGTGCCTTATTTCCTAGTTATTGTTCTGAAATGACTCTTCCTTTTTTCATATAACAGGCTTAGGGAAGTAGTGTCACTTCACCATAGACAGTCCTTAACATTCCAGTATTTCCGTGAGTTTTCAACCTGAAAAGCCTGCCTTTTGCTTAAACTCGGTTGGGAACTGTGCCGGTGATGGCCGTGGAAGTGTTTGGTTCATTTCTCCATCTCTGCCGTTGGAGTTGTGCAGCCTTAAGCTCCGAGTTACTTTTATTTGGCAGTGGCTCCAAAGAAAGATGCCCATGTTTTGGGACAGAGATCCACTTTTCGTTGTGGACATTGTCCTCTTCCTCCAGTTGCCTTCTCTCCAGTACGCCTTTCCCCATGTTCTGTATTGCTTTTCAAGTTACCAGAGTCTGTCACAGCTTGTGCAAGTGCAGCATCGCCGGAAGAGATGGGTTCGGGTCCAGGCTGGAGTCCGTATGCTTTTCCCAGCTACCCGTATGCAGCAAGGCTACAACTCTTCAGTGTTACCAAATAATATTATTTCAAAAGCTTCTTATAAAAACATGAGTAATTGAGCAAGTGACAAAGGACTTTCTGTTTATCTTTTTGAACAATGGAAAATACCAAATAGCCACAATTTGTTCTAGTTATTTAGTGTCTTTGTTCCAGAGCCATTTCGTGGGCACAGGATTTAATTCTGCAAGAATGCAGGAAGATGGTGGCTTGTTTTCATGCTTAAAAAATAAATAAAATTATTAAAATTTTCAAGTTTCTTTACTAGGAAAATATTTTTTACTTGCGCAATACCATTTTTAAAGCCTAAGGAAGCTATTTTACTGTATATTACAAGTCTAAGGTTATTTTAATAATCAAATGAGACTTTTAAATAGATGCTGATATCTTTGCTGTTCCAGAGAATACTACACTTTGGAAAAGTTTTGTACAAAGGTTGATGTTTGTACCCTGAGAATAATAGATTTGGCTTGCAAATAGGAACTAACTGATTATCAAAACTAACACTAACCAAAACAACATTATATTGAAATTTAATAGGCTGATCAAAGTTGGTAATGGCTATTAAAGTGGGAAATGGAGGAATGTGTGCTTTTAAAAGGGAAAACTTTGGAGGAGGAACACTTGCAAAAAATTATTCTTGCTGTCACACAGTTGTCAGAAACTGAGATGAGGGTACAGAGCAAATAGTGCCACCTTCTGGAAATGTAATGAAAAATATATGCGTGCTCTGAGGTGGCAGGTACATGTGATACACTGATGGTATCTATCAGTGATGTATGAGGCAATATGTAGGATTAGTTACATATTCTGGAGGAGCAAAATCCTTTTGAGGCACTGGGTCTAAGCAATCTAGAGATGGGAAAATTGGATCAAATCCCCTAGGTTTAGTTCCAAAATGTGGAAATAAACTGTTTGTAGATGCCTACCTGCTTGCCAGCTTTGTTTCTTGGCTTTTGACATCTCAAACCCTTTTCTTTTAACTCTTCTGCCAAGGAGTTTGGCCTCATGGCACATAAAGGTGCTGGGAAGAACTGTGTTTTAATCGTGTTTAATTGTTCAGTTCTGGTCTCTGGATGAACAAGAATTAATCTCTTCCCAAGGTGGTAGATTTCCTTGAGGTCTGCCTGGTTAATAGCCTGGTTGATTCCACAGTTATTATGAATCTGTTTTACAGTTGCTCTGGAAGACTTGGCACCTGCCTTCTGGTTGACATGCCTACACCACAGGCAGGAATCTCATCAGGGGTCTCACCTTCCTCGTGTTTTGTTTTTCAGGTGGTACCAGAGAGATTGGGTCTGCTCTCACCAGGATGTGTATGAGGCACAGAAGTATAGAGTCCAAACTCCGGCAGTTCTCAAGGTGAGTGGCTCTGTACCTGGCCCAGAGTTTGAGGTTTGTCTTTCATTTGCTACTGGGAAACTCCTAAAGCTGCTCACCAGCATTGGCTTTCCATCTGATCTCTGACCCTGTCGCTGAGAACAGCAGTTGTTTTCTCCCCTGCAGCCCACTAAGTGTTGTGAACATGCAGGGTTTCACTGCATGTTCTGGGGACTGGGCTTGTCACCTCAGATCACTCCAAATGCTGCGAGTTCCCACTGTCGGTTCCTGTTGCTCGGTGCTGAGCACCGGCTGCTGATGTGACCACCCTGTCTTTGTTTCAGGACTTTAGGCTTTGTCATTAAGTTTTAAAGCAGGAGCAAATGTTTTGCTGCTTCCTCAGCTTACTGGAGAGCCCAAATAGCTTGTGGCCAAGTGAGAAACTTTTAGCAAACAAGTATGGAAAAGGCAAATTCTCTCATCCCCTTTTTGCAGTTAAAGGTAGACTGTAGAGGTAATGGGAGAGAATCAGCTCATGTGTAAGCTGGGCTATACATAAAAACCCTACTTCTGTAGTAAGTAGTAGTTTGCACATGTACCTTTTTTAACCAGACTTAGAAGTTATACTTGACCTGAGGTGAACCAAAATGATGCTTCACCTGCATGATGACCTGGGATGGTTTTTTCCCTTTTAAAATAAAGACTTTTGTGAAATTGGCTGTGAGGAGACAACTTTAGGCTCTAGTTACCTCAGAGTTAGCTGCTTAAATGGTTCGATCCCAATCTCATTAATTACTAGTGCTATATCATGGCCTCCACTGGTGAGAGGTGAGGCACATCAGTGGGCAGGATGTTGTTCGCTTGTACAACTGCTCTGTCTTCTTGTGCATATACATGTGTTATTTAAGTTTATAATCTTCATGGCTGCATGAACCTTTCTGGTCTCTGGAGTATCCATTTAAACTGCTCTTTGTGTGACAGATGAGTAGGATCTGTTTACCTTGGCCCTGTTTCGGGTCACTCCTCTGGTTTACGCTCTGTTCCTCACTGTCCTGAACTTTTGCGCAGTAATTATGGTTATCTTGTGATGTGGATTTTTTTTTGATCCAGTCCTTTCTTTTGCTTTTTCCAGTGATAACATTTTTATGTTCTGATATTTACATTGTGACACTGGTAGCTGTCACAGCAAAAAGTAAAAATACTCCAATATTGACCTTGGCTCTCTATATAAGAATAGGGGCATCTGCAGGATTTGATTGCTCTTTGTGTTTTTTCAACAAAATTAGTGCTTTAATTGACTGTCTGATAAACCCACTTCAAGAACAGATGGAAGAGTGGAAGAAAGTGGCCAATCAACTGGATAAAGACCATGCAAAAGGTAGTTACAGAGGAAGAATTCTTTGATAGGAGTAAGATTGTAATATCAGCTTTTCTTCCTCTTTTCATGTTTGTACTGGGGAACTGAATGACGCGCATAAACATGTATAGCAACTCTTCTCTTCTCAAACAGTCCTCTCCCAAAGTGCCTAACAAAATTTTAACCCTTGCATATACTTTTTGAAGGTTTAGTTTGCAGGACCCCAAGGGATGGGTTGTTTTTCTAGACTGGTAAGCAGTGACTGGGTTTGACTCTGTTAGCCCGCTCTCACTGTATGATCTCCAGTAGTGCTGAGGATTGGGGACGCTGCATCTGTCCCTGCAAAGCCCCGGGGTGTAGTTAAAAGCTAACTGTTAGATCATGTTATGTCTCAGACATAGCATCCTCCAGAGAATGCACAGCCCTGTAAAACATTCAGCATCGTTATTTTATATCTGATGCGATACAGAAATGTGCACCTGGGGAGCAGGAGAGTTGTGTTGTTGGACATGGGATGCTCAGAGCTGCAGTGCTGATGATGGCTCCAGAGGCTTTCCTGGGGGAATGAGCAGGAGGCAGCAAAGTCTTGCACAGCAAGAACACGTTGGTAGATGCCTTTGGCTTTGCAAAAGTTGTATTGGGGATGATGGCCCTCTAGCACGGGTGCTGAAAGCAGGTTGCAGTTCACCACTGACCCTTGAAAATTGAAGACTTTTGCTAGGTCTGAAAGAAGCAGCATCACCATAATTTATTTTGGGGAGGGTGAGGACTGATGGGAAGGAGTGTACTTGGCCTCCAAAAGAGGATTTGCTTCTTACCGCACTATAACTGTGGTCAAATAGAAGCAGCTAAATCAGCAGCTCTTGCAAAAACTTCCACCTTGTGCTGCAGAGAGTGTTAAGCAGGTTGTAAGCAGGAAGGAGGAATCACCTGGGTTCCTGCAGGTAGGGGTGACCCTGGCCAAAGTGGCAGTGAGATTTAGGGTTTAGTGGATAGACTTGGGTGTTGGGGTGTAGTTGGCCCCGGTACAGTTCCTGTGCCTGCCAACAGCCTGCTTCTGTTTTTCCATCTATAGAACAGTGATAACATTCAGCTCCTTTGTTAAAAGTGTATGTGTATATGTATATACATGCATACATGCCTTTTATCTTTTTTTTTTTTTTTTAATGTATCACTTTTCGTATCTGGTACCTTTAGTGTGCCTTGACTAGAGGTGGGATATTTTGTTCTGGGATTTTAATTCTCCCAGGATTTGCAGCTCATCTGAAAATGAGGACAACTGCAGTGTGTTCCACTTCATCAGAAAGAGCTGGCAAAGTGACCCTTCCTTGGGCAAAGTTTTAGCACCCTTTCCCTCTGCCTGACTCTCATACTGGAGAGGGATCACAGGATATTCTCTGTTTTGCCATTTCTGGATACTTGTTTTTGAACACAGATGTTTCGAGAAACCTGTCATCTCTGTTTTCCATTCCTGAGAGTGGATGAGTCTCTGAAATGAAAAGCACTCTAATTTTGTACTGTGTTCTCAGTTGTTATTTCTGTAAAGGCTTTGTTTATTTGGGAAAGATTTTGGTATGTGAATGTGCTCACACCCTAAGATGTTATATTAAGCCAAACATATAGGCACTACAAAATGCAAGTTCTAAGTTGCTTTGATCAATAGTAGCTGTCCTCTTAAAATTTGCAGTCTAATGTCTTTAAACATAGCCTTTTCTGTGAAAAACATTCATTTTGACATCGAGTATGTTGATAATAGAGACTGTGTTTTTTTAGAATACAAAAAAGCCCGCCAAGAGATAAAAAAGAAATCATCTGACACACTGAAGCTACAGAAGAAAGCAAAGAAAGGTAACTTGCTTCATACTTGTGCTGTTAAAAACCTTTTGTGCTGTGCTCATTGACAAAGATTGAACAGTGATAGGACTTTCTATTGTAATAATTCGGTCCCCTGTAATGTATTCCTGGTACGTACTTGAACACCAGGGTACAATTACTATGTGTCATTTAAATCATATTCTGAAGCTGCTGTCTAATGTTCTTATACAAAAGCCTTAAAACTGTTTGTACAAAGTCAATCATGTTTTAAAATAGAGTTCTTGCTGCTAACTTACCCTGTTAGGAACATTGACACTGTAACATGACTTGTGCAGATACCTGTAAAATTTTCTAGAATCTTTTGGAATAATATAAAAAAAGCCATTATGTAAATGTTCTGTAACTATTAACATTTGTCACTGTTCTCCCTTTCTACCACCTTTCTTCTTTTTTAACAGCCTGTAATCTCCTAAACCTTACATTATTCCTCAGAGTGTGAGAAGGTGGCATGGGTTGTTGTCAGGGGGAGGGCACTTGGCAACCATAGAAAACTAAAGATGAGTAAGAAAAGAAAGAGAGTTCTCCACAAAGGCAATCTGTCTTTTTTAGCAGCTGAATCTCGTGTCCCTGTTGCTCTCCCACCACCATCTTGTCACAGGAGTTTCATCATCATGTTAATGGAAACATGCATCACCGATAGCTGCAGCATTGGCATCACTAAGGCTTTTACTCGGCCAAGTGCAAACCCCACCAAGCTTTGGAAAAATGATACAGAGCTTGTACAGAAGCAGACTTTATGGTTCCCTTTCCTGGCACTGGGTTCTTCCCAGCTGGGTAGGAAGTGTTCTTTGAGCAGCTCCCAGCCTGCAGGTTACAACTTGTGCTTCCCCTCCTGCCTAAAAACTGTGAGCCCAGGGACAAGCAAAAGAAATGCTGGGGCGGGGAGTTTCTTGAACTTTTTAAATTGTGTAAGTATTATCCAGAACAGGTGAGCCGTCACTAACTGTCCTTCCTAATAGGTGAGTCAATAATTACGCTGGTATAAAGCCACATGACCGGAAAACTGCTCTTGAATTTTAGCTGACTTTAGATGAGGGATGAGGAAGGGAGAGATGGAAGCCAGCAAGAAGGAGCTTAGTTCAGTAGGCTCTGTGTGTTTGTCTGTCCGTGGAAAAGTTTAGTGTTTTGAATCAGAATGGTCATCTTTAGAGGGACACAATTCTTTGTGATAAGATTCTATTTTTGGGTGATGCGTAAACATGTTTCTCATTTTGTGTGACAAATTGTCTGACTTCAGACTAACAGCTTTAGACAGTCTGTGATGTTCCTCTGTTTCTTTTCCTTTCTTCCCCCCTTTTCTGGTCTCATCACTTCTTGTCCCCATATGATACAAAGAACCCCTCAATGCATGGTAGGTGAGAGCTGAGAAAAGCATGTCCATATTCTGGGAAGAAGGAACCATTTTTTGAACCTGTTTCTATGAATTGACAGCTATCTGGCTCCATCTCACTTTTATCCTGCTTCTGAGTATTGAATAAATCAATCTGCAATCTTGGAGGAGGAGACAGCATTTTCTGTAAGGTGGGAAGAGGAGAGAGAAGCGCTTAAAGCCTTCTGGAAAAAACTCCACTGTTCTCATACTACAAATACCACCATAGGTGTCTGTCAGCAGTGGTTAAAGCAAGTGGACTTTCTCCTTGGGTTTTCTGTGTTCCTGTCTCCCTCCCCAAATGTGTGCCATGTTTAGTGACGAGGGTCAGCACACTGGTGTCTTGTCCTCCTTCAGGATTAAACATCTTTGAGCGGGGAGTGGAACAGGCTCATTTATAGCAGCCATGCTGTGATTGAAGGCTTTTTTTTTTTTTTTAATGTCATTCCCTTGATTAATTTTGCTGTTACGACATGCTTTTTGAGTTGTCAGTGAACCTGCTGTATTTCCGTGCTGTATTCCTCAGAACTGCTGTCACACACATGGTGTTTGGGTCCAGAGCACAAACCCAATGGGACTGAGGTGGGGTTAAAGCTGGTCGCGGAGGGACATGTATGGGGAAGGTGGAAGTGATGAAGGCTGGCAGGTAGCCAGTACGGGGAAAGGGAGGAGCTGCGATATTTCTGAGGGGCTGAGAGCTGTTCTTACAGCTCCTGGGGAGGAGAGATGCAGTGAGGTGCTGAGGCTCATCTGGATGTGGGAATGAATGTCCAAAGCTGCTGGCCCTGTGGGTTCCCAGCACGAGTGGGTGGGAGGTGGGAGGAAGTTCACCCTGTGTTCTTGCAAGTTACCTGCAGCGCTAAATATGGAAGAAAAAACAGTAACAGATGTTTTTTCCCCTCTTTGCCTTTTTGATCCCTACCTTGAAGGAATAAAGCATTGGTCTGAGTGTGATGTCAAATGTTGTTATGAAAACTCTTTTGTATGTACCCACCTTGACAGATCTGTTTCATGTGCTACGTGGTGAAGTATGTTGCTCTTGCTGTCACTAAGGGATAAAAAAAATCAAGAAGGGGTTTATTTATCAAATGATAAAGCTGCAGAAGTAATTCTGCTTTAGGTCACAAATGAGGTTTGAACTATGGGCAGGGAAGCTCTTGGGTGAAGCTGTCCTGGCAGGCATGTGGCTGAGTGCATGAACATCTTACTGTGTCTTCAACTCTTCTGTTTCCCTGTTGCTCAGACTTACTTTTTTTGTTCTGTTCTTCCTCAAGCAGGACCTGTCCCTTTGATTTTTCTGTAAAGTTACTGACTCACCTATGGGAACTCTAAAACAACCAATTCATTCCCTTCCTAGCGCTTGTAAGAATATTTTTGAATTAACCTTATGATCGTCTGTGGGCAAGTGAGATGTTTCTTTATTTCTGCATTCTGGATTTGCTTAAATACTGTGCATGCTACTAAAAACATCCTTCAAGCTTTTTCTGCTGTGACTAGATGGGAAAGTGGTTTTCTTCTGCTTTGGGTAGCTTCAGATCTAGGAATTCAAATATAACCCTCTACTTTTCTCATTTGCGTCATGGCAGTGGTGTCCTCTCTCCCTGCCGCATCAGGCTGCAGAGGCTCCCTCTCATAGCCAATGGCTGCAGCATGCGTAGCAACTCCTTGCTCCTTGCCTGCATCCCAAGGACATTTGGGAGAAAGGGCCGTGGGCTGCGTAGCTTGTCCTGGCAGGAGCGCGACAGGTTGGGCACCCCACCTTAGCTCTAAGGGTCTGAATATGTTGGGGTTTGCTGGTTCTCTGGCTTGTGCATGGTCTGTTTGTTCTGGTTCCATGCGGCCAAGTTGAAAGTTCAGGCCAGGCATTTAAGATCATTTATTAGAAATTGTGTTTGCAGAGTAGGTGTGTTAATTGCAATAAAGGTGTTTCCAAAGCTTGAAGTGACGGAGAAAACACCAAGCTTTCCAAACAAAACAAAAAGGTGTTAGGGGTCCTTTTTGGAAGTTTGCTAGAATATATCTGGTAAAACGACAAGTCTGTGTGTGAATGAAGGTCTTGCATTTCAGAAGACCTTACAGGTATAATTTTCATTCTTTTTGTTGTCTTTGTTAAAAAAAAAAAATCCATATGACGTCTAAATATATGTACTGTAAATAGGAGCCTGCTGCATCTCCCAGATCCATGCAGTCCCTGGGCGTGCGGTGGCAGTCTTCAATGTGCATCCTTTTCCTTGTGCCATTGTTCCTAACAGGAACAGGCGCATAGGGCATGTTGCCCACCCCAGCATTGAAACTTAGCTCTTGTCTGAACAGATGAAGCTACGTAGTGCATGGAACTGCATACATCTTCTAAATTGCTCTTTGTTTTCAGACAAATATTGGACATCAAAAAGTCAGCCCAGCTAACCTGAGTCAGCAGAATAACTATGCATATATTTAAAGTAAATTCCATGTTTTGGTTTCTGTTGAGTCAAGGCCTCGTAAGTGGATCCATAGCTGCTAGAAGCTGTTGATGCTATATTGGATTCAGAGGAGAGAGAGCAGCTGTGGCTCTGCATGTAACCATTTTGGAAGGTTAACAAAATGCATGATTCTTAGTTAAAAAAAAAGCATCAGGTGACTTACTTAAAATATAACTGAATGTATATGTAAAATCTGGAGTGCATGTTGGCTTTATTTTCTGTGTTTCAGCTTGGCTATTAATGATTAACTAGAGAGGTTTCCCTTCTGCCTATAACTTGACTGGTAGGTTTCATTTTCAGGTTCTTCATGTGACACGGTGTGTGAGCTTTGAAGAAAATGTTTAAATCCAAGCGGATTTGTGAAAAGGAGTTGTATGTAACGCTCCCAATAATATAACACATGTTAATGTGCAAACTGAGTTCTATCTCTAAGCCATTCATACAAGTTTCTGCAGAGTGCCCTTAACATTCAGCACAACATTTCATCTTGTGTCCCATCAACACTGAGTATCCAAACTCACAACCTCTACTTTTGAGTATGCAGCAGTTTTGGAAAGTATTCTTACTTTTAATGAAGTGGAGAGAGTAGAACATGATTATTAATTTACTGTAATAGTGCCAAAAGTGCTTTTTCTTCCCCTCTTCCCGGTTAGCAAAGATGACCTGTTTGTGTTTTAGAGCTTTTGCAGCTGTTTTTGTGTTATGCTCTGGTCTTTGAAACTGTGTTATTGTTATACTCCTCTCAAGGATGATTGCACAAACCCTGTGACTCTTAACTGAAAAACATGAAGCTTTTTGACATAATTATAACCGAGGAACATCTCCGTTCTTAAAGCTAATGGTGGCCTTCTCATTCAAGTACTTTGCACTCTTTCTCTACTTGCCACTTGCCCTGTCCGGAGTGGCAGGCTGGGGAGGGAGGACCCCTGGCCAGACCCTTTCTCCTCCAGGAGACAGCCTTGTTCCTCTAAATTGATCGGTGTGGCATGATGACTGAAGTGAGAGCCAGGACTTACTGTGGAGCCAGTGTGATACAGCTCAGAAGGAGGGAAGCTAATAAGCAAATTATCCTGATCTGTTGCAGAGAAAAAATCCTGTGTGGATGAGGCCGTGGTGCCTGCAGGTTTTTTGTGTGTCCTGTCCCCCGTCCCCCCCCCCCCAAGCTTATAATGTAAGCTCCACTTTATAAAAATTCAGCGAAGACGTTGCAAAATCAGTGACCAGAGATATTTCTTTGATTTATTTTCATTCCTTGAGTTTTGAATGCCTCTTGATAGTTTCCCTGTTTTTGACAGCAAGCCAGGTTTATTGCAAAACTTTATATATAAAGTTTTTTAATTAAAATACACATATCATGGTTAATCTTTTTGATGTTCTTTCACATTGCATCAGCAATTAGTTTTTCATTTAGTTAACAATCTATTAATGTAATTGCAGTAGAGAACATCAAAAAGTGCTGTGGTTACTAATGCAGCACCCGCCTAGATTTTGCAAGTTCCCAAGTTCCCTCTTCCCTGCGAGGGGATGAGCTTTGTGCCACTTCATCAGCGTGACCAGAGTTTGACAGATGTGTGTGTTGTGCACTTTCTCTGAAGCATGGGTTAACATGTTCTCACCTAGGAATCTGCAAGCTAAACAAAGTTCCTAAACTGGTTTAAGTCTCTTAAAATAAAACTGTATGGTAAATAACTGGGAGTTTAATTTGCAACAGCTCATCAGGAAGCAAAGCTAATGCATTTGTCTTTATCAGCAACAGAAGAAGTCGAAATAGTCTAGTCCAAACTGCTCGCTCTCTTGTCTTGGCGCTGATGATAATGTCTAAACTCTAGGAATGCCGGAATACCAGTTTGACTTTTTTTATTTTCCTTTCTGTGTCAATTTTGTGTCCTGCAATTTCTCACCATGCGCACCTGCCTGACAGCTGAGGCTCTGGGTAAGTCTGTGCCATGCCGTAACCCTGGTGGCTGGTTTATTGTAGCCCTTGCTGTGGCCTCTTTATGGTGTCTGGTCTCCACTAACTGCCTAGACTTTAATTTCTAATGAAACTAAAGTATTGCCTAATCTTAATGAACAAACCATCTTTTGATTTATTTTCTTTTGGCATCTAATTGGAACACTGTAAAAGAAGAAAATCAGTATTGTAGATAAACCTCTGGTTTATTTTAGAAAGGGATTAACATGGACTGATAAATCATGTCACAGTTGGGAGAGAAGTTAAATGGAATAGATACGTCATCAAGGTGATGTTCAAATAATTAAATATCTTATTGTTAATATGACTTTTAAAGTCTAGAGCTTAAAGTCCTTAGTGTTGTTCTTTGTAAACCTGTGATCCAAGTCCCCCTTTTTTCTGAAAATCGCATGCACCTTTCTTAACCGATAGATAAGAAATCACTATATTTAACTTCATGCTGGGGAAGGGGTGGAAATCAGCATCACAATTGTCTCCTCTTCTGCTGCCTGATCACATCTCAAATCTGTTTAAATTGGAGTGCTGTTTCAGTTGTATTGCAAATTTAAAGTAGCTGCCTTGAGATCTTCTTGTGAATGAAACACAGTGTTTCTAAATTTGAGCGAAATAATCGTACCTCCACCTCTAGATGTAGTGATGTAGGTGTTGCCCTTTGGAGAAGCCTGGATTGATTAGATCGGGGGACTCTCGACTGAGGCGCCTCCCCTGGGCTCCTGGAGCTGGGCACTGTGGTGCCTGCTGCTTGCCCCCTTTTTTTGAAACCACGCTTTGTATTTTTCCTGGTTTGTAATTCAATCTGGAAGTTTCCTTTGGTAACTTGGAACTTTTCTTTTAAGGGATGACTTAGCACTTTTGAATGTTAGCAGCTGATTCAGATCTCCAGTAGCCACCAGAAAGACTCTGATTCGGTTGCTGAAGGGGTCTGAAGTTCACCCCAGCAATGAGATTTTTCCACCTTTCTGTAAACGGTGGCAGAATTCTTCCAATCTCAGCCTAGATCCATATTAGTTTATTTGTTGGCTTTACTGTGCAGGACTCAGCTGGTATGCTCTTGTAAAGAAGGTGATTTGGGAATGAATGACTTGGATCCTGCTTTGGTTTGCACGAGTAGAGGTGTACTCAGCATTGTCTCATACAGTGTAAATTCTGCCACTCTATAAAGTGTCCAGTAGTGAATATTCAAGTTCTGTGCAGACACCTAAAAAAGTGCAAGGGAACACTCTTTAGGTGAGAATGCGGTAAATAATAATTTCACCAATATTTGCTGCATTACTTTGTCAATACCGGCATTAACTGTAATAGTCAGACTTGCACTGAGAGCATTTAAAAATCATTGTTCTCCTTTGCTGTTGCTTGCTAGTTTAAGTTGTCTTATAAAATAGGCATGAAATTGGGTTGAAAATTTGATTTACCATTTTCCTTCTCCCTAATACGTTTCCTTTACTAAAGTTATTTTCGAACAATGATTATTTAAGAAGCTGCACGAGGCTTTCAGCCAGGATTCACACGGAACACTGTAAAACTGAGGTTTTAATGCATGTTGGCCCTTTAAAGCTCTTGCACGTCATGGTAATGATGTGAAGCACCTGCTCTGAAGGTAACACATTAAGACTGTCCTTGGAGTAGCAGTGGATTCATGTTCATATTGACGAGAAGCAGTTCAGCTCTCTGTAGTTCATTACCTGTTACTTGCCTGTGTCAAGCCGTGAGTCCCAGGGCTGTTGGAGCATGGTGCTGTTGGAGAAGTCAGTCCACAGCTTCTGGCCTTGCATTTCTGCTCCTCTCTGCGCACCAAAGCTCCACTTGGAGAAGGGCTGGGTTTGAATTCCTCCTCGGTTTTCGGATTGTTGACTCGTTCTTCCGAGTGCAACTGGACACGCTCTGCAGAACAAATCCTTACATCACATCCATGTCTGGCTGGTTGCAGACCAGAGGCTTGTGACTACGTGTGAAGCTTTTGACCATTGCTAATGTTGATTGCTTTGGTGGGTCATTCAAACCTGTCTGCAGCTGAGGTAGGAATGTCCTTCCAGGAGCACTCTTATGGCTGCTCCGTGATGAGACTGTTCTGGAACTATTTTCTGTCATTACGATAGCTGTCTTGGTTTGGAAATTTTTCCAGATGGGTAACCTAAAGGCCAGAGAATGTGGGTTGGAGAGAATAATCAGTTACTGATGTTTCTTATGAAAGTGTGCCTCACGTCCACAGCAAAAATAGTGCAATCAGTTGTCATGGGTGCCATAGACAAGTGACCTTCCCCTCATAATTCAAAGGGGAAAAGAAATGCATTGCTCTCCAGTGGTCGATGTTCCCTTCTGAGAGAAGTAGTGGATTCAAACTAGCAGAGGCCCAGGGTGGGTGAGGAGCAGAGGCAGTTGGCCCTACATCCTCGGTGTCCTCTGGGTGTAGGAGTGCTGTCGAGGGCCTGTGCTCTGCTCTGCTTAGCGAAGGAAACTGGTTAAATCGGGCAGAGATCTCATCCCTCAAATTCCTGAGGTGTCTAGTGCCATGGGAGGCAGCTGGCGATTCAGGGAGTGGGAACAGTTATGCCTGATTTCAAAAGACTTGCTAGATTGATGTCTGCATTATGGACCTTTCAAAGGAAGTTATAAAGCTTTCCTGCTCCTAAAAGATGAGTTGCAAGGAGACATCAGGAGAGAGCTGTATTCACGCCATGTAAACATCTGACTTCAGAGCCTCATCTAAATGATTCACCTAAGCTTGTTTCCTGCTCTGAATTATACCCCAGACAGCTTGTGTGTTTTCACTGACTACATAGGTGCTCAAGAGCCATAGCATAAAAACGGGTCTGTGAAAGTAGCGGTGAGGAGATGGTATGTCTATTAATGTCTTGACTCACTTAAAGGAATAAAATGGAAACTTCGTAGAGGTACAGAGGATGTTGGAGAGCGATGCAGTTTTACATGCGTTTTTGCCAAAGGGTTAAAATACACAGCTTGAACATTATCCTGATAACTGTTGAATTGAGTGAGTTACACAGGTGTAAATGAGTTTCATTTTTGCCCCATGTTTTGGGTGCTATATTGCTCTGGTCCAAGATGTGCTGCTCTGTGAGGTCCATGTAGATTACCAAAATTCGCTATAATTGAACCCACTTTATCAGTGGACTCCAGTTGGTTTCTTACTGTGTGTCTTCTCACTGTGTAGCCACATGGATTTAACAAGGATTTCTGTGTTAAGTGCATGATCATATGGTGGAGCAGCTGAACGTTCACAGCAGTTCTCCAGAGCTGAACTAATCAGTGCGTGATTTAGTTCACAACTGATATATTTTGCATTTGGTACATCCATGCTAGTGAGCCAGTATCTGGGTTTAAACAATGAGATATTGTTTCACCTGTTGTAATTTCCACACAGCTTTCAAAATAAGGGGTCTGAGCAATAATGCAAGTCGCAGTTTCAGGAATTTGAAAGAACAACTCCAGAGAAGTATAAAATGTTTAATCGCTGCATCTGATAGCAAAGGAGAGTATGGGGAAGGGCTTGAAACGTACAGAATGGTCTTCAAGCAGAAGGACCCAGTTTATCTTCTAAGGATGACAGATGAGAAGGCACAGGACCTTCAGGGAGTTAATCCAAAACTCTTCTATAACTTGTTTCTGGCAGATGCTAATTTTGAGAGGAAGCAGGTGACTGCAACTTCAGAGTCAGTTATTTTTGAAGTTACTTACTTCCAAAACAGTTTTGTGACCACATTGCACTGGTCAGCCTGATTTAGAGGATCAGACACTGGGTGTTCCTGCTGGCGGTTTGGTACCCAGGTGGCCTTGGCGGTGGCCACGCTGGTGTTGCACTGCACGTGATTCTTCAAGGATCCATCGCAGAGCTCTGCTTTATCTGGACTCTGTCTAACTCTGTACAGAGGATACTTGGATATATCCAGTCTGCAATGCTGCTAAGCCAGCATGATTCTCTTTGCTTCCATCGCTGCTCTCTTTCCTGCGGCTCTGGCTGTGTATTAGTGCAGGGGAGCTCATGACTTCACCTCGCCCTGGAGTACTGAAGAAATACATATGGTAATAAGGCAAAGGTTTTCCTTTCTAATTCTGACCTTGATTCATCTGCATTGTGTACTACACACATTGAGAGACTTTTTTCTTCCTCTTGTTCATAGCTTTAAGTCCTCCATGCGTAAAGGTTATTGTCCATAAAAATTGATTTTGGGTAGCTGCTTGCAACTCACCCACCATTTTTCAATGTTATCTTCCTGGTATTTAGCAACAGTGGCATGAATATGTACCTGGATACTTAATTTGCATGTGATGGTGTTTCTGGGAGATTTGAGAGAAATTTACACAACTGAGTTTCTTTGGAACATTTAAAGGGTGTAAGCTGCATGAAAGCATCTTGCAACTGCAACAGTGTTGACTCAGTAATATTATGGCTAAGCAGTAGCTCTTCATTCCTAGAGGAGTAAGTTTTTGGCATGATGCAGAGTAAGCAGTTGGCGCAGAATAAGATGCTTAACTGTCACAGAAAGTTTTGGTGTTATGAGTTGACTATAATTAACTCATTGAAGCTTTTTGATCCAAAACATTGGAATTCTTTTATTTCCATGGGCAAATACTGGACATTAATATGTATTTGAGATGTTGATAGGTTTTTTTTTTTCTTTTGGACTTTGGAACGAAGAAAACTGTTTTAGCAGTTGCTTGTGTAGCATGCTTGAATCCAGTGGTCCGATGATCAGTAACATGTTCCTAATATCCTCTCATATAGGAGATTCACTCAATCCTTTAATGAGTCTACAAAGTTGTCATTAGGTCCTTTTTAAGCACAAAAGTAGGAAGGAAGACGAATGTACCTGGGGTTGGTAACTTGATTTTCGGCAAGGATAATGGGAAGGATTTATACAGCTAGCAATTTGAGAAGGTTCTTATGTAAAATGCTGTCTTTGGCTTGTTGAAACCTTTGGAATTGAGTTGGATTTCTATTCTATGCAAAAGGAAAAAAAGTTAATGCTATGAAAGGCTTGATTTAATTGGGAAAAAAAAACTTACTAATTTGAATTAAGGGAAAATGCTGGTTGAGACTTGAATTGCAAAAGCACAATCTGGCAGCAGTGCTGGCTCAAAATAAGGTTGTCCTCTTTGAAGATCCACAGTTTTGACAAAATGTACTCTTGATTGTTTCCTGCATACAGGACGGGGTGACATTCAGCCCCAGCTGGATAGCGCTTTACAAGATGTCAATGATAAGTACCTGCTGCTTGAAGAAACTGAGAAGCAAGCTGTCAGAAAAGCTCTGATTGAGGAGCGCGGTCGATTCTGTACTTTCATCTCGATGCTGCGACCTGTGATAGTAAGAGCTCTCTGTTTTAAGTTGGTACAATTCACAAATTGGATAAGTGGCCAAAAGCCTCTAAAAAGAGTAGCTTGTTATGTTTTAGGAATGAATCTCTAGAGCCATAGAAACTATCCAAAATTCAGCCTGCATCTCTGCCTAAGAAGGGGCAAGAGCTGGGCTCTTTCTTGCGGGCATTTGGAGTAAATCAGTAAGCAAAGACACTGAATGGTTTCAAGATGACTAATGGGAAAACAATGGGCACAAAGACTTAAGTGGGCTAGAGTTCCCTATGCATACTGACCTGAGACATTGCTAATGCAGTTTTTTCCACTGCTTTTTTTCTTACCATCACATTTTAATATAAATCTTCCTTACTCCTACTCCAGTGGTAGGACTGATAAATGTTTCAAGACCTCCCCTGTGTATATAATGACATTATCTGACAGATTGCAGGCTGCAGTTTCCTGGCAGCTCTTTTCCTCCTACATGACAGCTTTTTCAGTTGATTGAAAAGGTTTAAGTATATTTTCATAATCTCAGGTTGTCTCAAGCCCAGCGATGAATCGTTTATGGCTTTGTGCAAGCATGATGCATTTTTGAAGGGTCTCCAGCGTACTGGGAAAATGCTCCCAGTGCTTGTTTACAAAGAGCATCAGTCTCAACAGAAAGCCATGATTAGAGAAATAGGGAGGTTATGGCTGAGCAGGAGGAGGTGAATTGCAGATTCTGAGGACCTGGATGAAATTACCATGGCAGCTAAGGGATTACTATGGTAACTTACAGTGCAGGAATCGTCTGAGTTAGCTGCTGATGTAGCTTGAGCCAGAATGAATCATAGATGTATTAATGCTCTGTACCTGTATAGTGCCTTTATCTCAAAAGTTTCCAAAAACTAGCAAAAAGTGGGAGTTTAACACCTGTTCAGGTTCAAGGTTAAAATTCTTAGGGCACATCAGTGAGTGTACGTAGAAGAGTTAAGTCTTTTCCAAATGCAGCAAAAATTACACTCTTTTTCTGAAGATGTCACAAACAGAAGGCTGAGACTTATCTCATTGGTGAGAGAAAGGATTTCTGGGCCTTAGAATTTACAGCAATCTTAAAGTAGTCATAAAACTCTAAATTGGTATTTCCAACCCTCTTTCATAAGTAGTGATTGCTTAATGGACAAAGAAAAAGCAGCTCCGCTGGGCATTCCCACAGTCATCAGCAAAAAGAATAAGGTCCTGTATTGTGTTATGGGTCTGATTTTTAAAACCAAGACTGTGATTAGCCTTGCTCTTTCATCTTTTCAGGAAGAAGAAATATCAATGCTAGGAGAAATAACCCATTTACAGACCATATCAGATGACCTGAAAAGTCTGACCATGGATCCACACAAATTGCCATCTTCAAGTGAACAGGTTAGCTCTTGTTACCTGGAAAACATTTTTATTTGTAGCTTGTACCAGTTTTCATTTTGTGTTATGAGGAATATTGACTACTAGCATTTAGTGGCTTAATGTTATGTTTTATAGATGCTTCACTGCAGCAAGGTCATTTTTAACATAAGAAATTTTAAAAAAATAATTTTCAAGTACCAACTGAGTGCTCCTGAAGTATTTGGTGAGACCAGTGTGAAGTGGTAGCAGTAACACTTTGAAGTATATGAAGATGCCCGATTTCTGCTGAGAGTACGAGTGTCATCTCTTCACCCTACATTTGAGCATCCCTGTCTTTATGTGGTCACAAGATTGCTGGGATTAGATAGCTTGATGGAGTCTAACATTAGAGCGTTTTTTCATGCTGTCCTTAAAATGCATAGGAAAATGTGTATCATTATATTACTCCAAATAGGACCTTTTTCTCCAACCCTGCTGTGTGAACTCAGTTTTCTTGTCATACCTGAACCAGCTTATCACTGACCTAGAAGTGTAAAGGAGGGAAACCCTGCTGTCGTTGAGTATTGGATCTTTGATTAATTTTTTTTAAATGCAACAGTTTTTAAACTTTAAGGCTGTAATAGGTTTTTTTTTTTGAGGGGAAAAAAGTCAAAACAAAACAGCTTACAGCGTGCATAAATAAATCTCCAGTTTATTTTTTAAAGATTTTTCCATTCAAATCTGAACTTTCCTTCTGTGATAGCAGCCCTAGTGTTGAAGTATGGTAGTTCCTGGAAAGCCAAGGATGAAGCTGAGTCTCCTGTGTAGTATACACAGTGTAATTCTGGAAGAGAACTGAGACTGGGTCAATTGGTGCTGAAAGTTTGAGTGGTGACAAATGTTGTATGACAAGCAGATGCTTTCTGTAAATAGGGGAAAAAATTTTCCACATCCTTGATGCTATTGATTATCTTTCATCAGGTAATTTTAGATTTGAAAGGTTCTGATTACAGCTGGTCTTATCAGACTCCTCCATCCTCTCCCAGTACTACCATGTCCAGAAAATCTAGTGTTTGCAGGTAAGTAGACTGGTAATATTTAATTTTAACCTGTTTGGGGGCAGAGGGAGGCAAGTTCAGACTGTGGTATGGATTTGTATGCATACTTAAATCTTAAATAACAACTCTTAATGAAATCAATCCCTCATGCTCTTTCTCTGTTTAAGTGTGTGACTGGGAATATTAAAAAGGATGGGCATGACTGAACAACTTTTAAACTCAAGACAACTTGAAGATGCTTTTGATTCAGTTCTTTTGAATCGATTTCAGCTCAAAGAGCAGACTGTACTGATCTAAGCTCTGAGATTGTTCCTTCATAATTTCCTTTTCTGTTTTTCATGTGATGACTTTTTAGATTATTCTAAGTAGCTGTTACTAATCAGTAAGTTAAAGTGTTTGAAAAGGAAAAACATCCTTGGCAATTGACCTATCAGTCTGGTAGATGGAAATGCTTTTTTGATACAGGTTTTTTTGACTGTTTAATGCTGTCCAATGCTGTCCTGGAATATGTTGAAACACTGGATTCTGTCTATGCTTTCTCTGTAAAAACTGTTTTTTTCTCATAAAACAGTTTATGAGCATGTTGCCCCCATGCCCTGGTGTCTACATTTATTCTTTCCTTTTACTGAAAAGGAAGATATCCTATTGTGTATTCTGCTCAACACCTTTCTAGCTGCTCTTGAATGATTACCTTTTGGTTTGCTTTATGAATAATGTACTACAGGTTCCCTGTGTATGAGCAAAGTTACCTATAGCATGTCAGAGCAAGTGAACATAACTTCTTCTATGTACCTACTTGTCTCTGCATGCAGATATATATAAAAAAAACTTGAATACTTTTATATATATATGTGAAAACATGCATATTTAGAGCAATGAGCACAGGCTTAAAGATGCAATATCCTGAAGCTGTAAAAGAAAATGGCCAAAAAAAAAAAAATTCCATCATCTGTTCCTAATCAACCTCATCTTCTTGTGTGGTAAAACCTGTGTAGCAACAGACTGTTGTGTATAGGTAAAATAAGGCAGAGCTCCTCTTCCCCTGCTCCAAGCTGACTTGTACATCTTGTGCGTTACATGGGATTTGTGAGCAGGAGGTGCAGTCCTCACCCATGTATCCGTTAGAGCCTTCCCTTCAGCTAGTCAGTGGGCTCCTGCTGACAAAAGTAGGAAGCTGCCTTCAGATTGATGCATCCTGCTAGTCCTGCCGAGCCACCCCAGCAGGAAACTTCAGAGGCTCCCACACTGCGGCTGGCATGTCGTTGTTGTCATTCAAGGATGCCAGAGATTAAAAATCAATCTTTTTGTTTGAAAAATTTTTTTTTCATCGATATTAATTTGGGTATTTCTTACTAACTTTAGTTACATACTTGCTAACTTTAGCTACATACCCAGAGGCTTGACTTCACCAAATATGCCATCACATGTTTTTTTGCTGGTAGAAAGCCTTCACACGAGCGAAACTTGTCCCAGGTACTCTGAAGCATGGAGTTTTGCTGGTGCTTTCAAAAGTCTCACATGTTTGCCTGCTGACTGCAATGGCATGCCTAGAGGCAGACTTTTCGATGAACTGTGATGCCTTGGACCTGCTGCTAGAGATCCCATTGAAAATTTGGGCCATGGTGCAAGAGCAACAAGGTGTAAGGCAGGATAGGGGAGAGCCATCAGCAGACATTTTTTGTGCAAGTGCTGTGCAAATGCTAGAGAGGGCATGTAGCGATCCGTTCGTCCCTAACCTGACTTTGAACTATGAGTGGTTACAGAATTTGATTATTTGAGTGAAATTCAAGGTAAAATGCCATTTTCTCTCTGTTTGCAAGGGATACTGCAGCTGCTTACAGTTCTTTACTGATATATATGTGCATATATATATTTAAATTTAATTTGTCAACATTTTTTCTTTTCTGGTTTATGCTGCCTGTTGCTAGAGACGTGTGGAATGTTAATTGTACTGTATATGGGTCTCTCCCCACCCCGCCCTTGTGTCTTTTCCTCTCCCCTTTCCTTTCTTTGTTCCTTTTGTCTCTCACAGCAGTCTGAACAGCGTTAACAGTAGTGATTCCCGGTCCAGTGGCTCGCACTCGCACTCACCTAGTTCACACTATCGCTATCGCAGCTCCAATCTGCCTCAGCAGGCACCCATGAGGCTGTCCAGTGTGTCCTCCCATGATTCTGGATTCATGTCCCAGGATGCTTTCCAGTCCAAATCGCCATCCCCCATGCCACCAGAAGCACCTAACCAGGTACGTGCAAGCATGAGAACAAAAACCTGACGTGAGCTGGACTCTCTAACTTGGCTCACTTTTCACAAAAAGGATCTGATGTGGTTTTTGGGTACTTTGGAGTCAGGTTAAACACTGAGGGTAAGGTTTGTCTCACTGCACTTCATCCATCTAAAAGTTGGGCCTCTAGCTGGAGTGATCTATGCTGCTTTTGCAGTTAGCACTGAAGAAAGGGATGAGTCGCGCTTGGGGGATTTGGTTTTCTCTCTGGCCCTGGAGAGAGCCTAGATGCCTAACTTTCAGATACATACAGACGAGAAAGAGCAAGAAGTCCCACCTTACAGGAGGGGGTAATATTCACTTTACTCACTGAGGTTACCAGTTAATATCCTGCACAGATTGCAAGTTGTTAATATCTGGTGGCTGTTTACTGTTTAATGGACAAATATCGGTGCCAGAACAGCCTTCTGACAGCCTTAGTGGCGGCTTCGGCATCAGAGAGATGACTTTTATTCCTTCCCTGCAAAGGGGCCTGGAATACTCAAAACGCCATTAGCAGTATCATATGAACTTGGTTTTGCCATTTTTTATGACATCCCTCTCTGTGGATAGGCTTGCTCTTTTTGACTCTCAATTGAGCACCTTGCAGAAATAAGGTTTCTGCATGAAAATTAGAGGTATTTTTAATTCTTCATGGAACTCAGAAGTGAGTGCTTTTGTAGTCATATACGATAACATCCTGAACCCTGTCAAACTAAGAGGATTTCACTATAAATGTAAGAAAAACTTTTCCAGAGAATTTTTTGGTCTGCAGAAGGAAGTTGCTGCTCTATTTGTTCATGGCATCGTTCCTATAAAACTAGCTGTCCACCTGCAGGCAGAGGTTTGCATGCCTCTGTGGCATGTATCTTCCAGCACTTGAATTCTCTTTTCTGTTTTGTTTTTTTTTCAACAAATCGCACGGCAGCTGCAATATTTTTTAAACAAGGCTGAACTGCTGTCCCACATTATAAATCCCATCATAAATCTTGGTTACAAACTGAAGTGGACCTAATATCCTGTTGTGGGGTATCGCTCATTTTTAATACACCCTGAGGTCACCAGAGAAGATTGTCCTTTAGTTTAATAAATGTAGTTGCACTCCTTTTCATGTGTTGGGGAGTAGATGGTTTTGTAGGCAATGATAACTTTAATCCTCAGAGTCAGCAAGCAGCCAACAATTTCACTGTTAGCTGTTACCAAATGTCACCTACACACTTAAGCTACTCCTAGACCACCTTTGACAGCACACAGACCCTTACTTTTTGCAGAACATTTATTAAGTAGCACCCTTAGTGAAATTTTTAGGGTATCATCCAAAATAACACTGGTTCATTTAGGCTTGGAACATGTTCTCAAAGGAAGCTCAACAGTTTTTTAATATATTTACCTCTTCCATTTTAATAGAAATGCTTTGTTTTCAAATGAATACATCTTCTGCACTGTCCCCAGTCTGGACACATCAGCAGTTTTTTATAGATGACATCCTGAAGAACTTTGTGCACACTAATAAAATGAATGTTTTGTTTAGATTGGCTATGGCTAACCTAAGTGAAAAGCAAAAAAGTAAATGAGCAATAATAAAGTAAACTGGAATAGTAACAAGGTAAGGAAGTTGGCTTTTAAGATACGTACATCAGTTATACATGCTAGCATCATCTTTGGTTTTCATAGTATCCACTGCACCTGCGTAAAAGGGCGGTAATCTACATGATGATGCTATGTTTGCAGATGAGGATGTAACTTTGCAATTGCCCTTAGCATGGAAAAAACTCAACACCTCTCTTTGCAAGTTCCCCTGTTAAGCAGGGGAGAGAACTTAGGCCGGTATCAGCTGGCAAAACATCCTGAAAGTCGATGGGAGTCATGCTGATTTACACCAGCTAAGTTCATATGCTTTCACTTCATTTTAGAAACTGTCCATAAAGTTGCAAACTGATCCAAGCATCACTTGAGCTATTCATGAGCTGTAGAAGGCTGCAGCAGTGTGGCATTGACTTGACAAGTGTAGTGTGTTGGTATAACAAATAGGTATGTGCTCTGTATGTCTCTAGTTCTGTATACCTTTACGCAGACGAAAAGGTAACAGATCATTGCCTGGCCGCTTCACCTTTGCTTAAGTGTCTTGCTTTGTATGTTCAGCACTAAGTAAAATGTGTGTGTTGTGCTGACAGATAATTGTGATCGTGAGCTTACCAAGAAGCTGTTCAATTTACAGCGTTATTTCATGTTGTGTGTCTCTAACCAACTGACAGATCTTCCTTGTGGTACAGTGCTTTTGAGGCTCGGTGGTGGGTGGGGAGGAGCAGCAATACCGGCTGCTGACTGTTTCTTCTAAAACACTGATGTCATTGTTTCTAGTAGTGACACTGAGAAAGCAGAAAAGTGAGCTCTGGAATCAACAAAGGAAATTAAAAGCTATATATCTTGCGCAGGTGGACACTTTGCTCATGTTTGCTAGCTACATGCTGTGGCATCTACTGGCAGCAGTAGTTTTGAAGGCAACAAAGCCCATCTTCTTTTAGTAACTGATTTAAAAAAAAAAAGTGGAAGGGGGCCACATAAAATTCCAATATTACGGGAATGAGACTATATGAGCTGTGTGAAGCCTTTATGCTCTCACTTACATTTTAGACAAGCGTCACTGAAAATTAAACTGAATTTATTCAAAAACACAGATGGGAGGGAGGGGGAAATCTCAAACAAGGATTAAGTAGAGATTTAAACAAGATACAGACTATACCAGAGGAGAGACGACTGGCAAAATGAAGACTGCTTTTCAGCCTAGAGTTGCTGAGTAGTAAGTCTTTACAGTTATCACACTATGCATAGAAGATAGGAAGAGGACAGTTACAAAACCAGGCTCTGCCCTTACACTGGTTTAGCACAATCTCTTTCCTGCAGCGTTGCTGTTAACATCACTGGGAGTAAAAGTGTTAGCCTGTGTCAGAAAACTGTACATGTGTTTAACCCCAGCCGGCAACTAAGCCCCACACTGCCACTCACTCGCTCCCCCCTCCCCCGCAGTGGGATGGGGGAGAGAATCAGAAGGGTAAAAGTGAGAAAACTTGTGGGTTGATATGAAGACAGTTTAATAGGTAAAGCAAAAGCTGTGCGCACAAGCAAAGCAAAACAAGGAATTCATTCACTACTTGCCAGCGGCAGGCAGGTGTTCAGCCATCTCCAGGAAAGCAGGGCTCCATCACGCATAACAGTTACTTGGGAAGACAAACACCATCACTCCGAACGTCCCCCTCTTCCTTCTTCTTCCCCCAGCTTGATATGCTGAGCATGATGTCGTATGGTGTGGGATATCCCTTTGGTCAGTTGGGGTCAGCTGTCCTGGCTGTGTCCCCTCCAGCTTCTTGTGCACCCCCAGCCTACTCGCTGGTGGGGTGGGGTGAGAAGCAGAAAAGGCCTTGACTCTGTGTAAGCACTGCTCAGCAGTAACAAAAACGTCCCTGTGTTATCAATACTGTTTTCAGCACAAATCCAAAAATAGCTCCATACTAGCTACTACGAAGAAAATTAAGTCTATTGCAAGCAAAACCAACACAACATTTGGAAAGGTCACTGTAAAATGCTTTAATCTTAATTAAGCAAATGCATTTGGATATAGCTGAACAGCTGAAAAGCATCACAGGTCTCTTTCTGGAGCAGAACAGTTTCTCTAAATGCCAGATTTGAGGTCAGCCCTGGCCAGCATTGCTCATGGCATGTGCTGACACCAGGTAAAGCCCTTCTGACAGACCTGCTGCTGGGAGCTCTTGGATGAACACCCAACGTGGCTGATGCCGCTAAACATACATGTTGCCCTGTGTAGTAGACAAAGGCCTGAGAGCATCTGTGCTGAAGCAGTGTGGTAGCAATACAGTTATGTTTGCTTTAGGGGGGATGATAATAGAAGGATCCCCTGAACTTGGAGTGAACACACATGGGGGAAGTGATTATACAGTTGAATTTTAGAGGCTGCTTCTGACTTGGTGGGGATGAAAGCAAGGGGAGAGAAAGAGAAAGAAGCAGATGAAGAAAAAAAACCTGCTGATGTGCTGTCAAACAGCAGAGGACTAAGTCTTTATTGTTAGAATATTCTGGAAATCACTTTCCCTCTACTTCACTGTTTAGGGAAAATAGATGTGAACTTGCTTCCACATGTACAAATTAGCAAGCTGGAAAGATTCTGCTTTTGAGGAGACTCCATTGCTTGAAATAGCTTGAAGTTAGATCAGGGGAAAACATTGTTAAAATTATTCAGTTTTCCATGTAAATTAAGAAATGCTCCTAAATTAGACCTTAAAAAACCCCCAACAAACAGCTGAAATCTGTCAGTTATCACCAGGTGTTTTTCTCCTAAATTTCCTTTTCAAATTAGGTTTCCCAAGGGTTTATCCCTGACTAGAAAAAAGGGGTCAGTTCCTGGAAGTGAGTGAAATTGAGGAGGTGATCTTGAGTCACTGTCCATAGCTTTTTGAAGGGTAACTGAGGAGTCTTCCACTGACTGCAGAGGCACATTGGACCAAGCTCTTAATTAGGATTTGGTCTTGCCCAGGAAGCCCTGTCTGGTAGTTGAGGAAGGGAAGGGGTTAAGAAAGCAATACAATATTTGAATGGAAAACAGAGGAAAGAAAGGATGCAAATAATCCAAGATAACTGTGGTCCTTTTATAGGTTAGTAGGATGACAGATGGAAAATATAATCATACAGTCCAGTAGCCCAAAATACAGCTTTCTTTTTTTATATGCTTGCTGGAGTACCACACCAAGCAGTGGGACACTATCCAAGAACAAGCCGTTGGTACACTGTCTGAGAGACCAGGTACCAAGCTGCATATGTATAACGTACGTTCGAGGAACTGGTTGTTACTGTGCAGAGCACAGTTTTAGCTTTCTGCTAGTACTGTTAACTTTAAGCTTTTACTCAGACGAGATGGTTTGAGAGCGGAGCAGAATCACCATTACCGCAGCTGTAGGAAAAAAGCATCATCTCCTGGGGTTAAAATAGCTAAAATGAAAGAGCTAATTTTAAAAATTATTCAGACTGAACAGCCATTTTAAAAAGGAATTGACTAAAATAAGTTGAAAAAATCCCATAGTCAAATTTTTCACCACGGGATGTGGAGTAGAAATTGCTCTGCCTGGTGTTTGCCTGTGCGTGTGGTCCCAGGAGTGCGTGTGCCAGTGGGTGTGCATCTAGAACAAGCGCTCAAAATTTTGGAGACTTTTTGCCCAAGCACTAACTGTGCAGTTTCTGGTTTCAGCCCCTCATGTACTTTCTGCTAAGAAATGAAGGGTGGTCTGTGCTTCCCACACCCAAGTCCAGCTATTCAAGACTGTTTCTGCAGTCTGATCCAGGCAGCCTTTGCCCTGCTGCTGCTTGCGTTTTCTTTACGCTTTTCCTTCAGGAGTTCAATATTCTTCTTCCTCTCTCTCCATCATTTTCTCAACTGTTGTAATCCTTTTTTTAGCAAGACCAGAGGCTCCCCTTCCCTGTGCCATGCAAGGTTCTCAAGGCGAGGAGACCCTGTTTCCCTACCACCACCTCTTGCATTTCCTTCGACTACCCAGGTGTTTTCCCCATGGCATCTTGGTTCATCCTTTGTCTAACTTTGCCTGCTGAAAGTGGCCATGCTGAGTTAGTGGGAGAATCCTTTCTTTCAGCTTTTTTTTCACCTTGGAGTCACTTTATTGCAAAAGTAAGTTCACCACTTCCAGTCTTTTTCCCCATACGCCAAGTAAATTGAACAATTCATTGCATCTTCAGAATTTGCATTTTGGGCCTTTTTCTATCTAGTTGCTACATGCAGCTTTGTTGTTAATAAACATCATTTATGGCCTATTTCTACCATTGCTTGACATAATCTTGTGAAGTTTCTGGCTTGTAAACAGGAACATTCTATTAGGTGTAAACTCCAAATTCTCGCATGTGCAGAAATTAAGGTGGAGTGATACAGTATTTGGAACTCAGACCCTTCACTGTCTGTCCTGCCATGTGCAGAGTATGCAGACCCAGGAGGGTCTTTCAGGCCATAAGCATGAGGTTTCAGAAAGCATTTTCTGAAATTACATTTTCCTCTTTTTTTTTTTTTTTCTGGCCAAAGTGTAACGCTAGTCTGAGTGTTCTCATGGGGCTTCTCAAACAGTTTCTTTTGCTGTGCAACCTGGAATATTGGGCAGAATGTGGAGTTTTAAAAGCTAATTTTCTATAATGTATTTTTCTCTAAAGATAGAAAAAATAGTCTCATCTATTTAGTGTACTGTAGTTACGTCTGATGGCAGTCAGCTGCAGCTCATGTTTGTCAGTATTCTTATTTTTAGAGGTTTTTCTCCTGTAAAAGGAGTTGCGTTAAGTCAAGAATGTGACAAGTTCCACAAAACATCAAGCCACTGCATCATCAGGTACCCCACTGCATGCTTTTCCCTTCTCTCCTTAATAGCTACATGTCACTTGTAGTTTCTTCTGATCCTAACGTTCACCTCAACTCTTACTGCACTTTGAATACAAGCCTTGTTAGCTGAGCTTACTTGTACCCAAAACACGTTTGACAGGTCACCCGCAGATCTAATCTCATGTCAGCGTAAGATGGGATGTGCATTATTTCTATAAAATAATCCACCACATTACATGCTTTTTACATTTTTTTAACAGCCTTTTCAAAGTTTCACTTAAATCCAGAGTTTGCTAATAAGTTCAAGATGCTGATACTGTATTGGCTTCTCAACAGCCCCAGAAGTCTTCACCAAAATCCTTATGGTTATTTTGCCCATCTCAGGAGACCGACATCTCCTTTTACCTAGGTAATTAGCTATACATTCCTTATATGTAGCTTCTGGTGAGCAGTGAGACAACTTCTGGGTATTAGCAGTAATTCCTCCTCTACAGTGTCTCTTATCCAGCTATCTTTTCATTGGAAACTCACCCCAAGATCTCATCTAAGGTTGACTGATGAAATTTTATTTCAGATGAGATTTCCCTTCCTCTTCAAAATGTCATTCCTTGAAGTCTGAGGCTTTGCTACACAACCTTGATACAAGAGCACTTTCTCTCTGCTGTCATAAAATAAAATGCTGGGGATATCCTTAGATAGTCTTGCTTCACAGGTCTTGGACTACCAAAGGATGAATTAGTCTTGCTAGTGTTGAATTTCCTGACAGTGAAGATTGCTCAATACTGCCTTGACAACTTTGCCAGTATTCTTGACCATTTCCCAGCACTCGGTTGTACCTGCACACGCACCCCTACTGACGGGGATGCCACTTTCAAGGGGGAGATATATAAAAGCATTGCAGTTGGTAAACTGGTCCACGTGGTTATTCACCTTGGCCTGCCTGTAGGTAAATTAGGTGCTGTTGTAGAGGTCTTACAGCAGCAAATGTACATGAAGGTGTGCGCTGAAAATTGGAGAAGTTCCTAGCTAGGAGCACGATGTTTTGAGGTGTTTGATGGACACTCTGTGTCCTGCATTTTCCTTCGCTCTCCATCCAAGCCCCTGATATTTTCTCTCTCTGCTGTTACAAGAAAGCAGGTGGCAAGCACATGCTACCGTTTATAAACTCAGCAGAGTACATGTACCTTCATTTTGGCTGCTGGGCAGAAAAGTTTGAGTCAGAGTGCTTTTGGTGTATGCATACTACCCGCAGAGGCACATGCATACAGATAATGCACTTTGGAAACCGCCAGTTTTGGTAAGTATCACTTCTTTCTCTGTTCCATAATATTTGAACTCAGATGAGCTTTTCACAAGCACTTTTGCAGATCAGCATATCCGAGAACTTGTGAATGTAAGTGACGTTTGCTGCTCCGTGTTTTAAATCTAAACTTTGTGTCTTTGAAGTACTGATGATCTGCTTTTCTGTATAAATCAGTTGTTTCAATATATTGCATGTTTGGACCGTAGGTGCCCTCAGCTGCCTCAGCTTCTTGTTCTGAGAAAGCTAACAGAATTGAGATGCTGAAATTGCAATGAGGAGTTGAGATTGCTGCCTCGATTCCCTCATTCTCAAGCAGCGTGGCAAGTTCTCGCATTAAGCAAATGGCTTGTTTTGTTTCTCATAGATTTCCTGAACGTTAGCAATGGTTTTGAGCAGTTTCTAATTGATTTTTAAAACCCTAACCCTTTGCTTCTCTCATCCTTCCCTCTCTCCTGTTTGTGTCTCTGTGTATGTGCTTTTTGTCTTTTTTTTTGTGTTCTTTTTTATTTTTTGGTGGCTTGTGTATCCTTTCCTTGCGTTGCGGTGCTGTTTTACGCTGCAGAATTCGTCCAGCTCTGCCTCTTCAGAAGCCTCTGAAACCTGCCAGTCAGTGAGCGAGTGCAGTTCCCCCACCTCAGTCAGCTCAGGCTCCACCATGGGGGCTTGGGCCTCCACCGATAAGGTGAAAAACTTCATCTCAAAGACATACAAACCTACTAGCTCGTTGTCCAAACCCAGCAACACTTGGACAAAAAAAAGAAAACAAGGTGCATGGGACGCAGCCAGGATTCCTCTCTGTGAAGATGAGAATAGGAACTGTTGCACACTCCCTTAGAAATTAATCTGTTTGAATAAACCACAGCAATGCTTGCCTTTAAACTAGCTGCTAGGGAGAGGCTACAAATTGGGCATTTTACAGAGGTAATTTTCTAAGAAAAGCTCATTGTCCACCTTTTCTACTCAAAGCCATTGTGGAATGCTGCCCAAACCCAGCTGGTTGCCTAACAAAGAGCATCTTGCCCAGGTTGTACTGTTTGTGGCTTCCCCCTTCTCTCCCATTAGGTAGCACACATTACACTGAGCAGCTGGGATTTGGTTTTGACCAAAACAAAAAGGAAAACAAAACACACATGGTTGGAATAAATTATGGGGGATACACTCTGAATCAGGGGAGGAAGTGATAGCAGTCTCCATTCTCATCTGGTAAATCCTTGCTGTTGTTTCTTTCTTTTTTTTTTTTTCCTCCATATCATCATACAGCCAGAACATGTCATTTTCGAAGGCTGTATGCTTTTCCTCTCTGTCCAGCTACAAAGAATAAACGCCACCAATGCAAATGCCTCCAGTATTGGAAATGTTTTGTTTCTATGTCCATAGTCTGCAGGGTACCTAAATTGCAAAGGCTTTTTCACAGTGTGCCGCTTTCATGGACAGAAGGCAAAGTTGCTCAGCCTGGAGACAATGACTGCTGGATTGATGTCTGAAATTTGTTATACCAAATAACAATTTTCAAGCAATCTCACTTCTGAACCAAGCATTGTATCAATTTTCTGTTGTTTATTTGCCACAAAGCTAAGATTTTTCTTTCTTTTGTTTTAAGATACAGAAGTTTCCTCCCTAGAGCATCAGAGTCGCAGTGTATTTTCATATTCATTCTGTTTATATTAATTTCTCTGTTTTTGTTTGTTTATTTGTTTCGTTTCCAGTTGTCTAATGGGTTTTATCACTGTAGTTTATCAAGTGACCCATCCGTAGCTTCAGTTGGTGCAGGTCCTTTCCCTCATTTCCCGCCTGTCTCCCGCGCGTGGACTCGGGCTCCCTCAGCCCTCCTTCCAGACTACGTTCATTATTACACCATTGGGCCAGGCATGTTACCATCATCTAAGATCCCTAGCTGGAAGGTTTGTGTTCCTTTTGTTGTGGCAGTCCTGACCTCCTCATACCCACAGTGTGCACACGGCAGTTGTTGCTACCTTTCGATCCATGTAATTACTCGTTGATTTACTCTGTTTAGTATCACTCTGAATGGGCACTGCATGGTGATAATCAGAGCTGAAGTCCGGTAGTGGATATTTCTGAATAACCTTGTCTATTCTGGCACTGCCTAAAACATATTAAAGCTGACAACACCTAGGTAGGAAGGAATAGTTTAACTCTGGAACATTGGTGAATGCACTCTGGGCTCTATTCAGCGAGAAAAGAGCTTGTTTAGCACTGTGAAAGCGCTCACTTGAGCCGGGAAGTGCAGGCTTGGCATCCAGTTGGCTTAGTGAAACCATACATTGAACAACATGATGTTCTCACTGTGGCACCTCTGCTTGGCCCCCACCTTGGCCACAGGCAGGCATGCTCTTGTAGATCTAGCTGGAGGGGTTTAAGAAGGTGCTCATCACCAGGTGAGCCTAAGTGGTGACTGAATCTATCCTAGCTTTACTGCCACAGACTGAATGTGCTCACCCAGCTTGTTTTGCTCTCTTGGGTGAGACCACCGAAAAAGTCAGAGTGCAGTAACTTCTTTCAGTTGCTCCAGCTGGATCTGCAGGGATCTTCCTTGGCATCAGAACGTCTGTGCTCTGCCAGAGCCTTGACTCTCGTCCCTGCCAGGCAATTACCCTGGGAGACTGTGCCCTGGAGCAAGGGGTCTCTTGTCTGTTGGCCCTGAATCTTCACAAAGCTGATGTGCAGTTGATAGTAGCTGCACAGGTCTTAGATGCCTGGGGATGGTTATATGATACTGCATATGCACCATGGGACCATAGATACATGTAAATTGAGATACCTTGTTAACAGATCCCCCTAATCTCTCTCCAGCAGCTGGAGACTGTTGAGACGTACACACAGGGTGGCCACAGTGGTCCTGGTGCTGTGGGGTCATTAGTTGTGTCTGTGCTAGAAGCACTTTGCCAGTATATTTCACAGGAAAACACTCACAGCAAAGACACAGCTGTTAAGGCAAAGCAGAGTTTCATATGTGTTAATAAAACCAAAAGTGGTGGGGTGTGTGGCCTGTTCTCACGCACAAGTTGTTTCTTCTATTTTTATTATTAAAGCACCCCTTGGCTTGGTGAAGAACTCTCTTAGGACTGGGCTTGTCCCTGCAGCAGCTCACATTTGGGGAGCTGCTGCTTAGCAGTGGTTCTGCATCCCAGCACAGGACACTGATCAGTCCTGCTCTTTGTGTGCAACGTGTGGTTTCTGGACACCTTCAGGACTTTGCTTAATAGAGCCCCGAGTGAATATAGCCCTCGTGGCCTGAGGAATTTCTGTTTCAAATTTGGCACCAGTAATTCAGAGTGAAGTTAGTCTTTCTTCAGTACAGATTATTATAAACTAGATTTCAGTTAGGAAGTAAACTGAGAGATTACTCAGAGTAACTTGCTCCTCTAATGTGTATCAAAAATCTGTTCAAGCCTAATTTTTCACAATTGAAGACGTGTAACAGCACATAATACTAGAACTTGTGTACATCTAGAACAGTTAAATCGCTGATTGGACTTTTATGTATATTTTCTGCTGTGTGCCAGTGATTTTTTCATTTGAATTTCTGAAAATACAGGCTTTAAAACAATGGAATTTCATTAGAGAAAACTATAGTATTAAAATGTTAATTATCTTTGTATAAGAACATTCAGGTAGAATAGGAAATTTAGATTCCCTTTAATAAAGGAGATAGGTTTTATAAGTGAAGATTTTTAATATCCTTAAAATTAATTTATTTCTGGCCTTATTCAAAAAGGCATATCCAGTTTGATACATAATCTGTTGCATTAAAATTGCCTTTTTGCATAGTTTTACTTGTAATTAAAGCACAGTTACAGATGACAGCTCTCACTAACAAGCACGTTTCCTTAGGACTGGGCCAAACCAGGCCCATACGATCAACCAATGGTGAACACATTGCAACGTCGCAAAGAAAAACGCGAACCAGATCTCAATGGAGGAGCTCAGAGTGGACCACCCGTGCCCCCTGAGGAGCCCCAGAGACCTCGGAGCATGACGGTGTCGGCTGCCGCACGGGTGAAGCTCTGATTTCAGATATGCTGTTTGGTGCAAAGGAAGTGGATGTGCTAGCTCCTGCCAGTACTTTTTTGCCGTGCTTCATGCTGGCACATGTTTATCCGACAAGCAGGACTGGTGTGGTGTCGGGGTGGTCAGTGGAAGTGATGTGAGCATGAAAGAATATGCTGCTGGGTATTGGCATTTGTAAAGCAATGGCATCCAAAGAAGCGTCTGTTTCTTTGAAACCCTAGTAAATGGTTGGACACAATCCTGCTGGGTTGTGATGGTGACAAGCTCTGCTTGGGAGGGAGGGACAGCTAAAAGTCCGTGAAGATTGATTAACGCTTCTAGACGTAATGAGTCCCTTTTCTGTGTGTAACCAGCAGGGTGAGGAGATGGAGGCTTGCGAGGAGCTGGCGCTCGCTCTGACGAGAGGGCTGCAGCTGGACACCCAGAGGAGCAGTCGGGATTCCTTGCAGTGCTCCAGCGGTTACAGCACCCAGACAACAACTCCATGCTGTTCAGAGGACACGATCCCATCTCAAGGTACCCGTACAAGAGATGTTCTTTTTCAGAGCGTTCCCAGCCTGGCCATCGTACACTCACCCTGCGGTGCCAAGGAGCTATATTCCAGCAGCTGTCAGTCACTGGCTTTGTAGTCAGCTGGGGAGAAAGGGGTGAACATGGCTGCTGGGAAGTGTTTTCCAGCTTGGAATGCAGCCTGGGTTTATTAACGAAATAGAAACCTGGATTGCTGCATAGTCTACTCAACAATCATATTTTCTTGTGCATTACTAGAATGAGTTTTAGCTTAAGGATGCTACCATTTTAAAGAAGATGCTGGAATTATATTTCATGGGTTAAGTGGAATGATACTGGTATCGCATCATACACTTCTTGTGGTAGCAGTGTCCCTTCTGAGCTACTGTCTTAGCAAATACGTGCTCGCGAGCTTTGCTTTCTCATTCCATCAGTACTCTGAATCTGCTCTTGGGTTCCCTTTGTAACCTTTTATCTCCTACCTAAGCAGAAATTCTGTAATTGGAAAAATAATCCATTGGAGACCTTAACTTGGGCATACCTGGGAAGTGGCAATAAGGTGCTGGGTTTTGTACCCTGTTTCAGAACCAGCAGCAAGCTAAGAGGGACTGAGTTTGGTGTTTGCAGTTCAGCAACTGCCTTGTTTGCTCAGCTGAGGTCGCTTGTGCTGTGCAATCACAGGAGACAGTAGGGCTTGTGGAGGGCCTAGCTTGGCTCGGCGTTTACGTGGAAAGGAAGGAACCTGATGCAATTATTAAAGCTGAGGCTGAGTTTTCAGAGCTGACAGCCAGGATTTACTTTGTTTGCAAAATAAGCAAATTTGCTGCTGAAATCACTGGTACACAGTCCCCCGAGCCCCACATTGCCTAGTCTAAAGTACACTTTTTAGTCACTGACTGTTTTAAGTATTTATATCTACTAGTGATAGCATATGGCTTGTAGGATGCTGGTTTTGGTATCTTAACGTTGGCAACAAACACTGAGTCTTTGTTACTGTTGTGGTTTAGCCCCTGTCAGCAACCAAGCCCCACACAGCCGCTCGCTCACCCTACCCCCCCGGTGGGATGGGGGAGAGAATTGGAAGGCTAAAAGTGAGAAAATGTGTGGGTTGAGATAAGAACAGTTTAGTAATTGAAGTAAAATAATAATAACAATAATAATAATAGTAATAAAAGTTGTAATGAAAAGGAGAACAAGAAGAGAGAGAGAAACAAAACCCAGGAAAAAAACAAGTGATGAAACTGCTCACCACCCACCGACTGATGCCCAGCCAGTCCCCGAGCAGCAATTTCTGCCCCCCAGCCAACTCCCCCCAGTTTCTATACTGAGCATGACGTCATATGGTATGGAATAGAGCTTTGGGCAGTTTGGGTCAGCTGTCCTGGCTGTGCCCCCTCCCAGCTTCTTGTGCACCTGGCAGAGCATGGGAAGCTGAAAAGTCCTTGACTAGCATAAGCACTGCTTAGCAACAACTAAACCATCAGTGTGTTCTCAACATTATTCTCATCCTAAATCCAAAACACAGCACTGTGCCAGCTACTAGGAAGAAAATTAACTATCCCAGCCAAAACCAGGACAGTTACTTAATTAGCTCTTTTCAGAGAAGGTACTGAGTGTGTGCAGTTCTCTTTCACAAGAGATGTGGGCAGCTTTAGAGTCAGACTGCTGTAGTGCCTTCTGCCACACAGTCTGAGAATCTCAGTCACAATATCTCAGGCTTCCTCCTCCTAAAGGTGAAACCTCTCTTAATTGCTGTTGACCTCCAGGCTTTTTTGGTTATATATACTTTTTTGGTTATACATACTTTAGACTTGCTGACATGACTCAGCTCTCTCCTCCAGCTTGTTCCTAACTCTGTCTTTTGGCATCAGTTTCAGATTATGATTATTTCTCTGTGAGTGGTGACCAGGAGGCAGAACAACAAGAGTTTGACAAATCTTCTACCATCCCAAGAAACAGTGACATTAGCCAGTCCTATCGCAGAATGTTTCAAACCAAGCGTCCTGCTTCCACTGCAGGTCTGCCAACCACGCTTGGACCGGTCATAGTCACCCCCGGCGTCGCCACCATCAGACGGACCCCTTCCACCAAGCCTTCAGTCAGACGCGGTACCATAGGGGGAGGTCCGATTCCGATCAAGACGCCAGTGATTCCTGTCAAAACACCAACTGTCCCGGATATCCCAGGGGGGCTGCCCGGCACCCTCGCTGGAACGGAAGAATGTCCCGAGCAAAGTCCTGAGTCTCCAGCAGCAGGAGATGGTGGGCAAGGTGTCACCAACATGCCCTCATCCTCGTGGAGCGGGCAAGCATCTGTCAACCCTCCGGCGTCAAGCCAGAAACTGAGTGCTGCCGACGAGCAGAGGCAAGCGGTTCCTGAGAGCGAGGGGGAAGAAAGCGACCGGGATGGTGTCGGCACCCTTGCGCCCGCGGGCCAGCCGGAGCTCGATCCCGGAGAGATGAGTCCTGGGGATGCCCCACAAGGTGAAGATATGCTGAACGCCATTCGGCGTGGTGTCAAGCTGAAGAAGACGACCACGAATGATCGCTCAGCACCTCGTATTTCCTAGGAGTGGAAAAGCTGCCAGAGTACTAGCCACCGAGAAGGAACTGTGAGGAAACTAATTTGTCTCTATCCATTCCAATCTGTAATCAATGAATTTTTTAAGATACTCGGTAACAGACAGTCTGAAAGTACTCTAAAAGAGAAGACAAAGTGAAAGAGCGTAGTAAGACATAATCTTCACTGGTGTTTTAATTTGTAAATATCAATGATTTTGTTTCTGCATTTTTTTGATCTAAGTTACACTTTTAATTTTTTCTGAAGGTGCCAAATCCCATTTACCTTTTTTATAACTCTCTTTGTAAAGTTTTAAATCATAGGAGAAAAAAAATGTCAAGTAGTTAACTTCAGCAAAGGGATTTAATGAAAATTTGGCTTTTTTGCAAGCTTTTGTAGAGCGCCTTGTAATAGTGAGGTTAAAAAACAAAACAACAATGGGACTTACTTTAAAGTTTAAGTCAAGCTGTGAGGAACAGATCCTCATTTAAGTATTAAAAAAAAAAGTTTGAAAAGCAGGAATAAAAATTGACAATAAAAGCAATATATAATGCAAGGAAGAAACCTGCAGTTGGTAGAGTTATTTGGGGGGTTGTGGGGGGAGGGAGATGCCATCAAAATAGCAGATGCTCTTGCACAAAAGTAGCCTAGTAGGATTAATTACTAGTAGCTTCATGGTAAATGCATCAGAATAAGCCATATTGGATTGCAGTGTTTTGTTTCTGTAGGGTGTTTTAAAGACTGGGTTTTTTCCACATTTCTTTTTTGACTGCACAGCAACAACTCTCAGTCACATGCATGCAGCCTTAACTGTGTAGGCTTGGTTCTCCCACCTTCGCTTTTTGTTCCACTCATCCTTTCACTGAATACAAACAAGGACGACAGGCTTAAGGCAGTTACAAATGTGAAAACATTTTTAAAATGCAAGCAGGGAGTTCTTAGATGTTATCAAAATGCCTTTTTCTGACTGTGCCCAGCAGGCTGGGCACCTTGGAAAGCCCAAATATTTTGAGAAAACACTTAACAATTTGACAGGTGTAACCAGCTTGTGATCTAATAAACTGCGAATGTTTCTTTCCAATACAGGGGCTTGTTTTTCTTAACTTCTTTTAAATGGCAGTTGATTGGCTTTTCTTAAATACCGAAAAGAAAGGGGTGAAGGGTGGGGGGTGGGGAGAGATAATGGGTTTTTGATAATACCGGGAGTCTGACCACTATATTCTCTTTTTTTGTACTTTAAGTCATGTTTTTTGGAACGCTGTTGATAGAATTATTAAGAGTTGGATTTTTTCCTTAAAGTAAAAGTAAGTTATTGCTGCAATACCCATCTCCTAAAGCTGATAGAAATATGCAGACCCCAGGGCACGACGTGTGTTCCGGTCAGGCAGTCCGGAAGGATGCCATCTGCCCACCCACAGCAGACGCACGCGTGGATGGACACCAGACTTGCGCATCCGGGATTGTTTAAAAATGCACCAAATACTACAGATAAGGGGCTAGTTTCCACCACGCACTCTGCAGATTTCTGTTGGCTCTAGACTTGCCTACATAACCTCTTATGCTTTAATACATAACTGCATTGGATGTGAAACTTCTAGTAACTGTGTAGTCACTGTGTTCTATATAACATTTTACACTGCTGTGGTTGCTAACCTTTTTTTTTTGTTATGGCTTAAAGCAAAAAGCAAAAAAAAAAAAAGGCATGATTCTTAGAAAATATTAAACCTTCCTTTCTTTGAAAAACAAGCTCCTTATTACCGAATATAATAAACAGTAGTGCCTGTGGTGTAGCCCACCAATCTTGATACAGTAGCTGATGCATTGTGCAGATGAGGCTTTGAGATGGTTTTTGCATAAACAAAAACTGCTAGGAGATAATCTCAATAGTTAAAAGTGTTATTTAAACCTTTGAAATAAATGGATGTAACTGTACCTGAGTACAGCTTTTCACTTGTTTAGTTCTTAAACGTTAGTATAATCAGTAAAATTTAATATAAAATGTTGCCAAATTCAATGTAGAAAGAATGTGACAAAACACTTTGGATAGTTCTATTGTTTGTGTTTTTGCATATTGTAAAAGCAGTGTCACAGCTAAAAAATAAAATGTTTCTAATGGTAAATTATTGTGGTTTAGTTGCTAGTTTGTACTGAGAGTTGACCTCTCCCTGTGCAGTTTTTTGTTCTAAACTGGTATAAATAATTGCTGTAAGTGTGTCTCCCTTCTACATTGTAATGATTGCTTAAGCCTACATTATAAATAAAGAACTGCTGGAAAACTTCTGTATTTCAGTTCTTAACAACTTTCTGCTTCCAGAGCTTTGGTGTCCCTCATCAGACTTCTGAAGATCACGCAGGTTCCATCCGCGTGTAACAGAACCAAGAGGGCATTAAAAACATAAGTAAATAAAATCGCATATAGCTATGTTTTACTGATGTGTACTGGAAGGGCAGTAGCAGAGCAAAGGTGCAGTTTTAACGATGGAAATTCCCATTAAATAATGACTGATGACCTTCCTCTGTCCCTGGCTGTCGTTACCTGGCCGGGAAGCACAGATAACTCGACATGTTTGTGCATCTGCTTCAGTGCTGGACCGCAGTTCCTTTTGCCAGGGGAGGAGGGCTGCTGCTGGCAACGCTGCCCGCGCGCGCAGCCAGAATTTATCACACACAACGCCAGGCCGCCTCCCCCGCGCCCCGGAGTGACCGAAGACTTTGTTTTGTTCGGCTTTCTTGGGAAACTGGTTCTACAGTGAATCCAATTCATGGCGGCTGCGTGTGCGAAATGTTTCTTCTGTTGCGGGGTGGGCGGTTTTTGTTGTTGTTTTTCATGCTGGGACGTGGGGTATCCGTCATGTTAGGGAACATCAGTCAGACCTGCTCAAGTGTTTGTAAAAGTCAGAGGGGCCTTTTTGCTCTGTTTGCTAGCCAAAAAAAAAAAAAAGTGGTTGGTTGGTTGGCTGACTGGGAGGGAGGGTGCAAAATTGCACATAATTAAAAAAGTATTGTGGTGGTTGCATAATTTCTGACTATAGTTACCAGCCAAGCAAAGCACAGGTTTGAGGGGAGGGTGAGGTGCAGCAGGAAGAGGGGATGGTTTTTGTAAGCTTGTATTTGTCCAAATATAAGTTAAGATGCAGTCGGTGTATGCCGCTGGCCGCTCCGACCGGCTCTACCCCACGACGGTGCGGAATGCTCTGAGCAGCCTGCCCGTACCGCCAGCGCTCGCCCGGCTCCGGCTCTGAGCCGAGGGCGGCTTGTGCCGGGCTGGGGGAGGCGGCAAAGCGGGCGCAGGGGCAGGGCAGGTTGGCTGGGTTTGCCCTGTGATGATGTATTTCCCCGTGAATTTTGCCCCCGTCTGGTTTTGGCCTTTCATATTCAGGCTAATGCAAGTAGCTGCTAAGGCAAATCAGTGTTTGTAATTAGAAACCTGTAAGAAGTTAGAAAAAGGGGTGCAGGTTGGAACTCTTCCTGTGAACAAGTACCTTCAGGATTGAAAAACAGCAGGAAAAAGCACCGACGCCGGGCGGAGAGAAGCTGCAGCTCCGTGCCGGGCAGGTGAAGGTGAGGCTCTGCCGCACAGCCCGGCAGGCAAAGGGCACACCTCGATTCTGCTGCTGCCTTGGGACTAACGGAGGGGTAGAACAGATCCAGCTTCCTGGTAACACCAAAACTTTCAACAGTGGAATATGTGAAGCTTTTTTTTTTCTTTCCCCAAAGGTCAGGTTTTCCTGTGAGCTTTTACTAGGTGGCTACATCCCATCCATTCTCTTACTCACTGGGAGGTTAGCGGAAATGTTAGCAAAATTTCTTGTGTCTTCTATCAATGCTTGGGGAACATGGCTGGAAGCAAGCAGGTTTTGTACCTCGCTCCTCAGCAGGCGACTTGTTTTAACTGATAGAGCTCTACAGTTTTCCAGGATTCAATGTACATGGGGGTGAACTTTCTTGTGGTGCTCTACAGCAACGTTACCCATGGCAGCAAGAAAGCATGACGATGTAAGGAAGGTTTGTGTCTTGTGAGATGTGATACCCAGGTGAAAAATGCAGCCAAAAGCCTAATGAGGCAGGGAGGGAGGGCAAGAAGCCTTTATCCCTAAGCAAGGTTAGAAATACCCTCATTGCAGGAACAACCCGAGCCTGTGTCCATTGCTGTCAGTATTTTGAAACGCCAGCTGTAGCACAAGCACATACCACCTTGCCTGTATTTAGTACCAGATTCCAAGTTACCAGGCTGATACCAATTACTAATTTTCATCCAGGCCCCCCCTCCCCTCTCCACAGGGGACAGGCTGTGGCCACACAGCCTTACCCTCGGTTTGGCTGCTCATTCCACCCAGTCCCCCAGTAAATCTGCTTCTCCCACCCCTTTAAGCTCACATTCTTTCTCTGGGAACATGAATTTTGTGTGGCCAATTTTCGCAGTCTCGTAGTTGAGTTTTCTAACTCTGACTGTGAAAGCTGCAATACATGTTCACCTTTGTAAAACTTGCTCTGGAGTTAGTATCCCATTAAGACTTCCTCACAGGCTGGTCAGTGTTCTGTCATTTTAGGCATACAGTGTAGGTGTTAACAGGCATCTGTTCTACACCACACAAACTGGAAATGTGTGCATGCTACAGAAGAACAGTATGTCAGAAAAATGGCTTCTGTTTTACTTTATTTGGCTTTATTTTGTATTACTTAAGAGTAGCATGCAGTCACTGACATGTCTACTGCCTACAGAAGATGGACCGCTTTAATTCCCAAGTGCAATAATGTTTTTACATGGGAATTTCACGAGGTCTTGTTACATACTGCCACCACAGTGGTGGCAGATGCCCTTCCTTACGAGCTGGAGGCAAAGCTTCAGTTCTCGGACCATCAGCTGGAGTTTCTTCTTCTAGCTGCTTAATCTAGAAGATAAGACATAAAATTGCTTTAGTACAATTGCTTTAGCACGTTTCCATAATGTGGTATTCAGTGCCCAGGCAGTAAGCGAAACTGGCCCCCATTCCAGAAGGGAAGAACCAGCAGTAACCCCTGTGGTTGACAGGCAGGTTCCATGTTTCTCTGTACTCAAACTCAGTAATCGTTGCAGGCTCATATTACCTAATTAAGAAGGAATTTTTAGGAGTGGAAAGTGATTTGCATAAGAAATTTTAAGTAAAATGTCATTATTTCCACATAATTCTTGTCTACCATTGCAACATTAAACAGACTGCATTCTCTTTTTGCTTTGAAAGCTGACAGATAATTAATTACAAGTCCTAAACAACTTCCATTCCAGTCAGTAGGAGACCTCTATTTCTGCATGCCACCAACAGCCCTTCAGATGTTTTCAATACACATTTCTTGAAGCAGCTCAAGTGCTGGCTGCCACTACGATAATTCTAATAGGAGTGCCATACTACATACAATCCAACCATTTCTCTACAACTGAATTATTCTAAGAATACCAACTTTCTCCAACTGAATCTCAGTTTAGGTTGGCCAGAAATTATTCTTGATTCCCAAATGATGAACACCGTGGTAAGTCACTTTCAAAGGTACAACCAGAAAGTGTTAGAGCTTCACAGCAGCAGAAGGGGAATTCTCTGGTCATTAACCTCTTCTCATCCCACTCTGGAATTTTCCTTTAGGAAAGCTGCTACAACAGCCCTGCACTAACTGAAATATGGTTGCAGGTTCAGCTTTAACTTCAAATTCCCTTCACAGCCTTTAAAAAGCTGTAACTCTTGAGATCTCTGTGCAGTTGTTTTAAGGCAAGTCAGTGTTTCACATTGACAAGAGTTCTAATAAAGCAGAGTCTAAATGAGACCACAGCAGGCATTCGGGTATTTTCCAAGAACACATCTAAATGTCACACAAAATACTGGTGTGCTAAAGAGGCTTTACTTTGCACTGAGCAAGCACTGACCTCTTTATCCCAGCTTTCCCGCTGCAGCTTCTTCCATTGCTCCCTTTTGGCAAAGTAATCAGGATACACTGCCTTCTCAGAAGGATGCCAGTAATCCAAGCACCATTCAGGTATCTGTTAAATAGAAGTTTCATATATACTATTTTTACACATTAACTCATATATAATACACACACATGAAAGAACTGAACACAATCACTGAAGCCAGTATTAAAATGGATAAATAACCCAGGAAATAAAGCACTACATAAAAACACCATTTAAGAGCTACCAGACTATTGTTAGTCTCAAGGTACTATATGACAGAGGTCAGTACTTATAATCTTTGTTTCACACATTATCCTAAGTCACAGGAAGACATCATAGTGACTTGCTTCAATCATAGCATCCCAAAGACAAGTCCAGGTCATCTCAGTTTACTCTGAAGTTCTCAAAATAATTCCAGCTGGTGGAAGAGATGATCTCATTTCTTCTTCTCCTTCTCCTTCTCCCAAAGGCAGCAGGTTAGAGAGATCATTTTTCTCCAACTACTAATTAATTTTCTTTGACAGAGACAGAACCTTACAGCTCATTTCCACTTGTCCACAGCTAATGAAAAAATGAGTGGCCTTTAAGATCTCAATAATGGTCTGACCTCTAAGCTGTCCAGTCAAAGAAAAAAGCAAAATTTAAAATTCTGCAGCAGCTTATCACTGAATGTTAACGTTTTAAAGACAGAAACATTGATTAAAAACCAAAACACCCTCCCCCCACCCCCCCACCCCCAATTCTTAAAAAAAAAGAAAATTAAGAAGTTGCTCCAATACCATCATTCATCCAGTGACACTTACACTTCCAGTTTCCTGCTGTGATTCTCATCACTGAGTACACCTTTGACTGAACAGAAATAGCAGAGCTGCTAATAATAACATAAAAAAATCCACACGCACCAAGCAACAATTAAAACCATCAAACAGGCTGAGATCTAAAAATTACATTTTGTAGCAGCATCCACAATGGACAGTCACTGATACATTAACAAGCCAAATCCTTGTGACAACCATTTTGTTAAAGGACACTTTTAGCACATCAAACAGGGCAAAGAAAAGAGCATGTAAACCAGTTTATGTTTCTATGTGAAGACTAATCTTGACCATTTATTTCTCACCTGGCCTTTTTTCTGTCCAGATTCTCTCTCACTATTATCTCTATCACTGCTAAGGCCCATGACCTTGGCACAAGCTTAAGTCCTCCTCTTCCCTTTTCACTCATATGTTCTTTTTTCTGCCTCTGACAAATCTACATCAGATTCTCCCTTTCACACGGCTTCTTGTGCATAAAAATGTGATCCGAGAGTTTTGTGTATGCACTTTCTTCAAATTCAGGAGAAAGTGGGGTGCATGCACTCTCTAGGTTAGTATAACTTCTCATAATGCATTAGGATCCGATGCCAAGAAAGCAAAAACCCTCTTTTCTTCTATGAAACCTGTTTCTTTACTCCTAAATAGAACAATCTAGGGGGGAAAAAAGCCTCTAGAAGTACCTTAGATTCCAAGAACACTGCTTCCATTTTTAGGCATACCACCTATCATGCAGTGACACACAAATACATATCTGGCACTACAGCATACGAAGGAAAATTATGATTTCTACCATTACTCAAAATGCTGGAAGAACGATGGGACAGAGTGAAGAGAAGTCCCCCAACAGCCAAGCCAACACCTGACAAGACCAGAGAGAAACCAAGGCTGTGACCAGATGGCACCACAACGGGCAGCACAGCTTCCATTTGGCAAAAGAGCAGATGATTATCCCAGCAAAAAGAAGCTAGCTCTCTTCAGACAGACCAGCAAATTCCGTTTTCAAGGACCAGACAAGCAGGACAGCTTCTCACATGCAAGCAGCAAGATGTTCAGCAGCAGCAAACTATTACAGAAATGATACTGCTGAGTCAAGCTACAGCCCTATGAAAGTCCACTTAAAGCACTTGTTTTACATTCACTGAAAGAACAGTAAGGTAGGCACAGCAATACACAATCTTACAGGCCACCTTACCTTGTAGCACTCATATCTCTCATAGGAAGTGCCCCCAGGGGAGTCAGGGAAGATGTATGGCTGAGGATGCTGGTTTGCCCAGAACTCCTCCTCGCCTGCCTTCAGCAGCTCTGTAGCTTTCACCATATCCTTCACATCCTTGTTCTTATCAAATCGTTCTCTCAGGAGACAGGCAAAGTAGCGGTACTTGTCTCTACAGGCAAAAGTTAAGCACAATGATGTACGCTGGAGAAAAAAAGTAATCACACACAGAGACAAAACTTGGCAACATCAGTCACCCCTGTGCAAAGACAGGCTTTGGCCTGGGGCTCCGAGCAGCTCCCGTTCCCACATCGCCCCTCGCTGCGGCAGGCACAGCCAAGTGACCCAGAGGCTTTTTCCTCGCCCTTTCAGCCTCGCCTGGGGGGCGGGACACGGACAAGGCCCCAGTCAAGCCCAGCTCCCCGCCTCGGAGGGGAAGGCCAGGCCCCCCCAGCTGAGTGCGGAGCTGGCAGGCCCCGCTCCCAGGAAGAACCCCACCTCCCTTCGCCTCTCACCGGTAGATGCACCAGGACTCCAGGTGCCGCAGGGATTTCTTATAGAGCCGCAGGACCTTCTGCTGGTGCGTCAGGTAGGCCGCCATTTCGGGCTGCCCTACCCCTCACCTTCGCGCGCGGGGGCTGGCGGGAAGGCGGGGCACGTCGCCGTGCGCAGGCGCGCCGCTCGCGCTGCAGCCGCCGCCGCCGCCGCCGCCATGAGCCGCTCCAAGTTCATCGGTGAGGGGAGAGCGGAGGCGGGGAGGGAGGGGGGCCCAGGCGGCCCCGGCCCCGGCCCCTCCGTACCTCAGCCGGTGCCGGGCTGAGGCAGCAGCCGCCGCCTGTGCCCGCCGCGCGGGGGGAGCCCCGCCGCCCCGCCCCGCCCCGCCCCGCTCCGCTCCGTGAGGGGCCGGCCGCGGCCCGCTCTGGTGACAGGGTCTGCCCCTCGTCCAGGGCTCATCCTCCTCCCTAGCCCTTCTCGGTGTCTCCGGGGCCGAGATGCAGGCTGCCCTTGAGCTTGCAAGAAGCGTTTGGGAACGTTTCTGCCCTCGCTGGGGGCTCCACGCAGGGCACTGCGGGGCTGCTGCGTGGCTCCTCAGGGTTATCCCTAAACTCTGGGTTTTCTGGCCGCCCCTCGTCCCCTTTTTCGCGTTGGCGCGTTAGTCGTGGTTGTTTCTAACTGCATGGAATGGGCTTGGATGAAAATGTTAATATTGTTAGGAAGCTGGGCAGGAAGTATGTAAATAACCGGTTCAGACCGAAGTTTTATGTGTGGCTAAGCAGCCTAATATTGTCTTGGAAAATTTCCCTTCCCACTGGAAACCCCGCTAGAAAGGTGGGCCCTGGCAGCTGCGGAGGCGGCTGTTGTGCAGCCTGTATGGTCGCGGGCAGTCGGAGGGAAAACAGCTTTTATGAGGCAGTCCGCTGCTTCTTCCACTCCTGTAAACGTTGTACGTGAGATGCTGCGCTTTTCCCTTCCATGTTACTGTCTGTTGGCAGAGAGAAATTTGTGTTTTCATGTGAAAAGTGGAATTAATTGCAATAAACAGTATAGATGCATTAGCTTTGCTGATTATGAGGGTGTGTCATAAACACTTATGGAAAGAATAAGTCTGCAGTTGCACAGAAGGCCAAAATTTTATTTTTCTGTCACTTCTAGTAAGGAGTAAGCTCTCAAGTTATGCAAGTAAACTTATGCTTAAGTTTTACATGGCCTGTTAGTGTGGTAGTCTGGGGCTACTGAGATATGCTTTTCATTGTCTTCCCTAGGTGGCTAATGCTCAGAACAAAATGTAGAGAAACTATAATATCTAATTTCTGGTTTTTTTTTTTCATAGATATTGGTATTAACCTGACAGATCCTATGTTCAGAGGAATCTACAGAGGAACACAAAAACATCAAGGTAAACATTTCTTTGTGTCTGCTGAAAGACAGGATCCCTCTCATTAAAATAGAAACCTCTTACGTGTCAGAATATGAGGTTAGAGTTTCTTTTTTCTCCTCAAAAACTGCATGCTTATTATTTACTAGGGCTTGAAGAAGAAACCGTGGCAAAATAAATTAGATGTTCTAAGCAAAATACATTCTCTTAATTGCTGTTAAGTTGTCATATAGGTAACTCTGCCTCTAGAGCAAAATGGACAATTGCTGAGCTATTTATATTAGGATTGCATGGAAAAACTGATCTGAGAATTATGAACAAGAAACTGTCAAAGTATTGCATTGCTGAATCATAGTTACTAGTTATAACTGACGCTTTTTTGCTCTCATGGCCTTTAGATATAAATGTAAAAACAGCGAGTCTCCTGAAGTATGTGGGAAAAACTTCCATTGACTTCTTGGATTTAAATTGGATCTTCAGTTACTGCATTTTGTTACTGCCTTCTAAAGATTAATCAAGTGTGGTTTAAAGGTTGTTCATGATAGGTGTTTTGGCTGCACAAAAGTGATTTTAGTTGAAAAGTAGTTAAATTATGCTGTAAAACCTTAAGGTCAATTTATGGCATTTTTATCAACTTCCGCAGATGACTTTTTGGATGTAGTAGAGAGAGCCATCAAAGTTGGTGTTAAAAAGGTAATTTCTTATAATAAAATTTCTTTACTATTTTAAACTGCTTTCTAATACTTTGGATTTTAGTGCTTCCCTATTAAAACAAATGTATCTGGAACTTGCAGTGGAAAATGTGGTAACTTTCTTTGATAGCATAAAGCAAAAATGTTCTGTGCAGTGTTGTCTTTCATTTGCACAGATCATTAGATGATGATTATTTAAGTTCAGTGGTATCATATGTGATGCGTATGTGGAATTTCTTTTGTACAGTTTCAACAGAAGGATGTTCTCCTCTGACGTACTGCAATCAACTAGTACGTAATTTTCCATGTTAGTTGTATTATAGGCAACCACTCCTTTTTTCTTGTATCCTGTGTAACTCTCTTACTCAGCAGTTACTGCTACAGATCAAAGCCCAACTCTTCTGATTCAGATCCTTCAGATATTTCTATGTAAAGGAAATTGGTAACTGCAGGAGAGCTGGGAGTGCCCATAAATTCTTATGTCTGCTAGTAAATACTGGCTTATGTGTATTAAACAAGCTATGAGCAGGTTTGTAACTCTTAACTTGAAATTGGTGTTTTCAGCAGTGGACCACAGTCCTTTAGTTACAATAGGCCAGCCTGCCTGCCTCTCTCTCTCAACTGAATAAATTGTCAAGACAAAAATAGGAATTAAAATAGAATACAATGCATACTGCCACAAACTGTTCTACTGCACTAAAAAGGTTGGTGCATTAGACATAAAGAAATAAAACCCTTCTCTAGAAGAGGAACGGACTTCTCAGAAGTTTTCTGAAAGGCTCTCATCTGAAAAGAGTGGGAAGTAAACTGGGAGACTAAAAAAAACTAGTGATGCAGAAGTTACCACACTGCAGCAAATACAGAATCATAGTCACTTCTACTGCATTTATATGTGCTGTATAAGTACTATTTAATCTTTATACCACCCTCTGAAAGTAAGTGGCAATTTTCCTATTTTATTATCAAAAATAGATTGGCTGCATAACTTTTTCAGGATGCACAGTGGATTCAGAAATGGAATTTAGGAGTTTCATGTCCTTAGCTATGTTTTCAGTCTTGCTACTGGCCTGTACGGTGTCAGAAGTCTATTCTGTCCCAGATTGTTTCTGCTTGCCTAGAAGCTTAATCTGTTTATTTGAAAATACTTATATTTTTCCATATAGCTGCTGATTTATGGTAATTTTTTGGTGACGTTTTGCCCTGTGCTGTATGTACACTGAGCCAATATCAGCTTGACTTGTTTTTCTGGTGATACTGTTGGGATGTGTCTGTCTCTAATGGAGCATACTGCAGAAATGTCTGACTTGGTGCAGACTGAGTCTGATGTAGGGATAACAGTTGTCAGAAAGCAGTGTAGTCATGATTTATGAGGACCTAGGGTGCAAGGTCCTGCAAGTGGTGGTTCAAAAAACACTGTAAGCAGCAATTCTGGTGTGATAACCTTTGATCTTAAGATAAAAATAAAAGATTGGAGCCAGAAATTCTTAAATTTGCAATCCCAACTCTGATACAGACTTCTTTGTTGGTTTATCTACTTACTCATGTCTTGTTTTGGATGTTCGGAAGTTCTTAGTTTCTCCACCTGTGAGACAGGGAGAATGTTTCTGAATATCATTTCTTGAATGCAAATGAAGTTTCTTGAGTCATTGGCTAATGAAGTTAATGTTGCTGCAAATAGAAGTATTTTGCTCATTTAATGGTTTAAATACTTAACATAGGAGATACTTGATAAAAAAAACAGGTTTTGACCCCTAATGTATTTACTAGCTCCTGAGGTTGGTTACTGATTTATGAAATTTTGTCACATATACATTAGTAATTGTCTTCTGATGTTCTCTAAATTCTTTCTTATATCTGAGTGTTTTCTTAAGTATTCTGTTTGATGTTCAAAGAAGAACATACTCACTGACAGTATTCTTCTTCTTCCAAGTTTTTGATTACAGGTGGGAGTCTACAGGACAGTAAAGATGCATTGGAGCTGGCACAAACAAACGGTATTTTCACTTTAAACTTAAGTTGTCAGTCAAAACTATAACCTTCTCCACTCTCAGAATTAAGAGTTGAAAAGGACCTGCCCCTGCAGGTGTTTACAGAATCTCAGATTAAAATGAGAAATTATGTTTCCAAATGGGATGAATGCATTGTGTGTGAGCTTCTGTATGTTGCTTTTTAGATCCCACAGTGTTGGAAGGAATCAGTCTTTCCTGTAATTTCTATTTCTAGATAAAAATAGAAATTACAGGAAAATTCTGGAATTAAAAAATTGTTATATGGCTGTCTTCTAGAAATAAGCTGGAATGCTTACATGGTGTGGAATATGTTTTCTGGTGGGTTGTTGTTTGTTTTTTGCTTACCAGTCTGTCATGACCAGGTTGAACAAGAGGGTATGTTTCTCTTTATGGTTCTCCTAGCTTTCCCTTTCTTTCTGTGAAAAGGCAAATATCTTTCCACTAATTACTTAAATACATATTTGAACTAAAACACATGTTAAAGTACTGTTTACCAAACAGAACCATAGAATAATTTCGGTTAGGGTGAACCTGAGGAGGTAATCTGGTCCAACCCAATTCACCTCCCCACTTCCATTGAAGTTGCTCGGGGCCTTGTATAGTCTTTCCCTCCCCTCCCCCCATGCTTTTGCATCTCCATAAAGGCACTTAGCAGAAATGTTAGTTTTGGCACTAGGGTAATCTAGGTTAGATACATAGGTAAATCAGGCTAGATGTTGTTTGCGAAATTCTGTAACAGCTAATGCAGAGGCACATGAGGGAAATTGCATGCTGTCTGCAAATCTTACAGCTGAGGATAGCCTGATGCATTTTGAACAAGATGTATTTCTAGATGATCTCAAGAGGTCTCTTCCAACCTGAACAATTGTATGATTTGTTGAGGGCTGCTCCACCAGAATGGTTCGGCTTTGAGTTGCAGTTTTGGAATATACTAAATAATGTGTACTAAAAAGAAACACAGGCACACACCCCCACTGGAGATACTGTCTAACATTTTTAAAGCAGAAAATATCAGTGTAATAGAATTATCACCAAGATAAAGTTGTTCAAAGGGAGTTTCCTTTCAAAATTATGAGCAATAAAAAGTCTAGATACAGATACTGTCTATACCTTATAGAAATCTTTTTTTTTCTTTTTTCTTAAAACCTTCTAATACTGTCTTGCTTTAGACATGTTTTACAGTACAGTTGGCTGTCATCCTACGCGCTGTGGAGAATTTGAGCAGAGTAGCCCTGAACAGTATTTATCTGAATTAAAAAATCTGATTGAAAAAAATAAGACAAAGGTAATAGCAGTTGGAGAATGTGGCTTAGGTAAGTGTTACTTAGTACTTCAGTATTTTTTTCTAGACCTATATTAAAAAAATCCTAAAACACCAAGTGGGTTTTTGTTCTTTCTGTTTGTAGATTTTGACAGATTAGAATTTTGCCCAAAGGACATCCAACTCAAGTAAGAAACTTTTGATGACTATAAATTGATTTGTAGCAATTTACAGGAGTGTTTCCTATCTTGTGTTCTACCAGGTAACATTTTGTCTGGGTTTTTTTGGCAGGAATGGGACTTCAAAGAAAGATGCCTATGTTCAAGTAGTGCTATGTGCTAAATTTTGCTGTCTGCCTGGTGTTGACTTAGCATGTGTTTTTCTGTAAAATTGAACAGAGTTTGGGGGTTTCTGGGTGCTAATACTCAAGAACTCTTGGAGACTCATGGGGAGAATAGCGTAACTAGTGTGTGAAAGAAGAATTAGGATGAGTGAAAGGCATGGGGAAGGGGACAGAACTGTCAAAAAGGATAAGTCAGCAGTGGAAAAAATATGAGCTTTTAAGGGAGGTGTTAGCTGGGAGCAGGTAATTGAGAGCTGATGAAAAAGGTGATCTTGGGAGCTGGAGAGATCTGTGTTTTGAAGTTAATATATGCAGCACAGATACTGAATGGAAAGAAGCTAGGACAGCTGAAATCAGCTTGCATTCTTGTAGTGGAACTTCTGTCTACAGAGGGAGCTAGCTGAAAGATACAAAAGATAAATTCAAATAAGATGAGTGATTAACAAATTGCATCTGCATATTACTGTTCCGAGTAAATTAGTCACTGGGGGGCAGTGGTTAGTTGTGTTTTTTGTAATTGCCACGTTAGCAGTAGGTAGAGTTTTCTTCATAATGCTGCAGTCATACAGTAAAATATTCAGCAAAGAGGACAGAACTCTTTTTCCTGGTAGAATTCAGTGTACACAATGTTCAGCAAAGCACACCTTGGAGTATAACCTGTTTCTTTTCTGTGGCAAACTAAAACACTGGTGGAGTATCATATTTTAAGATCCTTACTGCCTTGATGTTATTGGGAGAAAAAAAAAAAATCTGATTTTCCTTATCTGATGGACTGCAGGTGAAGACCTGTAGGGAAAAACTTCTAATCCAGTGCACTGAAATTGAGTGGTGAGTCAGGAGGTGACAGGATGGAACAGAAATCACTTTTAAAGTAGTAGGTGAGTCGTTCCTAATTCAGGTTGATAATGACACAAAGTCTTTATCTGAGCTATTTCAGTAAATCATATGAAATACATAAATCTAGATTCTAAGAGATCTATTGAGAGCCCTTGCTGGAAATTGCAATTGGAAGGAGGTAATTAATGAAAAATTCAGAAAGTAAGAAATATGAGGGAGTAAAGAATCATAGAATAGTTTGGGTTGGAAGGGACCTTTAAAGGTCTTCCAGCCCAACCCCCCTGCAGTGAGCAGGGACAGCTTTAACCAGATCAGGTTGCTCAGAGCCCCGTCCAACCTGACCTTGAATGTTGCCAGGGATGGGGCATCTACCACCTCTCTGGGCAACCTGGTCCAGTGTTTCACCACCCTCATTGTAAAAAATTTCTTCCTTATGTCCAGTCTAAATCTGCCCTCTTTTAGTTTAAAACTAAAACATTACCCCTTGTCCCATTGCAGCAGGCCCTGATAAAAAGTCTGTCCCCATCTTTCTTATAAGCCCCCTTTAAGTACTGAAAGGCCGCATAAGGTCTCCCTGGAGCCTTCTCTTCTCCAGGCTGAACACCACCAACTCTCTCAGTCTTTTTTCAAAGCAGAGGTGTTCCAGCCCTCTGATCATTTTTGTAGCCCTCCTCTGGACCTGCTCCAACAGGTCCATGTTTTTCCTAAAGAAATACTGAAAGCCTCAAGGACAGATGCCTGCAAACACTGTGTTTGTAAATACCGTATTGTCTAAATGGACAGCTTTCCCTGGTCTTCATCTTCCATGTGTTTGTGAAACATGGCCAGGATATGGGGTTGTTTTTATTTCTGCTAATGGGATGCTGTGGAGTTGGATACAGTCTGGCTTTCATGACCTTTAGCAGACTGGGTGGTGAGTTCTTCAAATTAATATTCATAGAATCATTTAGGTTGGAAAAGACCTTTAAGATCATCAAGTCCAACTGTTAACCTAACACTACCAAGTCCACCACTAAACCATGTCCCTAAGCACCACATCTGCACATCTTTTCAATACCCCCAGGGATGGTGACTCAACCACTTGCCTGGGCAGCCTGTTCCAATGCTTGACCACCCTTTCCGTAAAGAAATTTTTCCTAATTTCCAACCTAAACCTCCCCTGGCGCAGCTTAAGCCCATTTCCTCTTGCCCTATTGCTAGCTACTTGGGAGAAGAGCCCAACACCCACCTCACTACAACCTCCTTTCAGGTAGTTGTAGAGAGCGATAAGGTCTCCCCTCAGCCTCCTCTTCTCCAGGCTAAACAACCCCAGTTCCCTCAGCCGCTCCTCATAAGGCCTGTGCTCCAGACCCTTCACCAGCCTTGTTGCCCTTCTCTGGACACGCTCCAGCACCTCAATGTCTTTCTTGTAGTGAGGGGCCCAAAACTGGACACAGTATTCCAGGTGTGGCCTCACCAGTGCCGAGTACAGGGGGACAATCACCTCCCTGCTCCTGCTGGCCACACTATTCCTGCTACAAGCCAGGATGCTGTTGGCCTTCTTGGCCACCTGGGCACACTGCTGGCTCATGTTCAGCCAGCTGTTGACCAACACCCCCAGGTCCTTTTTGGCCAGGCAGCTTTCCAGCCCCTCTTCCCAAAGGCTGTAGCGTTGCATGGGGTTGTTGTGACCCAAGTGCAGGACCTGGCACTTGGCCTTGTTGAACCTCATACAACTGGCCTTGGCCCATTGACTCAGCCTGTCCAGATCCCTCTGTAGAGCCTTCCTACCCTCAAGCAGGTCAATGCTCCCACCCAGCTTGGTGTTGTCTGCAAACTTACTGAGAGTGCACTCGATCCCCTCATCCAGATCATTGATAAAGATATTAAACAGAACTGGCCTAATACTGAGCCCTGGGGAACACCACTTGTGACCGTCCACCAGCTGGGTTTAACTCTATTCACCGCAGCTCTTTGGGCATGGCCACCCAGCCAGTTTTCTACCCCGCAAAGAGTACACCTGTCCAAGCCATGAGCCACCAGCTTCCTTAGGCGAATGCTGTGGGAGGCGGTGTCAAAGGTTTTACTAAAGTCTTGGTAGACAATGTCCACAGCCTTTCCCTCATCCGTTAAGTGGGTCACCTTGTCATAGGAGATCAGGTTAGTCAAGCAGGACCTGCCTTTCATAAACTCAGGATGATCTGCTCCATGACCTTCCCCGGCACTGAGGTCAGGCTGACAGGCCTGTAGTTCCCCAGATCCTCCTTCCAGCTCTTGTAGATGGGTGTCATGTTTGCTAACCTCCAGTCAACTGGGATCTCCCTGGTTAGCCAGGACTGTTGATAAAGGATTCAAAGTTCAATGTATGCCTGATAAATGAACTAAAAAAAAAAAAAAAAAGGCCAAGTGTGAAATGCGTGGAGGCAGGTCACTTTTTCAGCTGGCCAGTAGTTCTGGTATTGTAGCAGTCACTGGAACAGCTAGCAAGCAGCTGCAGATTTGCCCTGTAGAAGAGAAGTATGGTAGTTTCCCAGTGGGTAGTATCTGAGCATGACCTCTGTTTTGCTTAATCATTATTTTCTAGTTAGTTATGCTGTGTTTTCTTCTGGATAATTTTCACCTGTAAAAAATGAACATTTTTTATCCTTTTTCTGGGATTGAAAAGCTAATAAAGATGAGAAGCTAATAAAGATGAAATTCCTTTGTTGAAGCAGCCCAAAGAACTTTTTTTTGTCAGAATTTTTCTACATTCTCATAACTTTTCCAACAGAAAGCAGTGATTTGAATGGCAGTTAGATGAAGGTACTGGCTTCATATTACGGTGAAGGTCACATTATAAATGGACTGATAAGTATATGGAAGTTTCATTTCTGCTTTGCTACTGGGGAGGGGTTTGTGGGGCTTAGCGACATGGAAACAGGAGTTTTCTTACCCAAATTGGAGGGGATGAACAAAGTCACATGCACTGTTATTCATACATGAATCCAGAATTGTTTGTCTGGGGATATTCTACCTCAGCAAGGCCAGTTTGCTTCAGCTCCTTTAGTGTCTTGATCCCAAACTTGAAAATACCCACAGTATTTAAACTTTATGGTCAAAACTAAACCTGCAAACAACCATGCAGAAATATTTTCAAACTTCCTTATTGAGAAGCAACATAAAACCAGCATATATTGAATGACAGTCTGCTTGCCCTGAGAAAAAGGTTGTTCCTTCAGCACTGGAACTAGTAAGGTTTAGTTTCCTACTGACTTACTTGGTTACTATTCTGATCACCGTATGTCTGGTTTCTTCATGCTTTTCCAGCGTTTCTCTCCCCCCTTCCCCCCCTTTAATTTTTTCTCTCCAAGAACTTCCCCATTCACCTGCCTTTCTTCTTTGACAGGGCAAGTAGCAGCATGTGTTGGGTTTCATTGTTGCTAGGAATGGAAGAAGCTTGAGTTGCCTTTCCATTTGTAGGGGCACTAAACTTTGTACTTTCAAGACCACTGCCCTTCCCAAAATTAGATTGAAACTGGCAGTAGGTTACTTCAGGGGCTTATTTGAGCTCAGTTTCTAAAACCTCATTTCCTTATGAAACAAGTCTTCTGTTCAAAAAAAACCCCGCCAATAATCAAGCAATTGTAGCTATTTAACCGCAAGAGCAATCATGAGTTGCAATTAAATTTATATTTAGTCAAACAAGCTAAACTAAGCACAGTATCTAGACTACAAAGAAGATTCAGAGTAGATGTAATTTATTCTCCTGAATTGTCATGTCAGTTACAGCCCATTTCTGTTCCACCTGTTTTATCTCAAAGATCTGCACTGATAAACAGGGAAGATAGTTAACTGTTATCAGAGAAATATCAACCTGTAATATACAGAAAATAGTGAAAATTGCACAAAACAAAATGACCAGTTGCATTGTCTTTGTTTTTAGGAAAATGTAAATCAAACTAATGGTTTGCTGCCACTTTCTCCTGATTGGTATGTGAATCATACACAGCAGTACGTGGACACTTGAGTTTGCCTTTGAAATGTTTCCGGTATCTGATGATGGGTATACCCCAGTGCCCTGGGCTGCTTTTAACAGTAACACCTAAAGAAATCCAATATGTGCATAGAGTCCCAGCCTGTTGGGACAGGCAATGTTGTCCTTCTTGCCTTGTCCAAATAACGTCATCTTTCAAATTATGTGTGGATACTGAGACACCTATGCACCGTTGGCCCTCTGCCATGCATAAGTTCCTGTGCCGTGTTTCCTGAGCATTGGTAATTTGCATGCCTGGGTGTAGTGTGGCAGACAGAAGTGGCAAATGGTAATGCTCTGGGATCAGAACTAGCTGCAAATGACAAGTGACAGGTTAGTTCACTGCTAATTAGTTTCCCTTGGAAACTGCCCTGGGGAAACTGGCTACCTACTTACCTTCCTCTGCCCACATTTTGATATCTCTTCATAGGATGGCTGCCTGGCTGTTACCTCTCCTTCAAAGGGAATACTAGGAGTAGAAGGTAGGAGAGGGATAAAAAGGAGCGAAAAGGAAAGGATGCAAGCACACAAAGGAGAGGAGGGAAAAGTGTAAGACTTTGAAAGAGTGAAGGCAGAATGGGGCAGAAGTAAGATGCCTAATATTGGTACTTGTTCCACCCCAAGAGAGGAAAGACTGACTTTCATGGAAGAGCAAACAAAAAGTCTGGATTGTTACTTCACAAGCCAGCCAGGTCTGATGCAGTTTTGGCCATTTGAAGTCTGCACAGTGCTCCCTTACCTGTCCTCGCCACATTTAAAAGTGCTTCTTGAAATAGTGGTCTCTGTGTGATCCACACTCTCCCTTCCTGACATTTCAAACTTTGTGGAGAGAACAGTCAGTTCCTCTTTCATTAAAAATAAATAAATAAATAAAAATGAACTCCAGCACCCACACTACGCAAGAGTACATGCTTAACATATATATGCGTGCATTCTTCAGTATTGATGCTCTTGGCCACTTCTTACCTGTTTTCCAGCATAGATCACTGCTATATGAATATGCCATGGGATAGAGTTCCTTTTAAATCCTTGCACAAATAAAAGCTTTTGCATGGCAAATCCATTAATTCTGTCTTTACTTTTGGAGGACTAAAACACATGAGCGCTGGAGAAAACTCTTGTACTGTCTTTATTTGCACTTACACTGAGTTACTGTTTAAAAGTCATTTTTATTTTACAGGTATTTTGAAAAACAATTTGACCTGTCAGAACAGACACAACTGCCCATGTTTCTCCACTGTAGAAACTCACACGCTGAATTTTTAGGTGGGTTTTGTTTGAGAATTTCATACTCAGAGCAAATTCTGAGTAAGAAAAATCTGGAAACCTGAGTCTGTCACCTTTGTCTGTTATAAAGCTGTCTTACATTTTTATTTATTTCATTTCATAGACATAATGAGGAGAAACCGAGATAGATTTGTAGGAGGAGTGGTAAGTATGGACTTCAGTGTAGCATCCATTTTTACATGCATGCATGTGAATATTGTTGCTTAATATGCAACTTGTTGTTTGTCATGGAATCTGGGTAGGCTTCCTGTTACAGGATTTACGTTATTATTAATTAATAAGTGTTTTCCAGTCCCTTCTAGTATTTTTATTTTCGTTGCTTATTCAACAGTTTTTTTGCAAGGTAAGAAGATAGGCTGAGAAAAAGCTCTGCAGCTAACGAGCAGTTTTTCCTGGCCTGTCAGAAGGACAGTTTAAGCACCTTATAATTGACATTGGCCTTTTCCCAGTTCTTCAGTGTCTGTAACAGCAGTGCATTCAGACCACAGCAGACCACAGATAATTTAGATGCATGTTCCCAGTGGAAGCCATAACCTCAAACATTTGCTTCTGACGTTAGACATCATTTTCAAATTAGATCCAGATGTAACTGCTGATTGCTTTATGTCTTTAGATATTCAGATAATGTATTTTAATTCAAAAGTGTAACAGGAAAAACTTTGGATGAAATGATTGAGAAAGTCCAGCAACACTCAGGTTGCCATTATGGGAGGATTTTCCAAAAGTAATAAATGCATGGATTATTCTATCCTACTAACCAGACCACACCTCCTACAATAATATCTCAGTCCCCGGGTTTCCCCTTTGTTACTGCAAAAACCTTCCCCTAGCTCAGTACTTTGCATGTTGTGCTCTTGCATAATACTGTGTAGTCTCTCCTTCCTTCCTTTCTCTTTTCTGTGAAACTGGTAACTAGTAGAGAAATGATGAGCAGGCACCCTCTGCAGCTGGCTGTCCCCCTCACAGCTTGGGGAAGCAGTGTCTTTGCTCCACTCAGGCTGAGCAGCTGCAGTTCCCAGATGCATTACTCTCTTTGTGCCTTGTGACCTACCACTTGCCTCTTTAGGCCCTGGGATGACCAGATAGGCTGTCTCTCTAGTTCCTGTGGACTAAAATCTGTGGAGAATGTAACACTGCTCTTACTATGTCTCTGACAGTGCCCTGTAGGGAATTCTGAGGAAAGAAAGTAAAAATTCAGCATGCACAGAATTGCTTCTTGTGTATGGTCTCCCAGCTGTCAGCTACAGGAAGTTCCTGGGCCAAACGTAGTATCACTGGATAGGTCTTTTCTACACATTTATCACTCGTAAGACGTGGTAACCACTTTTATTGCAGTATTCAAGTGACTTCAGCCTGAACTTTGCCCAAATTCAGAATCAACTGAGCCATGTCTCCTCTTTATGTTTGTATTGATGTGTAATGCATACTAGCGAAAGTATTTCTGACGCAAATAAAAACTAATATGTCCTTTTAAATGATTAGAGTTTTAAATGAAGTACATATATTTGTATATATGTGTGCATCTGTGTTTATATATGTTCTAGGTACATTCTTTTGATGGCACAAAGGAAGAAGCAGCAGCTATATTAGATTTGGATCTTTATATTGGAATAAATGGCTGGTGAGTTCTTTACAAGAAATAAAACTGTTTTAAAGTGTCAGCTGTAATGAACTCATTGCTTTCTTTTAAACAATGAGGTCAGGTTTTCAAAGCTCGCTAGACTCTTAATCATCTGACAGATTTAGAATTGCACTCATTAGTCTGTTAGCCGTAAAAAGTTCTTAACTCACAGCTCAGCAAGTTAATCTAGTCTTATGTCCATTCTACTACCCTCAGGTCAATCCTTGTTTGTAAATAAATAAGGTTGTTGAACGTGGAAGCAGTCCTTCTGAGCAGCGTTTAAAAATAGCGTAATTTCAAGCTGCCATGTCAAATCCAGGATGTAAATGTAACCTGTGCAGCCATATCTACTGGTTACGCAGTCCGGATTCTCAGCGGTGATCTGGCCAAAAGCCAGCCAGCACCACTTTCTAAGTTGCATGGGTTGCCGAGGCCAGGCAAGTACGGGCAGTGCAGGCAGGGGTTCTGCATGCTTACTAGGGTGAGACGGCTTCACTGAGTAACTCTCCAAATTTGCTGTTTTCTGCAAAGTTTGAATTTACAGGCAGCACTTTCAAAAATGAAGCAAATTTTATTCACTAACAGAATTATTTAGGAAGCTGCCTTTGCTGCAAAATGTTTCAACAGGCAAAGTAATTACTTTCATACACTTCTTTTTTTTTTTTTAACCAAACTCTGATTTTCTAGTTCATTGAAAACAGAAGCCAACTTGGAAACACTGAAATCAATTCCTAGTGAACGATTAATGATAGAGACTGGTAAGATTTTATATCTTGGTCAGTTTGTGACTTAAACACTATGAGGCAATGAGATATGCTTGTATAGCAATGATGAGGCAGGATCAAGACCTAAGGAGTTCGGAGAAGAAAAAGGACTGGCTGTTTCTCCACTTTGGAAAGCAGTTTACAGGCTCCAGAAATACTCCTTTTCAGCATTCTGGTGGAAGGAATAAGCTGCCATGTCAGTTCGTGACGTTGCAGGGGAAGATGAAAAGGACAAACTGACAAGCCCAGATTTTTAAATGTACCTAGGTACCAGAATGCTGCTTGAATGTCTTTTAAAATCTAGCTTGCTGGAGATGTGTCAAACACAGGGCAATGGCTGTGATCTTGCCACTGGTAGCAGTAACGGCATTTGGAAACAACAGCTCTTTAAATGGAGTAAGGCGGAAGAACGCTTGAATTCCCCTCTTGGCCTAATGAGAAGTGAGAAGTGATTTTAATTGACGGACTAGGGGTGCCTTTGTTTTTTCTTTTGCATGTTCATTTCAGTTATCCATAACTGGCAGTTATAAATAATAGTATTTAATTTCTGAATCTGAGAAAGAAAAACCACAAACTGCCTAAATCCTTAAATTTATTTGCATATGAAGTACAGGCCTGTTAAAGCATACAGGAAGTTTCTGTGGAATACATGCAGTGTATCTAGCTATCATGTTGGAGGAAATAAGTGTTATGTGCTATTATTGCTGATTTTTTTAATATAAAATCTTGAAGGTAACAGTATAAAAATCTAAAGGTTGTGAAGATGTTAAATTGCCCACATCTCTTAAATTCCTTTTTGCATTGGAAGTCACTGCTAGAAAGACATTCCAAGAACTTTTGTCTGTGGAAGTAGTTGATTAAACTATCTCATGCTATTCTGAAACGATTGCATACTCTTAATTCCTTTTTTTTTTTCCCCCACCAAATGAAACTAGATGCGCCTTGGTGCGGAGTGAAAAATACTCATGCTGGATCAAAATACATTAAAACTACATTTCCTACAAAAAAGAAATGGGAAGTAGGGCACTGCTTGAAGGACAGAAACGAACCCTGCCATATAATGTAAGTGTACTACTGTAGTATTCTTTTAAATCTTCCAAATCTCACAGGAAAAAAAAAAAAAAAGAAAAAAAATCAGTTCACTGGAAGTATAGTGTATAGAAATTAATTCTAAATTTACTGAAACTTGTGTAAGGTATTGCTTTATAGGCTGTGGAAAAAATTAAGAAGTCTTAATTTTCCTATTTCAGCAACTCTTGATGTAAAAAGCTCCCTGAAAGTGAAACCAGTACTGTTTTTATCTTTTCACTTGATACATTGGAGAAGGGGTTAAACCCTGTAAAGTAACCTGACTTGCATAAATTTCACTCCATTGTTCCAGTTATTGTTACAACTGATAGAGCACTGGAGCTGTGCAGTCCTCTGCAGAGGGGGCAGTGCTGGGACGCTGAGTAGGGCCTGCGCCTGTGTTCACATCACAGCGCCTGTGGCATGAACTTCCATAACGTATAATAATAATGTTGGGTCATTTCTTCATTCTGCTACTGTGCCTAAAAAAAAATTAAGTTTCATAGAACACTGTGATCCTATAAGTTTAGATATGAGGAACAGCAGTCAACATGGAGAGTAGCGAAAGAAAACTCCAGGGGCTTATGGACAGAGTTAGAAAGTACAGAAACCGTTTTCTGCCACCTTTTCACTTGCTTCCTCACAGAGGTGTGAAAAGCAGGGCAGTGTGTCATTGTTTTAGTGAAAATGTTCAGGTATCTCCATTAAATAGCACTGATAGATGAAATGCCTTAATTTTCACAACTGTTACTGAAGTCTGGTCGGTGAGTTATGCCAATCTTCTGAGTCCTCTTCTCGTTATCAACTCCCTGAAAAGAAAAAGGAATTCAGGAAGGTTTCTTCTTGTGCTGTAGTACATTAATGAATTTTCAGCAAATAAAGCTCACAGCTGTACCCATCCAGGTGCAAAGCCCATTTACTTCATCAGAAGCAGGATTTTCTTTGCTGTGAAGTCTGTATGTATTTCTATGAAAAGCTGTGTAAATGACCTGTTTGGAACTAGCTTTTGAAATACTGCTCAGGATAGTACTAAAGAATTTAGGTATTCAGCAAGATGTCTAAACAAGAGTTTGTTTGAGAACTGAAGGGAATTCTGCTGCTTTTTTGGGAGACCTGAAAAAACTCTCTGAAGACAGACCACTGATCATGCTAAAAGCATAGTTTAAGCTTACATGGTGACATCTCCTAGTGTTCAGATGTATTTTATGCAGTTATGTCAATTTGTAATACTCTTTGAAATCAGTGTTATTTGTGTTTTAAAAACAAAGCACACACTAGCATGAAAGGGCTTTTTCAGTATTTTAAGACTTTCTAGGGTCAGTCCATTATTTTTGGAGTTAGGGGAAGAGATCACATGAAAACAGTGCTCTGATCACAAGTGGAGGACCACTGCTGTTGCTGAATAAGGCTATTTCGGCAAGCCTGGATGTGTTAACAACACGCTCCCTGTGTCTTTGTCTGCTGCCTTAGTTGTAGCTTAGAGAAACCCCAGAACTGGACATGGAGGGAGTCTATCCTAGAGCAGTACACAAATGCTATACTTTGGCTTTTGCTTTCTTTTACAAAACAAAATCTTGTTTAGTTCAACCTTATTTCAAAATTACTGTTCCTTTAACATTAATTATAACCTGTACTAATGGTAGATTAGTAACCTGAGAACCTCTTAAACCTTACGAAAAATGAAGTATGGTAACTGAGAATTGGTATTTTGCGACTTCTCAAGTACCAGGATCTGGTGTGAGGAGAAAGTTAGCCTCAGGCCACAAAGTATATTTAATGTCCAGGGTATATATACTGTTTAATATAGCTCAGTTGGCAGGAGGAATTTTCCATTTGTCTTTTTTTCAGTGATGCTGGGCACCTTTCAATTTTGATGGTGGTGTTTCCACTTTATATATTTTAGACCCACACTACTCCCCTTGGAAGATATTTTTTTAAAAAAATTTTAGCCACAAGAGGCTTTTTTTGTTTTAATCCTGCAGCAATTTCATAAACGGCATTACAGTAACATGCAGTATCCTACTGCATCCAAGTGGGGACAGATATGTAAGCCCTAACAAGAGTCTTGAAGGGTGAAATTCTTTGGTATTTGTTACTTATTTCTCCGTAGGCCTGATCTCACCCCATCTCATCTTGAACATCCACTTAATTCAAGAAACTGTTTGGCTGCAAAGTACAGGAGTGGTCATGAAATGGGCTAATTCTGCATCTAGGAAAATATTTGCATTCCAGTAATTGTTAAGAGCAACTTTTTCTACTGTCTTCCTCAAAAAGAAGTTTAGCTATTGCCTAAATTAAGAGGCAAGATCCAAAACCCAAAACCACCAGACCCTACAAACCAAGCTTGAGGTTCTTACTCTTCACCATGAAGTTGTTTTTCTTTTCTACTACTAGAAAAAAACGTAAGTTACTTTGGCAGCTATACTGGCTGTATCTGGAATTTAAGCTTTGCTATAGACCAGTTTATTCATAGTGCGGCTTTAGCCTTGAAAGGCTAATGAATTTCAGTCTGAAAAATGAAGACCATTGATAAACTGATAAAAGACACCCACAAAATGACACTTCCTTTGAAACAGAAAGCTGTTTAATTACCTCCAAATGAGAGTCAAAAGACCAAAGATTAATCTGTACCAGCGAGCAACCAGTGTTCAGTGTGAAGTGCAGTTAGTGACTTAAAACTGAAGCTGTTTGCATATCTGAGCACCTTGCCCTGCTGCTCTCAGCATAGGTTTTTATTCCCAATTAATCTTAGTGACTTGTACATACACATGCAGCAGTCTGAAGTATATTCAGTACTGAGTGTCAGCGTCTTCTAATATCAATCTTTCTTTTTTAGTCAAATACTGGAAATAATGGCGGCAGTAAGAGAAGATGACCCACTTGAGTTGGCCAATACCCTATATAACAACACTATTAAAGTCTTCTTTCCAAGTATATAAAGTTGTTTTTCTTACATTTATTCAGCATAACTTTAGTAAATATATTGCAAAAACTTAAAAATTATCATATCTGCAAGATCATATCAATGGAAGCCACTATGTAGTGCTTGCTTTTTTTTTTTTTTTATGGTACAAGATTAAAGCTGCTTTTGAAAAGGTGGTCTGCATTTGTGCAGTTTCTCAGCCCTGTTTCCCTTTCATCAAGATTCAGAATCGATTTCAAGGACAGCCCAAGCTAGCAACTCTTGTTACTATGTATGTGCGTTACAGGATGAATACCAGGCTGCCGAGTTCACATGTAGAGCACTTCAAGCTACTATTGGTAATTCAGAAGTGGTTAACACATCAATGGCATGCTTCACTACTTCACCAGAAAGCTTAGCAGCTTCATCTTTTGTTCCACATACGCAAATGCTATAACATTAAGTCTACCAACCTAAATTTTTTTTTTTTTTTTTTAAACACAACTCACTAGTTTCTAGCGATAAAGCTCTGCTAATACTCAATTTGTAAGTAAAGCTGCTTTGGTTCAGGCTTTTCGTTTCTGATTTGACCCGCTGAACAGTCTGTTTTCACCAGTATTTTTCATTTGCCTCCAGACCTCACTGATCAGGGATTACTGGTATACAGTCTTTGGCACAGCATTATCACTTCATCAATTAAAGAGTGTTTTTCCAACCATCTTAAAAACGTGAAAACTTTTTATTCCATGTACAATAATGTACATAATTTTAAGGTGGTCATGAAAGAGACCAGCAAAAATTAGAGGTATATTTACAGTAGCACACACCACAGTAAACAACCACCATTCACAGACTCAACATTGAGATACTGCTGTTGTGCTTAAGTACAATAACTACAAAGTGATACTTTTATTCAGTTGAAGTCAATCTTACACAAATACTTCACGGCTTAGTAAAGGACATCTTAATCACCAAGAGAGTCAGAGTCAACATTAAGAGTCTCATTCAAGTGCTGTGCCACACAGTCATCATCTTCCTCATCACTATCGGAACTGTCATTGTCTTCATTTAATTCATTTTCAGCATCGGCAGCTTCTTCTGCAACTTGTACAGGATTTTCATTTGGTGGCACAAACCCGTTGTTGTTAGAAATATTGGCATTTTCCTTGTCCTCAATATACACTTTCTGATGGCACATCGGGCAAGTGTCCTGAATGTACAGCCACTTCCGAAGACAAAGTGCATGAAAGTAATGGTTGCATGGAGTAATGCGTGCAGAGGTGGTGAACTCATGGTAGCAGATTGCACATACATCATCTATTTCATGTAACCGACTTCCTTTTACCTCTGGAAGCGAGTTTATTTTTTTAACAGCAGTCCGGCGATTTATAAAAGTCTTCCAGCCATTCTTTGCTTGCAAGTAGATGTTGAAGTATGCATGTAGACACATCATGCACGCGCGAATCTTGCTTCCCGATTCAAAAACCATCGTGTAAGCTCCGTTTCCAAACATGATTACTCCAAATATAAACTCAATAATATTGCCGGTTGAACGAACATAATAGACATAATCATCAAGTTTTTCCCATAGCACATTATAGTAGCCATCAATCATAAACAATATATAAACAGTGATAGAAACTATAACTTTTAGGCAAAGCTCTACACAGAACGCTGTAACTGCAAAAAGCCACGTATTTAGTGCATAGTGGTGCCAGAGGATGTAACTGAGCAGAACTGGAAGGATGAAAAGGCAAGCGGAAACAAACAGTACGGGGAAGTGTCTGCGAAATGATGACACATGGGAGGCACTGAGAGACATCAGCACGGGGTCTGTCATTCCATGGATAAAATGTAGGACTGCGGTTAACAAAAGGCACATGTTTCGACTCAGGCGAACTAATCGTTCGTCTGGTTTCAGTCCACTTAGACCGGTCTGCAGAGCCAAAATGAAAAACAAGACAGGCGCTACAAAACCGAGCCTTTTGTCATCCTCATCAGTTGATCCGATGAAGGCCAAGATACCAAGTCCCAAATAATGCGCTATTGAGGAAATGACGGCACTCATGCCTAACACAGTTAAAGTGGAGTCACACCCACTTATGATCAGACTGCAAATCAGTTCCCAACAGTTATCCCACGATATCAAGAAGAACTTTTCTTCTGCATTAGTTTCAGCCATCTTTACAACATACGTTAATACCACAGCTTGTGCTGTAAGTCTCGTTAGCCAGAAGACACGCAGTACAGCTGGAAACCGAATCCTTTTCCATGTATCTTCCATCAATAGCTGTAATCCATAAATGCGATACATGTGCCTCACCAGCAGATAAACATATCGCACTGAATAATAGAACCATTTAATTTTCGTAACTAAAATGGCTGTGGTATTTAGTGTCAGAACTAGGCCTGAAATAAAAACTAGGATCTGCCGGACATTTAAAGGTAATTCAACAACCAAGCCGACTACAGGAATCAGTATATCCAGGATGATGAGTTGAGAGTATACGGACTGCACGTTTAGCAATGTAACATAGCCGATTCCAAAGGTAAGCTGAAGGATGGAAAGCGCCATCCATAGCGAAGGTCCTTTATGAGGGAAGATCTGAATTCCGAACGTGGCTGTGTAGTAGGCACTGTAGAAGTTTATGTGCAAAGAAGCATAGTAATTCACCAACACTGAAGTCGCAGCCAGCAGAAATGCCGAGGCGATCATATAAAACTTGAAAAGTGCTCGCTGCTGTAAGACCAGAACAACACCGGATACAAAGACACCTAAAAACAGATTGAAATCATTTAGTTCTCAGCAGAAATTCAACAGCAGATTTCAACCTATTAGCTCTGGAGCTACATTTATTTAATGTATCACTTCCCAATTAGTCACTCGTAACTTTACATTACTGATGGTGCCCTTTTCAAAGAACAGACAAGAGGACGACTTAATCTCTGCCTTTAATACATCTGTGCACTGCAGCTGCGATGCAAAGCCAATGCCAGCATTAAGTCACAATTACCATTAACTTCATCTGTAGTTTCAGACTAGAGCAGTGACAACTCCCAGCCTTTCAGCCTTAGTCTTGAAATCTAAGGGTAGACAAGTTCTAAAAGCAGAAAAGAATTACCAGATACAGCATCACCTTTATGGGAAAAGTTAATAAGGAATAAATGAGTAAAATTTACTAAGTCCCCTAATTCACTTGAGCAAAGCACTCAACTACAGATGTCCAAGTTGGGGTATTAAAGATAACCATCATCAAAGCAGTTTAGCTAAACCTGTAATGGGAGAATACTGAAAAATTGCTGTAGTTTACTAGGAGGCAGGCGCTCTTCTTCCAGTTCCCTTCAGTTCGCTTTCATTTCTGATAAGGCATCCTGAAACAAAAGTCTCATGGAGAAGACCTTCCGCAGTATAAAGCTTTTGTACACAGAATCCAAAACTGCACCAGTCGCCTCTTTGCCAATGCCAGTGTGAACTTGTGTCTTACTTGCTAGAAGTCAGATTTAGAGCCTGAAATTCCTCTTTGCTAACCTTTCCCTCACACTGACCATGAACACATCTTGACCATGACTGGAAAGTCTGTACCTTCCTATGAGAAACCCTATCGTAGCATCTACAGTACCTTGGTATTACATTTATGACCTTGTTGTAAACTCCTTCTGTAGCGTAGCTTATGAATTTCATCACTACGTACTACATAGGTAAGGGCTTCCCTAACAGATGTTAAATTAAATGGCACTTATCGCTAGATCCACTTCCTTAAACAATTTTTTTCTTCAGGAAACACACTGCCTTTGTTTTGGCCTTCTCAATCAGCTTCTAGTCTATGCAACTGCTTTCTCATCCGAACCAGTTTGGAGAGATTTCGAGCTCTGCAACTTGTATTTGATTGTAAGTTGCTTTCAGCTTCTGTACTAAAATGAATGAAATCATGAGTAATCCTCTTTCTATTGGAGGACAGCATCAGCCTTTTCTGAGGATTGTATTTTAGATTGTTCCAAATCCTCCATAATCGAGTGTTTAAAAAAAAGTATTTTAAGCCATGGTATCTTGATCATGGGAATAAAAAACTTTGCTAAGAACCAGCATTTGATTCCAGCAGTAGTGTTGCCAGCTGCTTGTATTAAAAAAAAAACCCAACAAAACCCAACCAAACCCCAAACGAAAAACACCCCCACCCTGGAGGACTGAATAAGGAGGGAGAGGGTCAACTTGAATCAATAGCAAAAGGCAAACCACAAAAAAGTTATTAATGCACCTTAACAGTATTCCTTGCCAGCAGCATTGGCTGATAGAAAAACAATCTCCTTAACTAATCATTAACCTAGTAACCTTGTGAAGTTGACTAAGGAAAAGCCTCAACCAGTTTTCAGAAAGCACCTTGTATCACAGCTCAGTTCTTCCATGAAAAGCTGAATATTCATTACATACAGCACTTTTTTTTTTTTTTTTTTTAACATAAGCGTGACAATTTCACTGCCTTTTCATGCAATCCCACCATAAACACCTTTGGGAAAGCTAACACTGCTGACAAGTTTGTACCCTTTGTCTTTTCTCAGAAGTCACAGAAAAGGCTCAAATGCCTGTAACAAGCTCATTATTTACGTAATTCTGATCATTTGAGCCAAACGAGATGCATTTTGCACTAAGCAGGCTGCTCTGAAACACGCCTGGAAGCAAAACCTAGTTTTCTTCCTTGCAGTTGCAGTAACAGGCCTGTATTTAGATACTATAGGTCATCTTAAAACACTGACGTTTCACGTGCAAGACACATCCCTAAAAACAGTACGCCAGTGAGTCAATAGAAAAGCTAGACCTACTGGTTCCTCTGAAGAAGGACTAACAAAAGGTAAAGAAAGCATTTCTCTGTCAGCACTTGTGTGGACAAGTCAAGACCAACCCCCCCCAAAAGGAACCTCGAAAGACCACAGGAGGTAACTTAAATCTTGGAAGGGGAGCCGAGCACTCCTCTCCCCCATCTCCACTTAGGTCATTCAGGCCATCCTGCCATGACGAGACTTCCCCCTGCCCTGCAGAGTGTTCACCAAGCAGTAAATCTTTTCCCATTTTCCCTCTGATGGGAAATGCTGCAGTTCCTCCGTTGAGATTTGTCTCGTGTTTCTGTATATACTGCTGCCCATCTTTACTGTTCCTATCTGTGCCACCAACTGTCTCCAGTATGGCCTCCAAACACAGCATTTAATCAAACCACACGCATTTACTTTTCAAATCAGTTCCTGTGTTACAATGAATCCCTCCCTCTCGTTTTTTCCTTTAACTCCTGCAATTTGTCAGTATCTTTATAGTTAAACACACTACCTAGGATTCAACTTCCATCACGTGGAACTGCCAAATTATTATTTCCCCTAGCCTCAGCCATTCTGCTTGCTTCCACATCTTTCTACAGACTACAGTATTTATAGTAACCTTCTCAAAAATCAGTGTCCTCGCCGAGGAGGGACTGCTGGCTGGAGTAACGGTTTCACGCTCCGGGGGGTGGTGGTTCTGCTAGAACCCAGACGCTTAAAAGACACCCATGCAAGGGTATGAAAGGTGAACCTTGTGCTGGAGATAAAGCAAGGTTAATCAAAAAGGTGAAAGAAAAATTGCGCTCCAGTTGTAGAACTTGGTTCTGTGCTGTGTCTATGTACTTGCAGAGAAAGTAAGTGATCAAAGAATCAGACCGAGGAATCCTGCAGTAAAACTTTTTAAAAATCATACAGAACTCTGTTAGCATTCTCGAAGAGCTGTGCTTGCAGAGCATTTCAGAACTGTTTAACATCACCCCTGAAAGCTGGCCAATCTCTCCAAAGCTACAGTCTTTGTATCTCGAGGACAAGCTCTGTGTTTATCCTATGCTAACTAGTATTGTGCTACAGGAAAAACTGGGATCAGTCTTTCAAAGCCTGCAAATGCTAACTAAAAGGGCAACTTCCCCACTATTTAAATACAGAATGATCCAAAATAAATAATTTCAGTTTATCCTAACAGCAAAAACCCAACCCTGCAATCCTCAAATTCAGATGACGAAAAGATAGATGCAAAAGCTCTCTGTTGTCTGAACCACATACAAGGTCTTTGTCCCTGCTCATTGCAGGGGGGGTGGACTAGATGACCTTTAAAGGTCCCTTCCAACCCAAACCATTCTATGATTCTATGACATCATCTTTAAGTGGTTACACTTTAATTTTTCTTGAATTTTGGAAAGCCAAGACCCAGAGACCGCTTGTCTCAAACGTACAAGCTAAGTCCCTTGGCATAAACTGCTCCCAAAGCTCTTTTGCGTGCGGCAGGGGAGGGATTACCTGCTTCTCCCCCAAACCCTTCCAGAAAAGCGATCATACGAATGCAATCCTGAAAAGCACCTTAACCTGCGACTCCCAATGTCACACGCTTCAGGGTGATATTTAACCACTCTTCTCAGCTTCCTACCCCAACAGCCGTTATCACCTATTTCCTTTTTTTCCCTATTTTTTTTCCCCCTACTATAAGCATCAAATAAAACACGAAATCAACACGTCACAGGCCTGCGAAAAACTCTTGCTGCGCTTGGGATTCTCCCTTCCTTCCTGCCTCGGGATTCCCAGCTCCAAGGCGCGATGCGGGACCAGGCTGCAGCCCGGCTCAGGCTGCGTACGCACCCAAGACTACAAGCAATGCTGAAAATAGTATCGCCTAGTTATACCAGGGATTTTCAACCTTTCCTTATTCAAGGAAAAAAAGCTTAAAAATAACCATCGGCAAATTTCAAGAGACTTCTCTTTCATTTGGGAACCAAACTCCCGGCATTTCTGAACTGCTGTAGGGCTTTAACAGCGTATTTCAGTTGGACAACGCACTCTACAACTGCTTTTTACCAAAAAAAAAAAAAGAAAAGGCGCACAGCCACGAAGCCGCCCGCCTTCCGCCGAGGAGGGGCTCCCCGCCGCCCGCCCCTCCCTCCCTCCCTCCCTCCCCGCCGCCGCCAGCGCCGGGCCCGAGCCTGGGCTCCGCCGCCGGGCCCCGCCGCGTCCCTGCGCCGCCCGCGGCCCCAGGGCGGCCGGGAGGCGAGAGCCGGCCCGGCCCCTCCGCCTCGGGGACGGTGCCGGGAGCCGGGACGGGGACGGCGGGGGGGAAGCGGGCCCGGCGCGGGGCGCAGGCGGGGAGGGAGGGACCTGCCCGGGCGGGGGGGGACACACCAGGGCGGCAGCAGGGGTCAGGGACGGGGGAGAGGAGGAGACGCACAGGCCGCCGCGGCGGGCCGAGGGGACGGCGGGGAGGAGCGGCGGCCGTGCGCTGCCGGCGGGCGGGGACGGGCCCGGGCCCGGGCCCAGCGGGGGTGCGAAGCCCTCAGCGCCCGGCCGGCGGCGAAGGCCGGAGCTGCGGGGCGGGCGGGGAAGGGGAAGGTCTCTCACCCAGCAGCCGCAGCAGCACGCCCAGGAGCGCGGCGCACAGGGAGCCCCCCGGCAGCGGGGACGAGTTGAAGATGGCGTCGATGAGGAACAGGCTGGGCACCCGCAGCGCGACCTCCAGCCCGGCCCGCAGCCGCGGGCCCAGCCGCAGCCACGGCAGGGGCGGAGGGCCCGGCGCCGCCATCCCCTGCCAGGGGGGGCAGGCAGCGCCCCTCTCCCGCCTCTTAAGGAGCGGAGGGGGCGGGTGGAGGGCGGCCGGCGGGCTGGCTACCGCCCCGCGCCCGCCGCCCGGCCCGGCCGGGCCCCCCGCCGCGCCGCCGCCGCCTCCATCTTCCTCCGCGCTCCCTCGGCAGCGCCGGCCCCAGCCGGGCCGCGGGGGCGGGGCGGGGCGGGGCGGGGCAGAGCGCGGCCCCGCCCCCGGCCCTCGCGCCCCGCCCAACGGCCGTGGGGGGGCGCCGGCCGCGCGCTGCCTCAGGCGGCGCCCCCGGGGGCCGGGGCCGGGGCCGTGCCTGTCCCTGTCCCTGTCCCTGTCCCTGTCCCTGAGGCGCGGCGGGGCGCCGGGGGCCGTGTGAGGGACGTCCCGGCCCGCTCGGCGCTGAGGCGAGCGCGGCGGCGGGGCCGGCTTCCCCGAGGGAGGAAGGTGCGCGGCGTGCGGGAGCGGCGGCGGGAGCAGAGGCCGGGCCGGGTGGCGTTGCCGAGCCGGCAGCGGGGCTCCGCCTGCCGTGCCTCGCCGCCGGGGAGCTTCGCCCGTCCCCTCGGGCGCGTCTGCAGCCGCGAAGCAAGGGGAAGAAAAAAAAAGCGCCATCCGCTATTACCTGAAAGATAAAGGCGGGTTCATGCCCGGCACCCCTAAAGCCACCGCTCCGTCACAAAGGGTCCTTTTCAAACACGCAAACAGCGCCGCTGCTTTGCAGGCGCCGCCGGGGTCCGGCCTGGCTCGGGGCGCGGTCGGGGGGACGAGACCCGCGGCACGGCGGGGCCCTGCCCCTGGGCCGCTCGCCCCTCGCCGCTCGCCGCTCGCCCGCCGGCGGTGGCCGCGCTCCCCAGCCGCCGCGCTCAGCCCCTCGCCGCCGGTGGGCGGCGGGCAGCGCTGCCTGGCTGCCAAGCGAGTTGTTCACCTCGAAGAAGTAATGAGCTTTTAATTAGGGGAGGTGATGCAGAATATCCTGTTCTTCCGTGTGTGATGCAAAAGCCCTGTCCTGCTCGATGCGTAACCGCAGAGCGGGATCATATGGAAAGCGGGCATTTTTCCTACGAAATCCTCTTCCCTTCTTTACGCGTCCTCACAGAAGCCGCAGATACCGGGACCAACTTTCGGAAACGTCAAGCTGACTTGATTAAAAAAAAAAAAAAAAGATTAAAAAATAAATTAAATGCGACTGTGTAATCAGTCCATCTGAAACAGGGGCATCTCCCACCCCACCGCTCGTGCGAACTCAAAGCAGGTTTTGGGCCGCGGCAGCGGCCACGCGGCAATGCCCGGCCAGCGCCTGCCATAGCTCGGCCCTCTCGTGCGCCCGACCAGCTCATGGCTTAAGCCCTCAGAAGTCTTTCCATTATTTTCAAAGGATTTGGGATCAGGCAAGAACAGAATTGCATAGGAACTTTCCTAAGCAATGCCCCACGCTAACAAAGCCAGAAATGTTGCCAGATTGCTAAAGGATTGTGTTACAAAATCCATGGATGTGGACAAAGTGCACATTTTAATCGCATGCTGAAAGGCATAACTCTGACCTAGTAAGTATGCCCACGCCAAATAATAGAGGTTAGGGTTTAAAATGCAAAAAGTGTTTCTTTTACTTAGACTTGAAGATGGCTGAATCACACCCATTCAGACTCGCCTAACTTCACTCCCCAACCAAGTATAAAGCTGCTGAATATAAATCAAAAGCATTTGATTTGAAACAAAAAGCAGTGTAAAGCAAGCGGATATGGGTACTTGATAATTCTCAACAATGCACACAAAAATCTTTATTACTATGAGGTGTAATTTCAAGAAATCGACAACTGAAACCACCATTTATGGAAATGGAATTCCCCGCCCTCCCGAGGCCCTTCCAACTTCATTTAACATCCTCATCAGTAAAGAGGATCTTAAATCTATTTTTTGCAATACAGGCTGCAGGATCAGAGGCAACGCTGTAGTACATACTTCTATTGCTTTAAGGACATGTGGATTAAATGGAATCCATTAAATGGATTTTCAGGTTTAAATACGCGCCTTTACAGGCATATTTTACAGATGATATTTAGGCATGTAAGTACAGTCATGGATATCTGCAAATTATTTTGTGCATGAACAGTTCCAGGTTGCAAACATTCCAGAAATCCCAGTGTTACTAAAGCGTATCAGATCAAATTCATACATTTTTTACGTGTGTTCTTCAGAAAAACTTGTTGCAGTGTTTAAAACCCTTACTTTTAAGTTCAATTAAAAATAAAAATCTAAACTTGATTATCATACATACAATATGTAGGAAGATGACACCTACTGGATATTTTTAATTTTGCAATTTACACTACACAGTTTCAAATGTGGAATAATAGACGAAGTTCAACTTTGTTACACAAGCATAACTCTACTGAATTCACCTGTTATACACACAAATTCAGCAAAATTTGTCATATCGTCTCTAGGGTTAAATGCAGTCTCAGCTTCTGTGTAAATCTGGGGGTTAAACCCTATTCTAAGCAAATTCATAGTAATACTCCCACAAAAAGTTTCCTTAGTTGGGGACTTCTGCAACCTCTTGGTCATAAACTAACACACAAATTAAGCAGAAAGCTCCTCTGTTTGCCTACACAGATTAATTGTTAGGGGCAAACAGTCCTGAACTCCAAGGTGAAGGTCGTTCCACGTATCATGGTGGCCGCGGGTACCTGACTTGGTAAACATGTCAGGTGTCATGCCTACACTCCCCGACGAGGCAGCACAGAAGAACCTGCCCTAGGGAGCTGTTTCATAATAAATAAGAGCTTAACGCTCAAAAATGCTTTCCAAATAATTTAATACACCGCCTATATCAGGCTATAAGTTAGAAAGTCGCAGATCCATTTATTTCAATAACAAATATGTCACCCAATTCTTTGATGTTCTATACAGCATGTGGCAGAAGGTTGGGGGTTTACTCTCAGTCATGTAAAAATTATTTGTTTTTTTTTCTTTTAATATAAGTTTTCAAAAGCTATAAACATTTTTCAGTTGGAGATTTTTAGAACAAGAGGAACTGCATAAATACAAATTATCAAGTGCAGCGTCTGATGGTTTCCTTGAACTACAGCTATGGAAGTAGCATGCACTGAAATAACTGGACATAAAGCAATCTTTATTATATTATGGAATGGCAGACCTGCATACTTCCTATACCAGCCTGCCGAGGCCGTGTTTAGGGTCTGTGCCCATACAGGATGCCCACATCTAAACCCACTTTTCAGCAAAACAACTTCTGAGTTTTTGGAACTCCTCCTTTTGCTTAAGTGCTCTCACGAGCCCTTCAAGCCGAAGGCTTTATTGGAGTCATGCCAATGCTTACATCAGATATTACAAAATCACGTGGTCTTGCAAAAATCACAGTTTTATAAGTGAAAAGAATAAAAATGCAGTTTTTTCTGACTACAAGATCCTGAAAAGCTTTAAGTACACATGACATCTTTGCCTTGAAATACCGCAAGTCAGTTTAGCCTGATACGGTAACAATAAATTTTGTAAGAATGAAAAACAGTTGGCTGCTAAGAAAAACAGTGCAAAATGTGCATGTCAAAAATTTGGTTTAGTTTGCCATGAATATAGCATCCCATTAACTATTTCTGAATTTCATTTCTCCTTCCCAGATACCTTTTGCAGTGAATTACCCAATATCATTTTCCATTCCTTATCTAAGAATAAAGCTCTGTGCAGTATATCTTTCATTTTGTCATAACAGCTTTTTCATTACAGTCAGTAAGGATGTCTATGTTTTCAACTGAAACAAAACCCAAGAATCACGAACAGACCCTAAAGCAGATTTTCTTCTCCTGGGATGATATTCTAGCGTAAAAGAGACCAGTGTGTCTGCATTTTTTTAAAAGCCAAATATCGATGTTTTATTAATGCAGGCTTTGGTGGGTTCAGCATGTGGGTGATGCCCAGCTGTGCCTTGGTGAAGCTGCTCGTTACCTCCTGTGGAGGACAGCTCATGTGGGCAGTTCTGCCTGCCTGAACGCAGCGTTCGGGGCTTTGTCGGGGTGTGCGCTACGAGCGAGAATGAATTGCCAGCTAATGCAGATAAATGCATAGACTTTCCTACATCTAACTTCTTGTTCTGCAGTTTGGTATAGATTGACTTTCCTGTGTGGCGCTTCCAATGTGGTACTTGCAAAATATTTAGAGACTAAGGTATTACTACTCGAGGTTCGATGGAAACGATTTACACTGACATGACTATGTTTAATACTATAATTAAAGATACTGGTAGTCTTTACCCAAGAATAGTTTGTATCTGTGTCGTCTTCTGAAGAGAAAAAGAACAAATCAAGATAATGTTTGAAAAGCTAAGGTAAAACCTGTAAATACTGTTATTGACATAGGGACCTTCTCAATATATTAAGAATTTCCCCATAAAAATTAATGTGTTTGAGATTAGTTATTGTATTAAGTTTGGTTTTTATTCCTTCTCTACAGCTAAATGCCATGGGCTTAGATAGCATTTCTTAAAAGAAGCTTAGAAAGCAGAAAGCAATTTAGTCATAGTAAACATTTGACAAAATAAATTGTAATAAGCTGTTTGTGTGAAAGATCAATTTTGATTTCCCATCTGCGTGAAGTGATAATGTCTGTAACATATGAGTGCTCATTCTGTTTTCCTCAGTGGAGGATGGCATTCTTCTGCTCGTTATTTGAAAAGAATGCTCGCTTGGCAAGTTCAAAATGCCCAAAGAGTTTGCTGTCTTGGCAAAGCAAGGCACGCACTGGAGAGTCAAAACACAGGGACAAGTCTTGGGTCATCTCTGACAGGAGACAAGACTCGCATACATGCATCATCTGCATGAGGAAAATCTCTTAGTTCTATAACTTTCTGTATATTCATGTAATGAAAAGCTTTCTCATTCTCCTTAAAGAGATGATTGCAAAGAACCGGGTTAGACCTTGCTGTTTATCGCTTTACAGTTTTCTAGAAAACTGTGCAGAGAAAGAGCCTCTGGGTTTTGCCGCCTGTGAAAAAAGTGCGTAAAGAGAACAAATTATATTAACATTTCCTAACTATGACCAGCATACTTAGCAAGGAGACAAGAAAAGAGACACGGAATGTATGTAAGGACTGCAACCCCTTTCCCGGTGTCTCTCTGGCTGCGGGCGAGCTGTGCCGCCCGCCACGGCCCTTTCCCGGCGAGGCCGGCAGGCGTGGACCCCAGGGTCTGGCTGGCAGGCAGAGCTCTGCAGCCCAGCTCCTGCCGGGAGGTGCTGTGCTTAGGGCAGCGCTCACTGCTGGCTTGCTTGGCTCCAGTTCTGCTCTGTGCTGTGCTGGGGCCTTTGGGAAATGCAGTACTTACGATCGTGCCTCCCTGATCCTTCACCTACACTGTTGTTGTTGTTGTTGTTTAGTTTTCCAAGCACCACATGGAGAAATGTCTCTCATAACTCGCCATGCACACACATTGTGGCTTCTGCTGCAGAGGTTTGCTTTCTTTTCCAGAGCTGCAAACTATGTATGCCGTACCTGATTTAAAGACTTAACTAAGCAAGCAAAAAGAAAGAATTATTAAAGGTTCTCTTTTTTTAAATTGCTGCCAAGTATGCCTTTTTCTTCTGCCAAGATGTTTGATTTTTCAAGTGCATCTTGCTAGAGACAGGCAATATCGTGTGCTTGCCTGTTGGGCATCATACCCTTTCTTAACGGTTTCACCAGCTCCGCCCCGCCCCCCCCAATCCTGTTATTAATCCGTGGCAGAAAAGGCAGTGTGCTTTATTACAAATTACATACTCAGTAAAAGTAACTCTAGAAAGTGGTAAAAATATATTTAAAGTATCTCACAGCAGATGCTGGAAATTTGTCCTGGGAATTGATATTCAATATTTTTCTGGATTTTAATATTAGTTTCTATTCTGTAGATGTTCTTGGCTGTTACTTCTTGTGAGCTCAGTATCTATTTGTTCATAGAAAAATGTGTCTTTCCTAGACAGGTGGGAAGCTGGACAAGCCTGACAGCAGGTGCAGCTCATTTTTTCAAATACCAGACAGCAATTTAGAAATGGTGTGCCTGATTGAGAGGGAGAAATAGAAATGATTGTGGTATTTTGTATGAAGCACACGGAATAGCAAATGCTGCCATTATAGCAGTTTCTCTGACCTCAGCCATGCTTTGTGTTATACAGCTGTAAATGTCACAAATAAAATGCAGGTCCAGTGTTAATTTTTAACCTCATTAATGAAATTTTTCCTTTGAAAACACAAATTACATAGCAGCTGTGCATACAGAACCTCACTCTATATGTTGTTTTTTATAGCTAACGAAAATAATTATACGTTACACTCAGCTTTTTTTCCCCTTAGGAGGTGATGCATGGCTGCGTGCGGCGAGTTGTACAGCTGAAAGGCGAGATCTGGCTATTCTAATTCAATATACGCAAAGCAGAGGCCTTGCAGAACTGTTTCTCTCAGGTATTTAGCAACAAAGTGAAATAACAAAGAGCGAGGCAGGTTCCTTCAACTCTGGGGCTCCGCATTCATTTTACTGTTTATATCACTTGCTTTGTGAAAGACAAAAGTGGAGAGAATCAGAATTACACTGGAAACTAGACATACCACAGCAGAAAATGTGGTCTTCTGGAAAAATCCTTGTTTGTAGAGGAAATCCCATCTGTGGAAACATTAATCTCCCTGGCATGACTGGGCTGAGCCTTGTCTGCCAGAGCTGTCCTCTGCTTCTCAGTAGGACCAGGTTCGGCGTTACCAGTCCTGAGGTTCACACTGTAACTGCCAGTCTCGCTGAACTCCACTACCAGTACAAAGCCTTAGCAGAAAAAAATCATAGTGGAAAAGCTCAGTTTTCTGAAGTCACATGCAGAACAACCCTGCCCCCAGTTCCCCTGCCCTTTGCATATGCAGCCCCAAACAGGAGCTATTTGCTAATCTGTGGGCTACTAAATGTAGCTAGTTCCTGATAACTGAAAACGGCTCACAGGCCCAAACTGTGCTGCTGGTCACCAGTGAGACCGCTTCAAGCTAGTTAGCACCAGTTAGCTAATAGAAAACTAGTCAAAAACAATTGAAAGTGTCAGCTGCTCTGTACTGTAGCATTTTTTTCTTTATTAATGAAGCATATTGGAAAGAACAATTTTGTGGTTTTAGCTAAAATGGCACACCTCAGGATGATTTCAGTCTTCAGAAGAGCTGATCTGGGAGATACTTGTTCACAGACAACGTGTAAGAGACAAAAGTAGAGAGAAACCAAAATTATACTAGAAACTAGACCTGCTACAGGAGAAAATGTGGTCGTCTTGAAAGATCTTCCCCGGTAGAGGAGGATCCTAACATTGCTGCCATGAAAAGCCTTCAGCAACATGTTACAATCCAGCCACCAAGCCAGGAAACACGAAATTGCTACTCTACCCTTAATTGGTTTAGTAGTGGACTTGGTAATGTTAGGTTAATGGTTGGATTGGGTGATCTTAAAGGTCTTTTCCAACCTAAACGATTCTATGATTCTATGTTTGTAAATCATCGAATCTGGTTGGCAAAAAGACAGTTCTGAATATTAACGATGCACGAGGCTGGGTTAGAGGGATTAGTGTACTTCACACTACATATAGCTACCTTCTTGATGAGGGGGTGGGAAGAGGTAGTTTTGTCTCACATGAAGTAGAGCGCAAGTGATTTGTTGTATAGTGCAAAAGATGGCTTGGAGCAATGACCGGTCTCCCCTTTCTTCTCCCAGGGAAATTCAGACCTTAGTATGAACGGTGATAAATTTCATGGGGTTAATGCAGACATCTGGACTAATGTCTAGCAGATGTTTGCCTGATGTTGAAGAGCTGAAGCTGGACATCCCATCAGCCTCACTTCCTCTGTTAATGGAGAGCAATAAGCTCATTTCAGCTCTTTGATTTTATCACCATCTCGAGACTCGTGGGGTAGGATTCCTCTCAGCTGACTGCTGTCTAAAAGCCTACTCTCCGCTAACTATCCAGGCTTCCAGAGAAGTCAGTGAAGAGAGACAGACACCCACCGTCTCAGACACTTGTCTAGGAAGAGGTGGAATCCTCCAGAGATGTCAGAGAAGGCATCTTCTCATTGCCTGTCCAGGGAAGCTGGGTGGCTCCCAACCCTCCATTTGACTTAAGCTGGGTGAGGGAAGTGTGCCACTAAGGGCTGAACAGCATGGTCTCCATCAACGATGAAAGAAGCGGCCTTTTAAATTTTGGGAGGGCGCTGAAACTAACTTAACTGTTTTTTTACATGCTCATGTAGGTGGCTCCAGTTCCCACACTGTCCCTCTTAACTGCAAGTGATATGGAGCACAGGTTTTCTGTTTTATGAAGCAGTTTTATATTTTAAAATTAAGGCATTGAAAATATAAAAATTCTGAGCAATTCAAGTATTTCTTTTTAAGATTAAATATTATTTGCATTGATATGTATAACATGCATATGTATGATATGCATATAAGATGCAGATTGTATGCATATATTACAAAGATATACTGTGTGCTACATTTGAAAAGAAAATCCAAATCGGTGTCCTGTTTTGAAAACATCGTCATAGCCTTTTCTCATTTGTCTCTCAAGTTTATTAATGCAATGCGGTTTTGATTTTGATATTTCATTTTCCTACAGGATGGCTTTAACCTGGAAAAAAAAAAATCATCATTCTGCTCTTGTGAGTTACTCACAGACTTTAAAGGGAGTATTTATGAGCATGCAATCTAAAGTGCTGCATAACAGGCTGTGAAATATCAACCAGTAGTTCTCGTACCTAAAATAACTTATGTTCTTCAGAAAGAGATTCAGCTTTGTTTTGAAGATCGTGAGGAGCAAGGAATTGTTTTCAGAACTTAACGCTTGACTTCTAAACAAAGTTTTACTCCTAGTTAGCAAATTCCTTGAAGCTTTCTAAGGTGATATCAAAGTCTAGCATTGGCTTTGATTAGAGCCACATGAAATATTTGCATTGGAATCTGACACCGCATGAACTTCGCTCAGCCTTATGTTCCACTGCAATGCTGGTGTTTAATAAATATTCATGAAAACCATAATTCCAATTTTGATCAACATTGGTTTCCTATAGAAGCCACTGAAACTTGTGATTTAAATGTAAAACCAGCTTAATAATGACTCTTTTGGCTGAATGTCTCCTTTAGACTCGAAATAAATGAAACTCTCAGGATATTTGCAGGTATAAAGATAAAAGGAAAAACTCATGCAAATACTTATGAATCAAGAGAGAGGAGTTTTGCACAGCTTGCAAGCTCAATTCTTCTGTGATAGGGGAACAGCAAAATTTAATTTCAACCTGCTTGCTTGGTTGGTTGCGTTAACAACTGGAAAAGCCCATTCAGTACAGACACTTCAAAGTGCATTTCCAGCCAGCCCCTAGATGCTTGGTGGCCTGGCCAGAAGATGGCAGGCGTGTTTTGTGGGAGGAAGGAGAGTGTGCCAAACAGACCGGTGTTCTGGTTGTAAGAATAAACCAAATCACAGTCGAGACTAGAAACGTTAACGTTATTTTCATTATCCTTGTAATGGCTGAACTGTAAGGTAACAAAAGATAACAAGACCTGCCACTATTTACAGCAGGGGGTAGGTATAGAGGTACAGGGGGACGGAAGAAGCGCTCGGGGAGGCAAGCCCCTCTGACCCCACTGGCATCACTGACGTGGGACGCGCTCCTGAGTGATGCAGCAGGGTGCCAGTCTTGCGCCTGTGCTGCCCCGCATTTGGTGTCCAGCTCTGTAATAGCAGTTCTGAAAAAGCCACGGAAGAATCCCATACAACTGGGTCACAAATATCACCCAACACCTCCTCCCAACTCTGAGCTTTCTGATCCAGCATCCACTCTCACAACTGGCAGGAGGTACCTCTTCTTGCCTTATGAAATTATAGTGAATTATAATACGCTGTTAATTCTTTGCTTTGCTCTGTTACTATTTCCTTCACTCCTTCCATAACTTCAGCATGGGGAGGGGCAAGGATAAGCATGCAATGAATTTAGACACTGCTTTACAGTCTGACACTTTTCCCCTCCCAGCTGTCAAAGACTGGCAATTTCTCAATCCTTTCCAGAACTGCAGGCAGTCCTATTGCTTCCTTAGGAGTAGGAGAATTCTGCCTACATTCCAGCTGTTGGTAACTGGATAAAGCTCTTAATTTATCAACTCATTTCTGAGTTGGCTAGAAGTGCAAACTGCAGAAAGGAAAGTACTTGCTTCCCAGTAGGGGCCAAACATTCAGTTTCTACACAGCTCCTATTGGCTGACCTGGCATTCCTCAGTGTGGAAATACTCCATACAGAAGACAATGTTGAAGAACTACAAATACTACTTAGAGAAAAATTTCATGATCCTCATAAAGTCTCTGAACTTACGGGAGATCATTTCACGGTTTTCAACCAGGACTGTAAGAAGTGTGACTTTCTAGACCAAGGAGCTCTACTGTAAGATACTCCCACTTTACTAGAGAGCTGAATTGCCAGCAGTGATTTTCATTTGTAGGCTTTAGCTGATCTTTCAGATCTTTCAGATATCCTGGGCACAGGTCACTGGTTTCCCCAAAAGTTGGGACAGGGGTCTTGAATGTAATTACATTTTGTAATGGAAACTGGCATAGGGAGCAAAGGACAGGGTTGTGAAGAGATGGGGTAATATTACATAGACATTTGTCAAAGGTTTTAAAGCCAGACATGTCGTATCGCTGTAATCTGGCTGAGATGTCATAGATGTGTGAATAACTGAAGCCAAGTCATTGTCCTCCAGGACAGAATCAGCCTCCCGTGTCAATGGAGGCAGGAACGATAATGCTGAGGTAGCTATGGGAGAAGTTGCTACTAGCAAGGAATCTAACGAATTGTAAATTAAGAATTTGATTAATTGTGGATGTGCATTTTCAACAGGAGATTCAAAAGGTCAAAATGTTTCCCATTGCCACTGACTTTTTTGCCGGGTGGTATTGTGGGCTTCAGTCTGCATTTCAGTTATGACCTGTGGATGCTAAGGCACGGTAGTGACTGTCCATGATGGCACAGAAGCGTAAGATTTGAGTATTGCTGACGCTTGTGTTGGAATCATCAGCTCAGGTCACCCAGGGGCTACATTCGCTTATGGACCAGACAGAGAACGGATCCCCTGTAGAAAGTTCAGATTTCCATCATTGCTCAGGGTGGGCTGAAACACTAATACTGTACAGGAACTCCAGTCTATAAAATCACTTTGCTTGCAGTGGAGCTGAAGAGCAGGGAAGGATTTTTGGGAAAGAAGGGCAATACAAACAAAATAGAACATACCTCAAAGTGGGGAAAGTTTTTTTTTCCCATGCATTTTCATCATGACTAACACTTTTGTTAACCTGATTTCCATATGCATATTCTGAGCAGCTAGGATTGTTGTGAACAAGGAATGAAACAGAAACTTTAGATGTTTCAGTACTCAAAAGAATACATGGAAAGGGTACAGGAATGATAGATTTTTTCTGCTTATTTGAAAATACTGCAGCCTGACAAGAAGCTTCAAATATTTCTGCAAAGGATGGTGTTATACATGAGGTTGAGGAAGAAGGCATAACCCCCTCATCCCCATTACTTCATGTAAGATAAGGTTTATTTCTTTTAGTTAAAAGCACTGCAGCCTTCAAACCAAAACATATCCATATAGCAGCTGATTTTTTGAGGAAAAAATGTCCAGTGGTGATCACATTTTCTGCATTACCTTTGAAGGCAGGAAAAAGAGAGGATGACATAATATGCGGTAAAGGATTATTCAATTAGGTATTACAGAAAGCTTTCCATCTACAAAGGCAGCTCAGCAGAGATGAGCTTCCTAGTGAGTTGTGGAAATTCTGCCATTGATGGTTTTTATAACAGCAGGGTAGAGAAATAGCTATAAGGAATATTCTTGATGCTTTTCATCCTAGTATAGCAGGAGTATGGATAGTCACTATTCATTTCAAATAACTTAGCATATTGATATTTCTGACACTAGCAGATGGTGAATTGAATCAAAATTACTATGAATACTTATTTTAATAACTTGCATCAGTATATTGACTGAATGTTCATAATTAATATCTACATAGAAAATGATGGAGTGTTTCTAACATTTGTATTATGCCACTATGATGCGTTCTGTTCTGTTCTACTCTGTTCTGTTCTGCTCTATTCTATTCTACTCTATTCTGCTACACAGCATAGTTTCATGGTGCATTGAACAGGAAAAGGCATCCTGCTCCAAAAAAAATCTGGAAGGAAAAATGTTACCCTTTTACTGGCTGGGCAGTTCCTCAGTCCAGCTCAATGTTTCCACACAAGCCACGTGCCAGTAGTGCTTTTGAAGAAACGTTCCTGGAATTGCAGCCTCAGTTTTCCCCAGTTAAAAAAAAGTCTGCAGGTACTAACTATGGAAAATATATTCATCTGGCATGACAATTCTTACAAAAGGATCTTTATGTGCACTGTCAGCAAAAAATATGCCATATTCTCCTTTCTGAGAGCCAAATTCTTGGTCCCTACATGAGTCTGATTAGACAGGATTCACTCCCTACTACTCAGTTCTGTGAGAGACCTTTTCAAAGTTGCGATGAATGATTCCAGGAGTAACTCTGGCTCCTGAATGCCCCCTTCTACTATTCCCAGGTGTTTTGGCCAGGGTGTCTGTAGTGCTGCTATATGAGTCATACTCTCTCTGGTCAACCATCTCTGAAATCCTTCCAAACAGATGATGTGGAGTGCTTGCATGGGCTTTAGCAGGATTTGAATCAAGCCATCTGGGTGCACCTTCTTGATCAGTTTGAACTGATGGACTTCTATGCTGCTGGTGAAACGGGTGGTCCCTTCTTTTATCTCCTGGCAACATGGTTCAGTGGCCTCTCTTTATCCCAGCATGGACTCACGTGGCTGTACAATGAACCAGACTATGGACTGAGCATCCTTTTTTTCCCTAGATTACTTCTCTGATTTGGATTATCACTTCAACACATGATTACAGCTGCTGGCCTGAGGAAGAGGATGGGATCGTGCACAAGCCAAGGGGTAAGAACAGATCCACCTCATCAAGCAGTAATGGACATCCTTTGAAAACTTGATTACACTGTTTTTCATCATCTGTGTCCCAAAAACCTGCAGTTCACATATGATAAAGATCATTACTATCAATGCTCACAGCTTCAATAACTTCCCCATTACCTTTTTTTGTTGCTGGCAACACATACCTGGCATGAGTTGCAAAAAATCATAAAATAGTCATAAAGGGAAGAAGAATATGTGGATTTTCTGTAGTTTAGTTATTTATAATAAACAAAATAATCTTCAGCAGCAGCTGAAACAGTAAAAGCTAAAGCATTTCCACAAAAAATTAACCGGAAGGAATATTTCTTGGAGTCAGAATTGGACTCTTCAACAAAAGCAAAATATTAACATAAAAAAAACCCAATGCTGCAAACCCCCTGTAATCCCTTTTGGTTAGGCTCTTCACAGGGAAAAAAAAAAAGTGTTATATCGTCTGACTGGCTCATGCACTTAACCGTGCATGCTATTGGCAATTGTGGGAGGAGGGAAAGAAAGCCATGGAAAGAGCTTGGATACATTAGACCTCAGAGTAGTGCATCTGACTATCAAGGACTGAGTGGCCCATCCCATTATTATTCTCTCTCTTTGTTCTTGATTTTTGTAGCACTGTGTTTGCTTTTTTTCCCAGAAGCCAGTTTAAAAATAGAAGCTGTCATGACTGGAATGGTTTTCTTGTGTTGGAAGGTAACATCTGTAAGAATTATAAACGTGCCACTGAAAAATGATTCGTAGGTATGTGTGTGTGAACTTTGCATATTCCAAAGCCAAATTAATCTCTAGAAAGTACAAAACAATTGTAGCCATTGCCCAAAATCTGTTATACAGGGACCACGTATAGTGTTGGTATTGTTTCATCCTTGTTCAGCGTTCTTGGAGCCATTTTCAATCACCCTCTCCTGTTCCACCATGTTATGTTGCCAGATTTAATATTCCATTTCTTTAGAGATTATTGTCTCAGCAACTGGCATAATATACTAAATTTTTACCTTTTCCTCTTTCAGATTCTGTGTATTGGAATAACATTCAGATTTTATACAATGGAATAATATTTGGCCATAAGTAGTCATATTGTTGAGCTCAGTGGAATTAAAGAAACTGATTTAAACCAGCTGAGTCCATGACAAATGGGGAAAGTTTCTACAGAATTGGCATTATTTCTGTTTAATGACACAAAATCAAGCAGAGGTGTCTAAATATAAATGTTTTCCTTCAACTCTCAAGAGAAAATTATAAGAACAACTGCCATTTAACTTGTTTTCTTCTACTGTAACAGCAAGCATTTCATTAATAACAGTAATGTGTACCAAATTTCTGTTCTAGTAATACTGTGGCATGCACCGCATGGTCTGCAAGCAGTGCATGTTCAGTTCATTTCAGACAGAAGCTACCTGTGGGTGATTTCACCTTAGTCAGCGGGAGTTTAGCTGTTGACTGAACTGAGGGATAGGATCTACAGCTCTTGTATTTGAAATGAAGTCCGAGAGGACTTTATGTCTCTGATCACAGTGACTTAAAACATTATAGTGATAGGTGCCAAGCGTTACTTGAGACATAAATACTTGCTCCAGAGAAGCAGATTTTCTTACCTGTGGTAGTTCTGAGCCTTCAGTGCTCATGCGCTCTGACAGAAACATCACAGCTTTCAACAGATTCCTTGGTTTTCTGAGAAATCTCCTACAACAAGCCTCCTTGTCCTCTTGTGTTCTTCAGTCTGTCATCCATCACTGACCTCCATCCTGGTCGTCACTCCAGTCACTGTCAAATATTAGCAGCTTTTTAAAAAGAAGGAATAAAAAATATATGCCTACTATGCCTGTATAAAATAATCAGATTTGAAAGCATTTTCTTTTGTAGCTCCCATATTGTTCCTTTCTCCATAATACTTAATATAACAATACTTTTAAAAGATATATTGCATGTAGTGCATCTTCTTGTAAAATCCAAGGGGCACATTGTGAGCTATCTGACAGTTGTAACAGTCAGTGGAATAGGGAAATTACAGATCATATGCCTGGCCTGGATAAAAGTGTTAACCAATAACACATAGAGAACGTTCCTGGGTTGGACTAGGGGGATTAAACAACATGAGATGATTACGCTAATTTTCTTTATCTCTTAATGTCTTCATTGGAAGTTGAAAGACAAATTCCCAGTGATCTATGTGGAGACATATTTCACCCTTCATTTCCCAGAAAGATGTCTGCTTTGCATGGTAAGTACGGCAGGTAGTTGCACATGCCAACTATGAACTCTTTTCAGCCAAACACCTTTTTGTGAGAGAATTCAGAATACAACAGTAAATCTTGTGTCACACAGAGCTGGTTTTGACTCTAACCAACCACTGCTACAAAATTTAATACACTGTTACTTTCTAGCACCAAATACTTGGCAGCTTTTCACTAATATGTTAGAGAAGCAAAGTGAGTCATTTGCTCTCCTTGCTTCTGCCCAGTTTCTCATTCAGGCTGTTTTCAAACTCATCTAGTTTTCACATTATTTAAGCAATTAGCCATATAAACCGCCTGTTCTCACTTCTCTGTCCCTGAAAAGTAATATTCCACCAGATAAGTCCATTCAGTTCCTGTTCTGGGACACATGATCACCTCTGCTGCTGCATACACAGAGAGGTATTTGGAACAAGCACCATTTTGCTGTTTCCTAAATGTCCCCCACTTCCATGTGTGCTTAGACATCATCAGAGATTATAAATAATGTAAAGAAATAAGCTTAACTGTAACCAGGAAGAGAAAGAAAACCTCCTTGCTTAGTTATTAGCTGCTTTTTACCATCCTCTTTAATCTTCACTTATGTGAAGCAGGAGGATTACCTTAAGTAAGCAGTTACGGCATGAGGTGGGAGCCAGCAGATTTTTAGGGTTCATTTATCACATAATGGATTATTGAAAGTGATTGCTGGGCCTCTCCCAGTCATTTTAAGAAGACACACTCCCATAGCTGAGTAGAAAGTATAAAATCTTCGTCCCTTAAAGTAATGAGAATTTTGCAACTGAAGTCACTGGGGCAGGATTTTGCGTTAATGTCTCCTTCCATTCCTACCATTCATTTTGTCTGCTGGAGCCAGTTCCAGGCTGGCATGTATTTCTTGGCAAGGTGGTTCCCCTGGGGAAGGATGAGAGGGTTGCAGCTGCAGCTTTGATACTTCCTGGTGTGGCGTGGTTTCCATGTCACTTGACAGATGTGAGCCTTCTGAGCCTTCCTCCCCTTCTCCAGCCCAGCTAACGGCTGCACACAGATCTGAATAACGCTTCTCACCCATCGTCTTCGTTAACGCATCAGGTGTTGCAAAAACTGTGACAGCTGTGGATTGCTGACATGAGTGAAAAGCAAACTCCTACTGAGGCTTTACTTGTTTTTAAAATAAAACACAGGCGGAGGAACACACACAGTGGCTCCCAAGTGGCTGGGCTCCGAGGCTGCAAGCTGATGTCTCCAGCTGCTAATGGATGCGGGTGTAGGCACAGCGCCCTGCAGCTGCACAGATTACTTGGGCTTTGCAGGCTGGGGATACAAAAGCATCTGAGAGGTGTGTCATGAGCTGTATCTACACTGGCCTGTTAGATCTCTTCTGAAGAGTGGAGTGACCTGTCTGCACTGCTCACCTTTAGATATGCCCCACACAAGCTTCTGCATCTTTTTAGTCCTTGCCCAGCCCCTTCTTTGTCTACTACTGCAGGCTTGGATCGGGATCTGAAAGATCTCAAGCTGTAATCCTCCCTGCTCCTGGCTCTCCACTGCTCACCCAGGATCAGACCAGAAGTAACGGTATGCAACAGCCTCAGCCTCCTGAGATAACTGAATGGAGTAGGTTGCTCTTTCTCCATTCTAACACATGGCTAACCTTAACTTACTGTGGATAAAATTATTGCAGAGTATCACCTGGCAGCTTCACCTGTGCTGCAGATATTATCCTCTCTAATATAACACATTCACGTTCCTCTGCTGCTTTCCCAGAAATATGGAGAAAACCACTTTAAGTAGAAACAATAAATTCATATAAAATCCCACATTTTCAGATTGCTTTTAAACCATTTGAGCTGCTAGTACAGTATCACTCACTTGAATGCTGAGGCTTCATGACAGATAATAGAAATGGAGATTTTGAGTGAAATAATTTAGTATAGGATATTTCTGTCAGTAAACAATCAGGAGCACATTCCACAAGTTTAGAATCTGTAAAACTGAATGTCTGCAGCAAAGGCTGAGAAAACTGCTTTCTTCTTTCCCCACAGGGGTGTCCTAAAAACAAATACGAACTAAAGTAAAACTTAACAGTCTCATTTTCACATATAGCGAAAATTCCTCTTCTGGGTTTGAATTCAGCTGAGGTGCTAATGAATCCTTCTGTAACATCAAAAACTAAGTCTGAACAACTGAATTTTAATGGGATCTTTCTGATTCTGATGAGAATCCACAAAAAAGTTTGGCAGTGACAGTCCAACGTTAGAATATATTCCAGGGCAAGGAAATTTAGAGAACAGGAAGTTTGAATCCACCACACAATACAAAAAATAAGCTTCTGAGTTTCATAATAATTAATCAAATCTGCATAAAGGTATACTATTCCTTTCAGCCCACTATGCACAGTAAAGTGATTATCTCAAAATTAAGAGTGTTTGAAGACAGTTAATGGTAAAGATGCCACGAACCTTCACAAGAAAAATATTGACAGTAGGTTTCACTCCCCCTCACCATCTTCCCTCCTCCAGAACTAGCAAAAATAACATGAGATGTCAAGTACAACATCAAAATAATTCAAGGGTGATTTGCTGTTCCTAAAATATTTGTAGCCACATAAAACATTATTGCCCGCACATGAGTCTGGCTGACCATGCATGCAAGGCAAAAGATATTTCTAAATTCAGCTGTTTCCCTTGATACTGCAGGCCAGAAGTCTGAGTGGAGTGGGTCCTCAGACAAAGGCCCTGGTGTGCTGGTGAAGTTTCTTCTTTAAGACTCAATACTGAGACTTGAATTGTGAGAATGAAAAGACAGAAAAGAGTTGGGATAGTTAGTGAATGTAGGAAGAAGGGAAAAAGGAAGCTAATGGGGCATCCTGCAGGGCTGTGAAGCTGAGAATGAGAAATCTTATATTCATGAAGATGATGGTGAAAAGGAAGTGCTCCAAAAAAGGAATTAACAAATGACACTCAGTTTAGACAGTGTGGGTGGCAGGAAGAACAGTGCCACCATTAGTCACAGATAGAAGAAGTGAGGGAACAGGTATGTTAAGAAAGATGCTGAGTTCAATCACTACTGCACTGCGTCTATGCCGTTGCATAAAGACTCTTATTGTACGTCAAGGAGAGAAAATTGTCTTCATTCACGGACTTCAGAGGCTTTCAAAAAAGAGTTTCACTATACACATGCACAATAGAGTTATATAGCAGGAACAGATGAAATTGGGGTAAGGACAAAGAAAAGCAAATATCAGTAAAATATTGTATTATATTAATATATATTTCCTGCTGGATGACACTGAATGAAACAGCTCAGCCGAGAAGAGCTAAATATTTATGTGGATGAGGATTTGGACATTGATATTAATATGGAAAATGGATATGAACCTTTATGTTTCAGGAAATGAGGAAACCATTAATGGCACATGGTTAAGAAGATGTTTATCCTTTTCATGTTGTTGCCTAATATCTTTCTCACTGATGACAATCAGACACTGGACAAGATAATCAAGCATCTAACTGGTATAGCCTAATTTGATATGATGGATCTGGAAACAAGTTTTTAAATTCATGTAACTGATTTTTCATTTAAATGACTTTTATTTTTGCAAGTTTATCAAGTAATGCAAACTTTCAAGTTTTTTATTTAAATGATTGCATGAACAGCTCAGTGTTTTAGTGATCAAATGTAGCTTTAATTTGAAATTAAAGAGGAACACAAAGACCAGCCAGTTTGGAAATGAAATTTTACAGACAGTTCACTGTACCTGTCCTTGTGATTCTTCAGCTGTAGTGAAATGCCAATATCAGTATGCAGAAGCATTTGCTCCCTGTAAACTAATGTATATTTCTCCAACATCTGTGGAGGAAATGATCTTCAGAGCTTTGTGGTCTACAAATCACCATCACATGACTATACAAAAATAAGCCAGTGGAAAATCTCTATTACGAGTTAAGAGCATATATTCTTTCTCTCCAAATCTCCCTTGCTTTTATCATAGGCATAACAAATGTAAGATAAAGAAGAGGGTTTTTTTTAAAATAAATGGAGAAAAGAAGAGGGGAATTTACAAACTTACATTCAGCAAAGGGCTGTCATGCTGTATCTGTTTATTTGTGTTGTCTGTAAATAAGTATTTTCTTCGGAGAGGGCTGACAATTTTTAACATTGTGATTTTCCTGTACTGAAGAACGCTTATAGAAGCTGCTCCTCCTTTGCCTGTATCTGTCCCAAGCTCATATGGGATTGATTTTGTATACTCTACAATGGAAACTGTAAGAATCCTAAAAATGAATGAAATTATTAAAATGCATTCCTGTGTGTCACCCTTTCTCCCAAAGCTCTGCTTTTTCTTGCTAGGCTCTGTTTGTGAGAGCTACCCTTAATCGCCTCCAGAAGGAGCTGTGCTTTAACCTTGCCACAGTTTTGAGGAAAGCCCTGCTGAGTTTAGTTGGATGGCTGCCTGGAGATGAGCTTCAGACCTAAATTTGCTACAGGATTCTGAGTCACCAGCTGAAAGGGGGTATTTCAGCAAAGAGGTAGACTTCACATTGCTAACAAGACCATATTTAGTGTGCACAGAGAACTTCTGTATGGCTGGAACAAATCTGGCCCTCTCTGAGGATGGTAGAGAAGACTTTATGTTGCTTGATCATTGTTCTAGGATCTATTTTAATTGGTAATTATAGAAATAGATAAAAGACGATGTGCATAATGCATCAATATTAATTACTAACCTAAATAGTTTATATTGAGACATAGTTTCAAGCACACTTAAATAAATGGGGATACTTTGAAGTCTACCCAAAACATGATGCAGTATGTTTGTTCTTAACATCTGTATTTGTTACTACGGAGAGGTAGTGGCCTCTAGTGGACTCTCTATAGGACTACGGCAAAGCTGAGACTTCAAGGTAGATGTAATTGCCACTATCAGTTTTAAAAACCTACTTCACGCTGGGAAGACGCTTTCTCAATTTTAAACTCTGTTGCGGCTATTGTGGAGACAAAGCCTTACGTGCCTTGGACTTTTTTATTGATTTTTTTTAAAAGTCATTTTTAGAAGGCTTTAAAGCCAAATTCAGGCTGCTTGGAACATGACCTACAGTGGGACTCCAATGGCTTTAAAAGCAGGATTAGCTGAAATACCTTGGAACCTGGCTTGAATTTTTCATATTATAGTAGACTTTCCAAGTAAGGTATGTTCTTCCGATCCTGTATGGGAGTCCCCTATGTTCAGTCATGTAATGGGACGTGTGACTGCATGCCCATGGCAGGGCTGTCCATCTGTCCAGTGGGTCTGAGTCTGGGCTGTATGCCCGTGTGTCAAATCACACAACAAGGTAAGCCTGCATCATTAATTGTGATGCAAATCTACAGCTGAGGACTTTCGCTTCTGGAAGGGCTCCCTGGCATCTGGCACTGCTGGGTAATGACCCACAGCTGCAGAGCAGAGCAGCTCACCTGCCCCTACACAGAAGCTGCAGCTGGTAAAGAGACCTAAGATGCATCTGGCAAACAGATCACAGCACCTAGCGTGTGGGATCAGAAAACAGCAGAGAGTTGATGTGGCTGCACAGCAAGCACCTGACTTAGAAGTGCCACAGCAGAGGATGGTGAAGAGGGAATCAAATGAGTAAGTCTTACATACAGTGCATGAGACTAGGCAGGTCTCAAATCAGTGATTCACTATTAGTGTTTTCACTGCTTGTAAAATAAAGTGGAAGCACCTCCTTACAGTGAGAATTAACTCACTGATGTTTATCTACCTCTTTAAAAGTATAAAGTGCTATATAAATGTGTTATCAGAACGGCAAGAGGAGAATTTACCTGTGAATCCTTGGTTGCTGTATATTCTTATCACTAGCATTTCATAATGGTTTCAGTATCAAAGTTATTGATAGGACAGTCAATGCCAGACTTCTCTGGCACAAAGCTCTCTGAGTCAGGGCCTTATTCCCCATCCTGGTTTCAGCTGGGATAGAGTTAATTTGCGTCCTAGTAGCTGCCACAGTACTGTGTTTTGGATTTAGTATGAGAATAATGTTGATAACACACTGATGGTTTAGTTGTTGCTAAGTAGTGCTTATAAAAAAAAAAAAGTCAAGGACTTTTCAGCTTCCCATGCTCTGCCAAGTGCACAAGAAGCTGGGAGGGGGCACAGCCAGGACAGCTGACCCAAACTGACCAAAGGGCTATTCATACCATGTGATGTCATGCTCAGTATATAAAGCTGGAGGAAGAAGAAGGAAAGGGGGGAACATTTGGAGTGATGGTGTTTTGTCTTCTCAAGTAACTGTTATGTGTGATGGAGCCCTGCTTTCCTGGGGATGGCTGAACACCTGCCTGCTGATGGGAAGTAGTGAATGAATTCCTTGATTTGCTTTGCTTTGCTTTGGTGCATGGCTTTTGCTTTACTTATTCGACTGCCTTTATCTCAACCCCTGAGTTTCTTCACTTTTATTCTTCTGACTCCCTCCCCCATCCCACTGGAGGAGCAGGAGGGTAAGTGACTGGCTGTGTGGCGCTTAGTTGCTGACTGAGGTTAAACCACATCATTCCTTCACAATGTTTGCAGCAGCTGCAGGAATTGTACTTCTGCAGATACTTTGAACCACTAAGGCAAATAAAAAAAATAGGGCTTATAATTTAATCCTTACAGATGATTATGCATTACATCCTGATCAATATGTATATTCTCATATACTTCTACCCACAGAATTTTACCTATTTGGTGTTAATTCTATACTTCTATGTAATTAGATTCTTATACATTATGTTTCTATATGCTAAGCCAAGTTTTTTTCTTTCATTTTATGATTATAAAGGAATCCTATACAAGCTGTAATTGTTCTTTGCTTGTTAAATCTGCTGTTGAGCAATTCCCTTCCTGATGATTTGCTAAGAACGGGATGAAAAAAGAGAAGTTTCAGTCAGATCTTCCAAAACAAGAGAGAATACACCCAGAGGTAAAGTGCATACACAAGTAGAATTCAAAACAAGTTCTGTAACGTATTTTATATACAATTTCATATCTTCTATAAGAATATGCAAATTTCTAGATGACCCTGTCTGATTATGCTACAGTTGCATTGAGCTCTCTTAAGAGCTTGTGAAGATTTGAATTTTTTCTCAGATTCTTGGCCCTTGAATTTTCTTTTACAATAAGGTGCTTCTACTGCATAGGGTTTTTAAAGGGTGTAGACTTTGTTTCCCTGAATTATACAGATGTTTTACATTGTGAAGGTGGTTTAAAGGAGCCTTATCATAATAAAAAAATTAAGCCTTTGACCTTGTTTTTGCCAAACACTAGCAGTACGTGTGGTAGAAGGTTAATTTCAGCGTTTAAGTCTTAGATCTGTATTTAAGATCAAATGCACTCAGAAATCCACTAAGATGGAAAGTTTAATTATCTAGATAGTTTGGAAACTTGGCATAGTTTGTTCAGAACACTTCTAGAAACCTTAATTTACTCATTTGATTATAAACAATATTTACAAACAGAGTTGTAAAGTCAAAATTGGTACACGAAGTGCCACGTTACTTTGTAAGTACCCCTGGCCTTCAAACTGGAGTACACATAACCCTAACTTTCTGGTGTCTCAGTTGTTATCTGATCCTCCGGTGTGTTGAGTATCCCCTAATGTCATTTGAAGCTGATGAAGCCAGTAACACTAAGCAAACCTAAAAGTTGTGTGCAAGCAGTTTCAAGGTCTCTCTACCCTATAGTAAAGCTCCTGTCTGGACAAACACAAATAGTTTTAATATGATTCTCATGATACAGTAGAGTGGGGGGTTTGAGAGCTCAAGTCTAAAGTTTACACAACAGTCTCTATTTTTGGCTTTTAATGTAAATTTCTAGTCATCACGATTATGGTAAAAGCCTTGAAAATACTAACAGAATGTACTTTACAAGCTCAATACTGTAGAATTATTTTGATGCTGATTGAAGCTAATCCCAGATTACAGATGCGTTAACAAATTCTTCTTCTTGTATTCTACCCCCAAGATCTCTTTGGCCAGCCATATTTGGTCATGAAATTACTCAGCCATGGAAGCAATAACTGCAACTTTCTGTGCTGTGGAAAACCAAAGGCAATTTCTACTGTTGGGAATCCAATATTCTCCTGATCTGAAACTCTTCACATGCATTTTGTGGTGTCTGATATACACTGCCAATTTACAAAGAAAAAGTCCTTGTTCATTACTAGACTTCAGATGCTTATTCCAAAAAAATTAATCTCATATCCTGATTTTATGGGTTATGTGCCACATGTTAAATAACAAAGTCTCAAATCTCAAGTTCATTGCTACCCGTGCCTTGTGAAGGGTTTTTTTTTTTTTTTTAGGAGAACATAGTAAGCTTATAGAATTGCAAAAATGAAGAGGCAATATACACAATGAACACAAGTGAACACGCAGTGCATTTTTTATCATACATATCGAAGAGTTGATTCTTTCTCCTTATACAATCACATAATTAGCTTGCATATGGGAGAGACAGAAATCTGGAAAAATTGTGTTGCAATGACTGGTATTACCACTGGTATGTTACTGATCATTTATCCTGCTTATAGCAACGCCAAGAACAAAAATTCTGCTCATGAATCCACTTGTATTTCTAAGTGGCATTGCAAGCTCCAGTTCAGAAGCTGCTTCTCTGGAGACAACCATATCCCTAATACATCTATAGACGAACGTTTGCCTTGGATCCTTAACATCATGTCTGCATTACCACCTATTTTTGGCAAGCACAATGTGCTTTCAAACCCTCTATAGGAATAATTTTGTAAACCATTTAAAAATCACATTTGTTAGTGGCAATAAAGCAGAGAAGAGCAATGCCTGGTATCAACAAATAGCTTCTGTGGTGCCTCATGACTAGCAACTTCTAGAGAAGTAGTTGTTTCTCCCTCAGTTACAGTTCATACACAAAGGCCTATTAATATTTTTTTCTAGCCAAAATACATAGTTTGCAGAAAAAAATATTTGTGGTTCTTCAGATAACAATTTGTACTGACTAGTCAAATTTATATTCTGGATTAATTTGAGAGTGAGGAGTGTAAAAGAACGGATAAATATGGATGAAGTTAGACTGGATTGTGGGATTTACCTTCTGCCACCTGCCTGGTACAAGATGCAGGATCCCTTGTTCTGCACAAATTGGTAGAGCAGCTGAAATCCCATGCACTGAGCCTGCGTCCTGTTGTCCTGTGTGTTATTTCCTGCTGGAGAGCAAGCACTCCACTGACCAGGTTTCAAATCCTACCTAGGCATTGCAGTAGAAAAAGCCGAGTAAGTAAAAGTAAAGTAGAATCTGAGGAAAAGCTTGTGTATCTGTGCTTTAAAGGTGGTTTGGAGTAAGACTCATCTGATAAAGGCTATGCATCTGGAAGTCAAGCATTTAAGTCATAGTCACTCCCAGTTCCCTTTATGGTCTGCACTGATAACCAGGCACGCGTAGAGGGTGGTTAAGCTCATCACCAGACAGGCCTCTAGTGTAAGTCAAGTGAGCTGCCCTGCGGAGGTATCTGCATCCCTTCCTGTCTATGTTGGGAGCTCAGACACCTACACTGTAGATGCCACCACAGATATCTAAAAAGTCAGATGTCTAAATCTGAACTGGTCTCTCTAGTCTCTATAGCCTATGGAGATCTGAAGTTCAGGCAGTAAAGGCCAGGAGGGAAACTACAGATCAGCCAGGCTAAGGAGACTGATGGAAAGTCTACAAGGGTAACACAGAGTCAAAACTGTAAAAGTTTATGTTGCTGATCCAGATCATGTAGACTTCAGGGAGTAAGAGGTAAACTTCCAAGAGGCAGCACAAAGCTGAAATGCAAGAAACAGATGACCCAGCATGCCTGGCAGAGATCACTGACATCTGGGCAATACTGAAGCACTGTAATAAAACAAAATCGATAGCTTCTCAGATTACATAGTTCTAAAGAAATCAGGCAGGACAGACTCTGGCTGTCCTTGCTACGAGCAGGCAGTCTTAAATGCTGAGGAGCACTGTTGGGAGCAAAGTTTTTTTTTTTAGCACAATATCTTTATCTCTTGTAGTTGTGCAAGCATATAAAAAGACAGGGGAATGAAACAAACAAACAAAAATAGAAATATCAACTTGCGGTTCATTATCCTGTTAAAGCAACACTACAAACTGAACGGTTATGGAGTATTACATTGGGTGATAGAAGTGTCATAGCTCCACTGAGCCTATTTACCTTCAGGCACCTAAAAGTTTGGCTCAAACCCTCTGTTTACCAAACACAAATATCTATGTAACACACAAATTCCCATAAAGGCAATTTATTCTGTCCCCAATCTGTTATTTCCTGTAACAGAAAAGTCTTCTTGAAAAGAATTCCTGTATGGCATTAAAGTACCTGAGGAAAACAGGTCAATAAGTCAATAAACATGTTGTAGCACCCTTTGTGCCCACATGCATATTCTGTACATTTATTCAACCCACATTTGAAAATAAATTAATTCAAAGAGTCTTTGCTGTAGACTGAGAGCAAAAGAGATAAACAAGAGTACAATAATGACCTATTGCATTTCAAATACATTGCACTGGTAATAAATAGACTCAAGGCTGATCTACCATTTTTTTCTTTAAAAAACTCAAAGCAATGAACAATACAGCCACCCTCAACAGTGGGAATTCTTTGTCTGAGAGAACGTGAGTCACTTTATTCAGCGCTACATTCTTCCACAGGTTATCAAGGTGCTGAAAAATTCAAAAGAAATGTAAGCAGTTTAAAAGCAAGGTAAATCCTTGGATTTCACAAGTGAGATACAGACGACTGGCAGCAAGCATTCTCCTTTATTACACAGGACTTTTTGCTTGTGTATCCACTTTAACGTCTTCCAAACTTAGGAAGTCCTGACTCATGATGTTCATTCTCCTTTCCAACTTTTTCATATTTAATTTTGATAACCATTCTGCTAAGTGTCTTGCCTTGTTCTGACTCTTCTTTAGCTCAGAGCATTTTCTTAAAGAGCTTGCAGAGGACAGATTTCATACCCTGCATATTGTTTCATAGCAGTGCTCTCAGCAACAACAAAGGCAAAAAATAAAAGGGTGAGGGCGTACCCTGAGAGAACATAGGGAATGGAGCCAAGATATACTGCCCAAAACCACATACTTTGCTACAATGAATATTGCCAGTTTTCTGCCCCTGCCTGTGAGATTAGGAGAATTTCATCTATCGGCTGCTTGTCCAGGTCTCCTGGATAATGCTGGTGTGTCCACAATTTGGAAAGGAAACCAGGTTCTTTCTTTTGTTTATTTAGAATGTATATTAATAAATATTACAATTATCACCTAAAGTACTACAACATAACAGATACTAACTTTTGCAGAATACATGCTAATATTATAAAATAAGCGCAACAGTCATACCTTTCCTGTAATGGCTGGATATCAGCTTCATTGGGTCATTTTGAAATTTTTGCCAAGGCAAGACTTCAGCTTGCTCCTGGTAACGCTGCTTTAATTACACACCTGGTACAGCAAGCGCACTCTCAGGGATTGCCAACAGTGAACCCTAAGCAACAGTAAAGCAGTGCATCAGTCTCTGCCTCTGTATCCATACAGCCACATCTGACAATTAAGATTGTTTCTATTTTGATACAGAATTATGCTGTTCAGGCATGAGCTCAGGCTGTGATGCTAGTCCCGCTATTGCAAAGCAGTCATTTTTGGTCATTACTGATTTATTTTGCATTTGCATCTGGTTTTCTGGAGGTGAAGGAGCTTCTCTTCACAAACAATCTCTAGTCGTCTCCTCTCATAGCCCAATTTGATAGTAGGTTGAATACAATACAGTTGGCTGGAGTTACTCATTGTTATTTTATCTGCACAGCAGGCAGTCATGCAGGCATAATGTGCATATTCAAATTCTTTTCTGTGAGTGGCCAGTTTACTAAAAAAGTTGTCTACCTTGTAACTCTTATTCTTAGGAAGTTAATTTAGTTTCTTATTGCTAAGGGAAAGAGGAATCAAGACTTTCAATTTTTTTTTATCTTTATTCATCTGTATAGAAATTAAGTGGTTAATTAAACACAAAACCACCACACCATTTGGTGCGATGGTGGATTTAGCATTTGACAGTCACTTGCACACTACTATATCTCTGTAGTTATCACGAACTGCCTGTAGCTTTTTCTTTCCATTGATGAATGAAATATTAGTGTAAACTATCATCAGGATCTTACACACCATCTGTTTCTGCTCCTCGTTCCTTTTCATCTTTCTGTTATCATACATCTCTTTATTTTAAATAGAGTTATATATCCTCTAAATAAATGGAGCATCTTGTATGCAACAGAACTTTTGAAGATCTCACTGGAACAGTGCAAGTATTCTGAAATTTAAATAGATAGTAATTAAAAATTCATTGCCACTCTCCTAATGAATTAATCCAGCAGTTAAATCTGCACAACAGCTATTCATCAGGGAAAGTTCTAAATGTGGATTCTAATCTACTCTGATTATTGGGTTTTTTTTTTTTTAATTTGAGGGGACATACACATGTGACCCTGCTGAGAAAAGAGTTCATTCACTGGTTTAGAATACTCTCGAGCTTCCAGACAATGAGGATACAAATACTTTTACGATAAGATGTTGGATTTTTTTGGCAGCTCACACCTGCTTATTTCCTTCTTGAAAACTATCTATGTGACAGAATCAGTTAATTGATTGGCATCCTAATTTGTATTCACAGAACTTAATAGACCATGTGACTTTTAAAATGGAATTTTTGAAATGAGTTGAGGCTATGAAATTTTACACTTATAGAGAGGGCCCATCACATTATCACGGTATATAATCATATTTGGTTTTGTATAACAAGGCAGCTTCAACTAGCAACTTATTTATCAATGGATGAGTAAATGGAGATTGAAAATCTTGTACTGGGGACCTCAATACAAGGTATTTAACCAGTCATGGTTACTGAAGGAAACTATAGGAAGATGAAGTCACATCATGCTTTCCCAACAAACCACAAGGAATGGGGTAGAAGGGTTTTCAAATACATACCTACCCCCATGAGAAGAAAATAAATTATCATATCCACTATGATTTCAATGGTGAAAAGTGGTAAACAGGAATTACAGGAAAGGCAAGGAATTAAAGTAAAGTAGAAAGGAAAACGCGGCAGCAATTTTCTCTAAACATTTACTAGAGAGAAAGATGTTGTATTACACTGCTGCACTTCTTCAAGGAGCTAAGGAGGCGTACCAGTTTCTGCAAGAATCCATCTGTGCTGTGCATTAGGTAGAATAACTTCTACTTTAGACCTGGACATGATTTCACTTTTGCCTTTCTTTTGCTCCACATTTTCTGCAATTGCTCCTCTGACACTCAAACAGCAATTTGTGCACAAAGAGAAGCAAGGAAAAGCCAGTGTTCCTCTATGGAAAACACCACGAGATGGAAGTTTGTGGCATGGCTTAAAGGAACCTGTCTGTCTTCATTCCTGTCAAGAAGAAGAGTTAGTACTATTAGCCTGAAAGGAAGTGTTATCTAACGAGGGACTAACCGCTGCTCAAATCCTGGGGAAGGCATTTGGATACTGCATGGTTGTGGACTTGTATCTAAGGTACGAACTTCAGACCTACATGTACACTCTCCAGAGGCCTAAATCTAAAACATACGTATGTTGAAGAGAAGGAAGGTAGGACTGAGCAAACGATTTGCATGTTAAAATGGAAGACAGGTTGCTTAAGGATGTTGGAGAGAGGAGAAAGGGCTGAATTTTGGAGCTGCAGGACTTCAGCAGGGTTGGCAAGAATGACTTAAACTGGAAAGAGGGGACCAGCAAAGAGCAACAATGGACTGGTGAAAGCCTCCAAAAAGCAGCCATAGGCCCATTTAAAGTAATATTGGGAACAGCCAGCCTGAGTATTTTACCAGGATAACATGGGTGGAAGACTTGTAGAGTAGAAAGTGAGAAAGAAAGAAGAAGAAAGCAACTGATGAAGAGGAAAAACAAGGAAGACAGAGAAAACTGTGATGTAAAACTGCCTGGAAACCTCTGATGAGAGGTAACAAATAGAATCATAGAATGGTTTGGGTTAGAAGGGACCTTAAAGATCATCTAGTTCCAAACCCCCTGCCATCGGCAGGGGCACCTTCCACTAGACCAGGTTGCTCAAAGCCTCATCCAACCTGGCCTTGAACGCTGCCAGGGAGGGGGCATCCACAACTTCTCTGGGCAACCTGTTCCAGTGCCTCACCACCCTCACAGTGAAGAATTTCTTCCTTGTATCTAACCTAAATCTTCCCTCTTTCAGTTTAAAGCCATTACCCCTTGACCTATCACTACATGCCCTTGTAAAAAGTCCCTCTCCAGCTTTCTTGTAGGCCCCCTTCAGGTACTGGAAGGCTGCAACTAGGTCTCCCCACAGCCTTCTCTTCTCCAGGCTGAACAACCCCAACTCTCTCAGCCTGGCCTCATAGGAGAGGTGCTCCAGCCCTTGGATCATCTTCGTGGCCCTCCTCTGGACTCGCTCCAACAGGTCCACGTCCTTCTTATGTTGGGGGCCCCACAAAGCTCTTGTTCATCACCCCTTCCACTGAGTGTGTAAATAGGCTGAACAATGGCTTGGGCTGCCCTTTCAGTGGTATTTAACTCTTATCTTCTGTCACTAATTACCTTTGTTCGATAGAGGTAAACAGGATCAAGGGGCAACACAGTAAATGCTGACGGAAATGTTTTATATAGCATAAGGGAATGGCTGCTTCAGTCACAGCAAAAAAAATTGTCAAGATGGGGTCACTATAAGTCATCTCATCCATTTGTCACTGCGAAGTGGTGAATGTCTCCAAGGTCTTAATCCAGCTGCTTCGTAACGCTTTGAGAGCTTTATCTTTTTTCCATGCTTCAAAGGAAAGGTAATGGTACAATATCCGCTGCGTGATACGCTACCCCAGCGCTTAGGGGCCAGATGCGGGTGCTGGGCAAAGGTGCTTTTCAGCATCTGTACGTTCACCTGACTTCAGAGCTGTGCAGGAGCTGCTCAGTCCTCACAGCAGGTCTGCCACTCTAGTTCATGCTCAGCATTTTTAGATACCCAAAAATGAATGTCACAAACCTGAAAGTATGTTCAGGTGCCCCCTGATGTTAGTCTCAGCTTTACACTGATGCAGGAGACCCTCTGTACAGTGGAAATTCCCAAACATAATTTTAGACCACCCAGTCCTTTTCCTCAGAAACTTACAATAGAAAACAGCTAAGTGGGCCCAATAAATGTAAGCTCTATATACCGCTTTTCTTTGGCATTGCCTACTCACTTTTGGAATATTTCTTGGAATATTTCTCTTCTTTCATACCTTTCCTCTGATACATTTTAATGCAGTTCACTAACTGGAACAGTTTAGACCTCTCACATTACCAAATTTATTAACAAAATCTTTTTTTTTAACTCAAAGGATGTACTGATCTTCTCTCTTTTTCAAGCGGAACACAAATATTGGAGGACAAAGGGCAAATTTTTCCACCGTGTTTAGTGTGAAAAACTCCAGGACTCATTTGAAGAAATGCTGTGCATCCATGTATTATAAATATGGGAGGAATTATGGTAAACAACTACTTCTGGGTTAAAACTTTTTAAAGTTAAAACTACTAAAGTTAAAACTACTTTTGGGTTAAAAGAAGAGCTAAGAGCTTGTCTAAGCTAAGGCTTCACTTAATTATTATACAAAACAGATCCCACCTTTTAGAAAATTAACCTTTAGAAAGCTGTTCCAGTTGTTAATTATTTTCACTGCTAAAATTTTGTACAGTAGTCTGATTCTGCCTAGTTTCAGCTTCAAGACTTGCCATACATTGATGGATGTGACTGTTAGTTATAATTTTATTGTGTGCTCAAACTGTTGTTTTATAAAGCAAGTTACTTAGAGACTATGTTTATGTTAAACCCACAAACTTCCAGTTAATGAAGTGAATAAATTGTTCTTTGGAGTCTCTTACTAAGAAGCATTTTTCTAACCTTTAATAATTCTCCCAACAGTTTTTTGAGTTATGTGCAATTTATCTTAGACTGAGGACACTGTAGCTGAATACAATATTCTAAAAGCATCCCCATGTTTATGTATCCAAAAATCATACTATCCCTTTCAGGCATAGTGTTCCAGAGAGAGCTTACTTAGTGAATGTCTGCCATGATCCTCAGCTTTGTTTAAACCACACAATGTGCCTGTATGCTTCCTGAATGTTAAAAACGTGGAATAATTTACATGAACAAGACGAGGACCAGAAAAGGCCTTGACACTGTGTAAGCACTGCTCAGCAATAACTAAAACATTGGTGAGTTATCAACACTGTTTCCAGCACAAATCCAAAACATAGCCCCATACTAGCTACTGCGAAGAAAATTAACTCTATGCCAGCCAAAGCCAGTACAGAGTCCCAAGCCACAAATTGTCTTGAAGTAATTTATAAGTGTTTATCAATATAATAACGCATATGATTGTACAAAGCTATACAAGGAGGGAAATGGTGATGGTCAGAAAGATCCTGTGTTTGCATTTGATCTCCTACAACTTCCCAAGATTACTGTAACTTCTTATTTTATTGCTAAATGACAAGATCTTACTCATTTTTGCACTATTTCAGTAAGTAATGATATTTTAACCTCCCAATCTTGTCTTACATTCATATTTTAGACTGTAGCTAGGATTTCAAATTTTAGCAAGTGGTCAATGTATTTCAGGGCTGCTTTTTTAAGTGAGCATTCTGTTGCATTCTCTGTGGACTCCTCCATCTGCCAGCACACAAACAACTGTAGGATCAGGTCCTGCTGGGCTAACAGGGCCAGAAGAGCCACATCTTTTTCAGAAATGCAAGGCAGAAGCAAAGTAGTTTGTCCATGGCTCTCTGGAGCTATTTATCTGCAAGTTTCCTAGAAATTTTGACCTGCCTAAATATAGCACTTAACTGGTAAAACACAAACTGTGCATAGTTGCAATTTATGGTATCAAACATTTACCAACCCTTAAGTCTTGGTCTTGCCTTAGCTAACAATACTGGCCTTTACACTGAGCAGAGAAATCATGTTACTCCCTTAATAGAAAGTTCCTTCATGAATAATATTCTCTTACTTCACCATGTAAAAATGTAATTATTAAATGTGCACCCAGTATTTATATAGGATGAAAGCTGCCTAATATTTCCTGCCAACCTCCACAAAAAGACTTGTCTCTCAGCTCTGCAGTCCTTAGAAGGCCTTGCAGCAATTCTGTTGAAGATGGTTGGCACATTTCTGCCAATTTCTACATAAGCATTTTTCTAGCTTTTAGAGCTGAACATCACCAAATTTTCCATGTAGTATTTTAAACAATTTCCTCCTGCTTCTGTCAGTTGGTGTATAAACCAGCTGTATTAGTTTGGTCACTCACAAAATAAATCATGTTAGGAGAAAATGAACCTATCAGCAAGAAGACAAGAAAATAAAGGGAAACTTCTGCATTTTTCAGAACATTGTGAGAAATATGCATTTCAGCAGGTTCACAAGCTCTGCTGGAGTGTCAGGGACTAATGAAAGTTACTCTACACCACCTGCTGAATTGCGTTTAATAGACAGTCTGATTAAAGTGTCAGTTTAGCCAATATTACAAAATAAAAGTTCCAACAAAGAATAATGGAAAAAAACCATTAGGTTATGTTCTTCATTTTGTGTCATTGCAGAATAGTCCCCCTGAAGACATTTTTATTCCAATTTGTTCAATGCAGTTTTAAAGGCTTGGAAAGGCATAAGCCACAGATGCTGTCCACAGAAGAATTTACAGTCTCCTAAACCCTGATCTCTATCTTGACATACAAGTAATGACTTTATTTTCATAATAGTATTGTATCACGTCTACTTAAATAATGCCCTTGCACCTCTCTATACAGTTGATATTCCTATACAGCAAATACCTAAAGGCTATATTAGAAACTCCCCATTCGTTGTCATCGATTTCATATTAATTTCATCAGAGATCCACGCTGGCACAGGGTCCCGTCTATAAGAAAATCCTTTAAAGACTGGCACGATAGACTGCCAGCCGCTCCAGACAAAGAAGCTCTCTCCTTCAGTGTCTGAAAGCACACTGAAGTGTTTTCAGTACTGTCAAAATACCCCAAGAATAATCCAAATGCAATCACCTTTTGCAACAGATGTACAGTGCGGCTGGCATGGGCTGTGTTGGTGGGAAAGATAGGAAGTCTCCTTTCTTGCCAGGTAGCGCTGTTCCTTCTTCACTCCATCTTTGCAGTCTGATGCAATCAAGCTGTGTGAATATAAAATCAAATATAATATATAACATAAACAATCAGAAATACGTCAGATTGAAGTATTAAAGGTTTGGCATCTGGAAAGCTTGTTTTTTCATTATTTTTCAGATGGCACTTTTTCAGGTGTTTGGCAATCCCATTGCACGTCCTGCATTTCTGTGTGGAAGCATCCGTTTTTATTGAAAAAGCTACCTGATTAAGTAAATTTTAACCACATCTTTGAACACTTTTATGAATTCTGTTGTTACAGTTCTCTGGAAGTGAAAACTATTACAGACTGCCACACTGCCCCTAAAGACTAGCAGAAGATACCATGTTTTAAATAAAATGCCTGGGAAGATAAGTACAGTTCTGAGCATCATCAAAGGCTTAGTGGCTCTGGATCAGGAGTAAGCACTGGAAAGAAGAACTACAGAACTGTAAAAAATCTCTTCTCTCAGAGGCAGGATCTCTTAGCTGCACGGCAAAAACGCATTTAACTGGAAATGGTAGCCAATACCCATCATCTCCGCTATTTCTCTAACAGGGTAAAAGTTATAACATCATATATCCAGGCCTTTATGACTTATTTTCTACATTTCTGCGCTTTCTTCTCCCTCTCTACAGTAGACATACTATATGTAAATATCCATAATATTGAACGCATACTCTAGGTAAGACACCTCTGTTTATCATGAGGTCTTTGTCTTTATACCATGCATTAAATCTGCAGCAGTGGAACTGGAGAAAAAATGCCACTTTTTCATGTAAAGTTTTAACTTCTCCCTGCACGGAAGGCAGCAGGGAGAAGTTAAAACTTTCTGCTTGCCTCCCTCCAAGAAGGCAGCAGACCCCGCTGCTGCAGAAACCACCTGGACTGACATCCCCACTCCAGAAGTCTGCTGCCTTTGGTAATAAAAGAGCTACACACGTAGCAATAAATTTTGAGTGCCTCTAGAAGTCGCTTACCTTAGTATTAAATGAGCTAGGCATATAATGAGTCCATTGTGGTTATTTAGGTTCTTTGCAGTCTAATTACAAAATCTAATGCTTTTTGAATAGAGCATTTTGCAAAAACAGAACCTGGATTAACCCCTAGGATAGCATATGTACTGGGGAAGCATTCAGACAGAGCGGCAGAACACTTCAAACCCGTTTTTAAAACATCCTCCATTCCTTCAAGATGTAAACTGTGTCCTAAAAATCAGGTAGCTTTTGGTAGACAGCTGGCTGAACATGAGCCAGCAGTGTGCCCAGGTGGCCAAGAAGGCCAACAGCATCCTGGCTTGTATCAGGAATAGTGTGGCCAGCAGGAGCAGGGAGGTGATTGTGCCCCTGTACTCGGCACTGGTGAGGCCGCACCTGGAATACTGTGTCCAGTTTTGGGCCCCTCACTGCAAGAAAGACATTGAGGTGCTGGAGCGTGTTCAGAGAAGGGCAACAAGGCTGGTGAAGGGTCTGGAGCACAGGCCTTATGAGGAGCGGCTGAGGGAACTGGGGTTGTTTAGCCTGGAGAAGAGGAGGCTGAGGGGAGACCTTATTGCTCTCTACAACTACCTGACAGGAGGTTGTAGTGAGGTGGGTGTTGGGCTCTTCTCCCAAGTAGTTAGCGATAGGACGAGAGGAAATGGGCTTAAGCTGCGCCAGGGGAGGTTTAGGTTGGAAATTAGGAAAAATTTCTTTACGGAAAGGGTGGTCAAGCATTGGAACAGGCTGCCCAGAGAGGTGGTGGAGTCACCATCCCTGGAAGTGTTAAAAAAATGGGTAGATGTGGCACTTGGGGACATGGTTTAGTCTAGTCTACCCTTGACTGGCTTAGAGGAGATTTGGTAGTATAGGTTAATGGTTGGACTGGATGATCTTAAAGGTCTTTTCCAACCTAAACGATTCTATGATTCTATGATTCTAAACGTGTATTTTTTGAAAACATAACCATTCTGGGGGGTTCAAACACAATGCCTGCCAATTAATTAAAAAGAATACAAATGCCATCTGCAGCTACAGCATACTAAGCCAAAGCCAGGATGTTGCAACACCGCAATACTCTACGACAAGCACCTGGAACAACGGGAAAGACAAGCAAAACCTTGTTTCTGCTCCTCTGGTACGACGCTGGAGACCGGCGCGGGCTGGGGACACCTTTTGTTGCCGCGAAGGCGTCCTGTGGGCTTACGGGTGCCTTAAGAGCAGATATAACAGCAAGAGTTTGGGAGGCAGCTTCGCCAAGCGCCGGAGAGCAGGTGCTTAAGCCCCCACCGCCTTCCCTAATCTACGCCCCTCAGGCCGGCCGCGACCGGGGCCTTCCCTCCCCCGCAGCCGGTCGAGCTCCCCCTCAGGGGCGAGGGCCGTTGGTCCCGGCCCTGAGGCGGTGGCGGGCGGCGGGGCGGCCTCCGCCGCCCCGCCGCCCGCCACCGCCCTGCGCCGCGCCTGCGCGGAGCCGCCCGCTGTCGGCTGCCCTCCGCCCCGCCCCGCCCCGCCGCCGGCGCTGGGCCATGGGCGGCAGCGGCTGAGGCGGCCCGAGCGGCGCGGAGCGGAGTGCGGGGCGGGGCGCGGCGGCGTCCGCCGCTGGCGGGAGCGGCCGCGGGGGCGGTGACTGGGTGCGGATTCCCCGGCCACGGTGAAAGAGCCGCGGGAGCGCGGCCCGGGGCACTCGGCGGCGGGCGTTTCTGGCGGCCCGAGCGCCGCGCCCTTCCCCTGCCCCATGTCGGCGTGGCTCGGCCGGGCGGCGCTGCTGCTGCTGGGGCGGCCGGGGGGCCCCGCCGTTGCCGCCGCGCCCTCCTCCTGCCTGGGCTCGCTGCGTGGCCCGCCGCCCTGCCGCTGCCGCCGCCGCCTGGGCAGCCTGCGAGGCGGCGCCGAGGGGCTGCTCCTCCCGCGGGGGTCGTCGCCGCCGCCGCCCGGGCGGGCGCTGGGCACCCACCCCAAGAAGGAGCCGATGGAGGCGTTGAACACGGCGCAGGGGGCCCGCGACTTCATCTACAGCCTGCACTCCACCGAGCGGAGCTGCCTGCTGCGGGAGCTGCACCGCTTCGAGTCCATCGCCATCGCCCAAGGTGAGCGGCGGCTCCCCCCTGCCCCCGGCCTGAGGGCCGGCACCCGCCGCCCCCCTCCCCGCCCGGCGCCGCGCTGAGGGCGGGCGGGGGGCGGCCCCGCAGCGGCGGGCGGGGGCGGGGAGGGCGAGGGCCGGGCCGGTGCGGGGACCGAGCCCCCGAAGTTTGGCGTCGGCTGCGGCGGGTCCTCCCGCCCGCGCCCAGGCGGCTCCTTCGGGTGGCCCAGCGGGTAGGAAACTCCGGCAGGACACGGCACCGAGAGGTGTGCGCCAGCGTGTTTTAGTGTAATCGGGGATAAATCAGGCACGCGACCTGAAATTTAGTTTCCAGAAGCATCTGCGGCACCTTCAGAACTTAAAACGGCCCGGCGTGCCAAGTCCTCGGTGTGTTTGTCATCTTGCAAGGAGTTTCGGAGAGGTGCGGGTGGCCATTTTTTGGGATGGGAGTAGGAGAGTGCCTTTCATGAGACGCTCTTGACGCTGGTGCAGCAGTAAATTGGTTTCAGAGCTCTTAAGAGGCGCTGGCCCGGCGCTGCTCCGGGAGCTCATTCATGAATTGCGCTTCCCTGCACAGAGAGCTGCCTGCTTGCCGGCATGGCTTCTTGGAAGCGTTGGTTCTTATGCGGGAAGGTGTGTATGTGCTGGCGAGGTTTATAGATTTATCTCTGAATATGCTCCATGCTATGGTGCTGTGCAATACCAATTAAAATAATTCACCGTGATTTTTTTTTTTTTTTTTTGTCTGAACCAACTGTTCTTGCCAACTCGGCGCTTTTGCTTAAACAAATCAAAAACCTGACAAAACCAAGTCCTCCTAATTACAACCTCGGTACTTCTGTTTCTTATGCTTAGCTGTAATTTATGATCCCTATTGCAACGAAGATGATAAGCACTTAAGAGATCAACGTGCATTTGATCTAGGCCTCTTTGTGACTTTGGTAGTAGCGTGCCCTTGGAAAGGGCATTCCTGTGCCTTATGGCTCTTATGTACATGTCTGGAAGAAATCTTGTGGTGGGCAGAGAACAGGTGCAGGGGTCAGCCATAGAAACGCGGCTTTTGTGAAGAGACATAACCTTTTCAGGTACTACTTTGGTTTTGTTTATAGCACACTTGCACATAAACACTAGTGATTCTAGTTGGAGCCAGAGTAGTTCACTTAAGCAGTTCATTTTAGGAGCAGCACTGCTGTTTTGCAGAGTGCAAATTGGTTGTATTTGTTTTCCAACATAGTGGGAAGAATGCTTTCAGCTGTAAGTTGATGCTAACTTTTGAATGCTAACA